>NC_077248.1:34295005-34618755 GCF_947179165.1 Solanum dulcamara
TAAATAGGAATCATCATAAGCTTCTAAAGTGAACAAAGTACTCTCTATAGGAACTATAGCTAACTATACCCAACTTGGCCCAAATAAGACTAGTCGGGACACTCGCATACAAGTTAAATAAAACTCGGACGAACCCTCATAAGCCTATCGTGTTTATATAATATCTAGAACTACTAAGGCTAGGAATCACGAATCTACGATGTCAGGAACAAAAGAACTCTATCATTTCCGAACCTAGAATCTCCAAGAATCAATGAACCAGGAATGCTATAGGGGTCAAGGCCGGGACTGGGACCAGATGCTCACCTAAATATTCAATGTGGCCAAGGCCAGGATTGGGTACCCAGATGCTTGCCATAATACATCGGTGTGGTTGAGGATGGGGATGGGTACCCTATCATGACCCAACCCTATAGGTTGTGATGGGTACCCGAATTGGACACTCACGTGTATCCCGTCTATCTGTAAGTAAATATGTCCCCTGTTTTAGTTATAGCACAACCCTAAATAGGAATCATCATAAGCTTCTAAAGTGAACAAAGTACTCTCTATAGGAACTATAGCTAACTATACCCAACTTGGCCCAAATAAGACTAGTCGGGACACTCGCATACAAGTTAAATAAAACTCGGACGAACCCTCATAAGCCTATCGTGTTTATATAATATCTAGAACTACTAAGGCTAGGAATCACGAATCTACGATGTCAGGAACAAAAGAACTCTATCATTTCCGAACCTAGAATCTCCAAGAATCAATGAACCAGGAATGCTATAGGGGTCAAGGCCGGGACTGGGACCAGATGCTCACCTAAATATTCAATGTGGCCAAGGCCAGGATTGGGTACCCAGATGCTTGCCATAATACATCGGTGTGGTTGAGGATGGGGATGGGTACCCTATCATGACCCAACCCTATAGGTTGTGATGGGTACCCGAATTGGACACTCACGTGTATCCCGTCTATCTGTAAGTAAATATGTCCCCTGTTTTAGTTATAGCACATCAACAGGTAGGATAACATATAAGCCGGCAAGGCTTATCATAGGCACCACTGTACATACATACATATACAACCCATATACAACCCACATACATGTCCACAGACCTCTAAGAGTAAGAAAAGTAACATAAGGCGGGATAGGGCCCCCGCCGTACTCAGGGGTACAGATACACACTTTGGAGATTTGTTAGCGTAGGAGTTCCACTCAGCAGTTCAGAAGCACTCCATTAGCCTAGTTTTGGTATTAACCTTTAATGTATATATTTATTTGTTCACAAATACGACGGGGGCCCTGTCCCGCCTTATGTTACTGTTCTTACTCTTAGAGATCTGTGGACATGTATGTGCGTTGTATATGCATGTATGTACAGTGGTGCCTAGGATAAGCTTCACCGGATTATACGTTATCTTGCTTGTTGATGTGCTATAACTTAAACATGGGACAAATTTACTTATAGATAGTCAAGATATATGTGAGTGCCCAGTTCGGGCACCCATTACAGCCTACGGGGTTGGGTTGTGACAAAAGTGATATATCATAAAGGACACGGTGTTCCTTGCGAAAAACCTCACAATCTAGCCTCAAAAATCACTAAAAATAGAGTCCATACGATCAAGATACAATCTCCCAAAGTTCAATAAAATTTCAATCCAAAAATGGCTAAAATAGTAGCTAGACTCATAAAATTACCTCGAAAAATATGCCAAAAGAAGATTCTGGCGCCTTCACTATGTTCTCCTCAAAACTCCACGCAATATAGCTTCCAGAATCATCCAAATCAGATAAAAAATGTTCTCAATATCGCAAGCCAAAATTTAGAGGAAATGTCTTTACAATCTGGCATTTCAAGATTTAATTACACTATGCCACATCATCGCTCGTGCACTAGATTTTGGCAATTACCAAATCCTTGGTTTCGACATTTCAGACTAATTTGGAGTCAAAAAAATACAAATCGTATCTAGAATTCGATTGGAAGTGACATTCATGACTTAACGGTGCAGTGAAAACTTTCATAAGAGATCGTTACAATAAAATATAGCTCCCACCTCTGAATACCAAAATCCATTGAGGGGGTCAAAATAAACCCGAAAGCCTCGAGAACCAAGAAAAATGTCATTCAGAACTAAAATTGATGTTCCGGAGCTAACCGTGCCGTCATAATTCCATTCCAACTGCACTTTCTAAGAATGTTGATCAAAGTAAACCATAATCAAAAGTCAAAAGAGTCAAATGACCCCAAACTTGTATCGATTGCCTCAATACTCTGGACGACCATGCTTCTAGCCTAGTCTGTCCATTTAGAGCTGATGGAACCATCATAATTTGAGTTCATGGTCTCCTTGATTCAAAACTCGAAAATTAGCAACTAAGCCAACTTAGGCCTTCAAAATACCAAATTGGGCTCAGGACCTCTAAAAATTCAACCAACACTTCTTCTAGAAAACCATAATCCCCTGAATTCAATGGAGTCTCTTGAATTCCATTCCGAGCATCAGAACTCCAAAAGTTGACCAAAGTCAAACCTTGACCTAAAACTCCTCAATCTCCCAACTCAAGACCTCAAATCTTTGTTACAACTCCAAAACTAATTTCGTTAACTCTCCTAGGCCAATTTCCACATTCCATAGTTGTTGGAATAGATGGAATTCCGTTCTGAGACCCATAGCTCCGGTTGACCCAAATACCTCTTTTGTAAACTTAAAGCTTATGAAAACTCAAAATTTCCAAAGACTTAACTTTTCATAGGATTTTCTAAAAAACACCCGGTACCAATCAAAAATGACTCGGGGAAACTAAAGGGAGGTGTAAAATGGTCAATTTATGAAAAATTCCAAAAATGACCTTCAGGTTCTTTACATCATCCACTATTAAAAAAACTTTTGTCTGTGAAAGTACAAGTACAGTCACAATTTGGTGGCATGAAAGGACGAGGGTTCCTAGCTCACATGCCTTGCTAGAACCTCAAAACCCTCTCTGGTTGAACCAAACCATCACAGAAATCAGGTTGGGAGGAAAATCCTCAAAATTCACTTCCAACTCTCGCTCGCTTAGCCCGAACTTGACCAAAAACATTGGATTTCAACAGAGGATGACCAAACTAAATCAAAACCACCAAAATGCATAATACATGACCATGGCACATACAATTCACTCAAAATTCCAAATACTTGTTCTATGCTTTCAAATCCTTTTCTCTAAGCCACTAAGGGAATTTTGCTAGTCCTTAGCTATCCTAAAAAACTTCAACGCCATCCGAAAATCATCTATAGAACCATACAACACCAGCCTCGAAGGAGTTACATACTCTATCTGAACATCGAAGGATAAAACAACCAAAACAAGGAAACACCCCTAGAAAAGCCCGAAATCACAGTATCAACTTAGAAAACCAAGAACCCAAGATGAAACTCACCTTCTGGAACTTAAAACTCCACTCCAAAGGATTATGGTATCGCGAATGATAAGACCGCACTGAGTTCAACCCCAGTGACTCACTTCTACCATAGAAACTTCTAAAAAACTAGCATAGTGTGCCCACAAAACACTTTGCCGCCTTAAGTCTAAGAAAATCATCCTAGTCCAAGGGAAACCAAGTTGGTAGGCGGAACACAAGCATGGATAACTGATAAGTAATAGTCCAAGGGCATCTACTCCTACTCATAAATACTACAATATATCAAATATGCCGAAATCAGTCTTTCCATCTTGAACAAATTCAAAATTCCACACTCCACGAATTACCTTGACCCCATCATGTATATAACACTTCTAACCAACTTGCTCATCAGGTAGGTAAATGAGAGTAAACCTTAACTCGGCAGTCTAATAACTAGAAATATCAATAAGGCATAAAGAGTAATCAATACGCAGAATCTACCATAACTACAAAGATGCTACACCTCTATCACATACTATCTTGACAACGAACCTTTCATTTACGAACCAATCGAGGCAAAGTAATGAGCACAACCGTCTAAGCTAAGAAAATAAGAATGGTAGGGAGGTTACTAATCAAATCAAAGCTAGTTAAGCATAATTATACGAAGAACCATTCAACCACTAACCCAATGGGACAACCACTTACTATGAAAACCTTCTAATCCAACCAAAACCACCAGTACAACAACTCCCAGCATGAAACAAAGCAGTTATATCCACTTATCTAATAAGGAATGACACCACCACAAAATTAATGGTAAGGGAGACAAAAGGGGAAGCTAACTAGCGCGGCCATAAACTCAGAACAGAAATACCAAGACAAGGCATGGGAGTTGCTCAATCGCCACTGCTTAAAATAGTAAATCGACATAGTCGATCGACTACCAAAAGAAATCTTCTATAGAGCTAAAACACACGCACAAGAGTCCAAATAAGGAGTCACAATAGTCAATTGGTAACCAAAAAGACAAATAGACACGTATGGGTATGAATACCCAAAAACCACATAAAATGAGCGATATAGAGCAAAATAAGGAAATCAGGCAACTACAACCAATACCTTGATCCTCAACCTCTAGCAGAACTATAGAAGCATAGAATAGATCCTGATTGATCTCAATATGAACACTTGAAGCATCACCAACAACACTCTAAGCACTACCTCAAACTGAAGGCAGCATAAAATTATGATACTGACCTGGCTCCTATGATCAGTGTAGATCTCGCATTGAACTCCATTAAGGTAGTGCCTTCAAATATTAAATGCAAAAACTAATTCCCCCAACTCCAAGTCATAAGTGGGGTAGTTGAACTAATGCAACTTAAGTTGCCTCGATGCATAAATAATAACCCTGCCTTGCTGCATCAATATATAACCCAAACTAACGTTAGATGCATCACAATAAGTGGTGAATCCCTCACCCTCAACTAGAATAGTCAATATAGGAGCGATGGTAAGCAACTCCTTCAGTCTCAAAAAGCTTCTCTCACACTCCTTCGACTGCATAAATGAAATATTCTACCAAGTCAATTGAATCAAAGGTGTACTATAATAGAAAATCCCTCAACAAAGTGCTTGTAGTACCTTGCCAATCCAATAAAGCTACGAATCTCAATCATAGAGGTGGGCCTTTTCCAATCACGAATATCCTTAATCTTAGCTGGATCTACCATAATATAATCCTTAGATACCACGTGCTCCAAGAATGCTATGGACAATAGTGAAAACTTGCACTTTGAGAACTTGGTGTAAAACCACTGATCTCTTAACGTTTGGAGCACCACTCTCAAATTCCACTCATGCTCATCCCGTTTTCTTGAGTATACCAGAATGTCATCAATGAAGTATATGATAAATAATTCCAAGTATGAACTAAATACCCGAGCAATCAAGTCCATGTATGCGACAGGGGCATTAGTCAACCCAAAAGACATCACTAGGAACTCATAATAGCCATAACGAGTCCTAAATGCATTCTTATGGACGATTGCTGCCCTAATCCTCAATTGATGGTATCTCTATCTCAAACCAATCTTTGAAAACACCATGACACCCTGAAGCTAGTTGAATAGGTCATTAATCCTAAGCATGAGGTAATGGTTCTTTACTGTCACCTTGTTTAATTGTTTATAATTAATACATATCCGCATAGTACCATCCTTCTTGTTAATGAACAAGACTGGGGCACCCCAATGCGGTACACTAGGCTGGATGAATCCCTTATCCAAGAGATCCTAAAACTCAACACTAAGCTACTTGAGCTCTAATGGGCCATACGGTACAGTGGAATGGAAATAGGATGAGTACCCAGCTCTAAATTAATGGTGAAGTCAATATCTTAATCCATAGGACGACCAGGCAGGTCAGCAGAAAATACATCTGCAAACTCTCAGACTATAGGTACTGAATCTACCATAGGGACCTCCCTACTCACATACCTAACACAAGCCAAGCACACTAAATATTCGCCAGCCACTAACCTTCAATCTCGAACAAATATGATCACCCTAATCGACTTACGACTGCAAGAGCCTTGCCATAGCACCGGCAAAATACATGGCATGGCTAAGGTAATGGTCTTGGCATAGAAATACAAGGCTATGGGGTGAGGGGATAATCTGTCCATGCCCATAATAAAGTCAAAATCCACCATATTAATCCAAATGAGATCAACCCTAGTGTCTTGCCACTGAATAGTCACCATGTAGGAAATAAAGACCTGATCTACTACTAAAAAATCACCTACCTAGGTGAAAAGACGCAATGGCTCAACTGAGGGCTCTTGACTCATACTAAGAGGAGGAGCACAACATACATATATATAAGAATAAGTGAAGTGAGATCTTCAGAAACTGATAACACACTCTCTGCATGACAATGATATAAAAGATACATGTTACTAACAAAATCCTATAGCCTTCTAAAGATAAGTCACGGACGTCTCCGCACCAATCCACAGAACTCTACTTGTAGCATCCCCTTTAAGAGGATTCCACTTACGAAGCAAAAGGTAGTTTTTTTTATAATCTCAAATAGTCAACACATTTATAAAACTTATTCTGAAATTCTATTTCCTATTCAACACTATTGTGGGTCCCTAAAATACACAAAACTCAAACTAGTAATTATCATAGAACTATTGTCTTCCTTTGTGCATAATGACAAGTCAGAGTATAAACCCAGCACATAGCATGACTTGAGTTAAATGCATACTCCAAAAATAGCAAAACTAGTCACTTTGTTCAAGTTATAAGCATCTGGTTTTGTTTTCACAAGCTTTCAAATTTCATACATAAGTGCCATATGTATCTTGTATAAGTTCCCAAAACATTTACAAGACTAGATACATATATAGATGTGATTTTCATAAGGTCTTTAAAAGTCTACTCCAAATGGCCATCTTCACATCTCGTCCCACAAATTACCTACGATAGAAAATAACTATCGCTAAGCATAAATCTTAGAGGTGTATAAACTTTGGGCTTTGAGCCATTAAACTCTTCAATTCCTTTGTTCATCATAGGTGGCTTAATAAGGTAAAAGTAAGCCCAAGTAAACAAGTATATCAAAGTATCAAATACAAACCTTGAAGAGTTTCAAAATCAATATCAATATTCGAAGGCTCAAGTATCCAGAAACTTATAATTCAATTCAAAAGAGTTGCCAAATAATCAATTTCGCTCAAGAAGTACGTCATGCCTCCAAACTAAGCACAATCAATATCAAGACGGACCAAAGCCCAAAAATTAAGAAAGAACAAAGCCCATATCAAGAAGGGTCATCATCCAATATCAAGAGAATCAATCACCATGTTGAAAGTGGCTTTCCAATCATACTCGGAAATGGACGATAATCCATCGTCAAGACAAAATGTAAATCCAAAATCAAGATGGGAAAGATCGAATTGATAGGCATGCCAATATTGATGACAAGTCACCTTAACAAAATGGACAAAGTTCCAACAAGAATGCAAAATGATCAAGCAATTCGTACAAGTGGGCAGTTTAGCGTAAGTTTTGCAATACTTTAGATAATAGTCATATCATAATACAAGACAAGGAGTAAGGAAACAACCCATAAAAATACTTCAAATTTTAGAAAAATAAAATATTTCAAGTTCCAGCTTATACATAAACCTTGGCATTTTAGCACATAACAAGTTCTACCACAACTCAAGGAGCTTAATTCCTCTACGCCATAGACCAACCAAAATCCACTTTGTCAAATAGTTCCTCTTAGATGGTATAAGCTCATATACACATTAAATACACAATCACATATATACTTAAGTTTAAGAGTCTCATCATATCGAAACTAAATATGAATTCAATAAAAATTAGCCCAAACTAACAAAACAGGAATTCTGGACAGCCTATTGTCTTGTATGGTTTCTCAGTTTTGAAGGGGTAAATAGGGGAAAAGTCTTTATGGAGTCAATGAAAGTTATATACATGTGTCTTAGGGTCGCATAAAATTTTAAATCACCCCTACCGTAATTTTGTACAAAAAGATATGCCCAAAATACCAACAGCAGTCCATGTAAGATTTCCAAAACAAAATCTGGGCAGCACCTCCCCTATACTTCATCACCCTTTTTTGAGCAGATAAATGCAAAAATGGGTTTTAGAATCTAAATGAAAGTTATAGCCCTATTATATATATTTCCAAAATATCTTGAATCACTCAAAACGAAGCTTTACATAAGGAGTTATATTAATATTACTAATAGAAGTCCCATCCAAAAATAGGTTTGCAAAAAACGATTTACTCCCCCACTTTCGACAAAAACAATGTATCAAAAACATCAATAACAATATCATTAACTTTAACTCAAAAGGGAAAACCCTACCTTGCCAAAACTTGACCTCGAAAGCTCCTTAATCGAGGCTAAAAATTGGTGGCTGCTCATTACCCTTGCTTGCTGCCCCAATCAGTTTATTTACATTATTAAACACCTCCATTTGATCGAATAACAACTTAGATAATTAATTTATAGAACGAAATCAGAGGGCTTACCTTTTTTCCTTGTTGCTATCGTAGGTACTCTCTCTTATTCTCTAAGTTTTCTCTCAAACTCTAAGTGTAATTTTGCTGAAGAAATGACTTCTTAGTTATCTTAGCATACATATATATATGCTCTCTTAAAGTGTGAAATATGGAAGCCCCTAGGGGTGACATGTGTCCATCCCTTAAGGCACCACCTAATCCATACGCCCAATCTAAATCTGCCATGTGGCAGCGTTAGGGTCTACCCCAAGTAGGTATGTCACCTACTTGGTACAAGTATGTTTATCACCTATTTAGTCCAAGTAGGTGCATTACATACTTATTTCAAGTAGGTGGTATGCCTCTTTTTCCCTCTTCCGTGGGTTCGTAATCTTATCTCAGTTTAAGAACCTATGTAATCCTTGCTATTTAAGCTCGATGTGTACTCAAGTAGCCTAATTATGTATGAAATCCTAGTCAATACCTTATGCAAATAGGTTGATTACCATGAATCATTACTTGGCCTCCAACTCCTTCCAAATCCCTCTAGACCTATTTCTAACCATCACTACTCATGTAGAACTTCATAGATAACGTGGATCACCTAGCAATCTTTTAGAAAAACCATAAAAATAAAATTGGGGTGTTACAACTCTCCCCACTTAAGAAATTTTGTCCCAAAATTTACCTTATAGTATCCTCAAAACAAATATGGATATTGAATTCGCATATCCTCTTCTCGCTCCAAGGTTGCTTCATTGCCAGAATGATTCCTCCAAAGGACTTTTACTAAAGGAAATTTCTTATTTCTATGATCTTTTGTCGCACGGGCCAAGATTTGGATAGGTTCGTCATTATATGTCAAGTCAAGACTTATCTTAATGGATTCGACAAGGAGAATATGAGATGGATTGGAGCGATATCTTCTAAGCATAGAAATATGGAAGACATTGTGGATCTTATCTAATTCTGGTGGAACTGCTAATTTATATGCAACTGGACCAACTCTCTCAAGTACTTTATATGGTCAAATAAATCGAGGACTAAGTTTTCCTTTTTGGCCAAATCTCATAATCTTCTTCCATAAAGAAACCTTTAAAAAGACCTTATCTCCTACTTGATAATTTCATGCCTCTTAAGATCACCATAAGACTTTTGTCTATTTGAAACAACTTTTAGATGATCCTTGATGACTTTTACCTTATCTTCGGTTTGTTGCACAAACTCAGGACCAACCAGCTTTCATTCACCAACTTCACTCCAGCAAAGAGGAGTTCTACACTTTCTCCCATATAAGGCTTCGTAAGGAGGCATTCCTATACTTGATTGGTAGCTATTATTATAAGAAAATTCTATCAAGGCTAGGTGTCTCTCCCAACTACCTTCAATTTCCATAATGCAAGCTTGAAGCATATCTTCTAAAATTTGAGTCACTCTCTCGGATTGACCGTCTGTTTGAGGATTGAAAGATGTACTAAATTTCAACCTAGTGCCCAAAGCTTCTTTCAATCTAGTCCAGAATGTAGATGTAAACCTTGGTTCTGGGTCAGATACCATAGAAACAGGAACTCCATGTAACCTCACAATCTCCTCAACATATAATTCTGCTAGAAGTTCAAGTTGGTAGTCCACCTTGATGGACAAGAAATGAGCAACTTTGGTAAGCCTATCAACTATAACTTAAATTACATCATGATTTCTTTGTGTGCGTCGAAGCCTAGAAACAAAGTCCATAGTTATTCTTTCCCATTTCTACACAGGTATCGACAAGGGTTGTAACAAACTAGTTGGGACTTGATGCTCGGCCTTTATCAGTTGACAAACTAAGCGTCTAGAAGTAAACTCCACAATTTCCTTCTTCATACTATTCTACCAGTAGTGTTCTTTATTGATTTGGTACGTTTAGTACATCCAGGATACATTGTTAATGGTGAAGTATGTGTTTCATCCAAAATTTCTTTTCTTAAATTGTCATTTTTAGGGACATATAACCTGTTTTGATAAAGTAGAAAACATCCTCCCTTAATTTAAAATCAAGTCTCCAATTTTAGCTTTTTTGATCAATTTCACCAGCTTCACATCTAACTTATATGCTTCTTTCACTTGTTCAAGTAGAATTGGTTTGACTTGCAAACCAGCAGAAATAGATCCATCAGAGTTAAATGCAAGACTAGCATTCATTGCTCTCAATTTAACAAACAAAGGCAAGTGGCTTATTGATAAACTAGCAAGGTCTTTACGACTTAGAGCATCTGCTACCACATTGGCTTTACCCTAATGATAATCGATCATTTAGTTATAATATTTAATGAGTTCAAGCCATTTATGTTGCCTCAAATTCAACTCTTTCTATGTACCCAAGTACTTCAAACTCTTGTGATCAGTAAATATATAACATTTTTGCCATATAAGTAATGCCTCCAAATTTTCAAGGCAAACACTATGACAGCGAGCTCAAGGTCATTAGTAGAATAGTTCAATTCACGTGGTTTCAATTTTTGGGAAGTATACACAACCACTTTCCCTTCTTACATCAAGACACAACCCAAACCATGATGAGATGCAATACTATATATCACATATTCCTTTCCTTGAGTTGGTGGTGTAAGTATAGGAGCTTGTGTTAATAAGGATTTGAGCTTTTTAAAACTCTCCTCGCATTTGTCATCCCATACAAACTTGACATCCTTCCTCATGAGTTTACTCAAAGGGGAGGCTATAATGGAGAAGCTTTTGACAAACCTTCTATAGTATCTCGCTAAACCGAAGAAACTCCTTACTTCAGTTGGATTTTAGGTGATTTCCATTTAACAATAGCTTGAATTTTATTAGGATCCACTTTCACACCTGCCACCAACACAATATGTCCCAAAAAGGCCACTTCACCGAGCCAAAATTCACATTTAGCAAGATTGGCATAAAGCTTCTTCTCTTGCAGAATTTGCAAGACAATTCGAAGATTCTTTCCATGATCTTCATTATTCTTGGAGTATATTAACATACCATCTATAAAAAACATTACAAATTGATCAAGATAAGGCTTAAACACGCGATTCATCAAATACATAAATACCGCGGGAGCATTCGTCAACCCAAATGGCATCATCAAATATTCATAATGGGCATACCGAGTCCTAAATGTAGTTTTAGGGACATCATGTTCCCTTACCCACAGTTGGTAATACCCATGTTACACCCCATACTTTGGTACCTTGGAATGCTTCATAATCTTCTTAAGTTTCTGGAAAGGCTGTTAAGTTTCTTAGAAGTCATCATGTGAGTCGGATAATCTATAACGCTATCAAATAATCCTAAGGAAAGGAGAAGGAGATACTCCATAATAGAGAAGATTGGAAATAGGGTTACAAGAATCCAAAAAAAGTTAGAGGCTAAGTAGTGAGTCATAGGACTCGACGTACTTTTGAAAGCTATTACTTGGGACACTTTGCATACTAAGCTACTTGAGTACACATCGAGCTTAAGTAGATGGGAACACATAGGCTCTTAAAGTGAGACGAGATTATAAAACTACGGAAGAGAAATAAGGAGACGACGCACCTACTTGAAGTAAGAAGGTGATACACCTACTTGAAGAAAGTAGGTGACTCACCTAATTGGGGTGAACCCCACGCTGCCACGTGGCAGCTTTGGGTTGGAAGTTCGGATGAAGTGGCACCCTAAGGGGCTGCCATGCATCACCCCTAGGGGGATGCCATGTTTCAGCTCCTAATACAATGTATATATATGTATTACAGGACTCTGAAGGTCATTTCTATCCAGAAAACTTCAGCAGCAACCAGAAAAAAAGAACCCTAAGTCTATAGAGAAAAAGAGGACGGCTTGAAGAAAACAAATAGGTAAGTCCCGATTTCATTCCATAAATTAATTATCCAACATATACCACGATGATATAGAGGTATTATAAGTATAAAATCATGGCTTGGTGCAGCCAAAATGGACAGCAAACAGTCCACGCAAATTCCAGCACGCTAAAGAGGTTTCTGAGGTACAATTTTGGCTAGTTTTGGCAAATTTCGGGTAAGGTAAGGTTTCTCCTTTAAATTTGGACTTTATGGGGTTTTTATGGAGGGTATTATTTACCTTTTATACTTATATAAGTATAAAAAAGTCGTGGAGATGCTTAGCAAAAGAAATAATCTAAATTGAAGTCGCCGTAGTTAAATTGTAGTTAAAGTAAGACGTAGTGTGTTTGGAGGCGGCTTCTGGTGGTGTGGTGTGTATTTCAGGGCCTAAATGTGTTCTAAAATAGGTCGGGGAGATGATTTTTTCATCCACATGACCCCCGCTTCATATGGTTAAAGGTTTTGCAAAATGGAAACTAGAAACCTTATTTTGGTATTGTGGTTTCGAGCGAGTCATTTGGAGTTTATGTAGTATAAGATTGATGTAAATTGTATATATATGCTGCAGGTTATTGTTGTTGGTTGGCTGTATCTATTAGGAGTATTATTGGAAATTCGGATAGGGCACATTATAAGGGAGATGCTGCCCAATTTTTGTTAACGCCTTAACTATCTAAAGGACTAGTTGAGAAGACAAGCGAGGAAATGAGTTCTTTGAATACTCGTATATAACTTAAGACGCTGGAAAGTCGAGGATTGTTGATTCTCAGTTTGGTTTCATGTTAAATAGGTTCAAGAGACAAAGAGTCGAACGTGTTAAGAGTAACCCGTAAGAGGTATGTAAAGTTAACATTTCCTTCTTTCGGCATGTTTTGGCATAAGTATGTAAAACCTATCTTTTCTTTCTTTTGGGCATGTCTTAGATTTAAGTGACAAATGATATGTGTATGAAGCTTCTGGTAACTCTATTCATGAGCTCTGAACATGATTCATGATACATAATTCATGTTCACTTCTGAATGTTAAAGACTCTTAAAGTAGTTAAGCTCCCATTCCTCAAGTCTTCTATATGCTGAAAAGTAGTGTATGTAAAGTTATTCTTCTTCTCTTTTGGTATGACTTAGATGTAAGTATTACATCTATGAATTTGAAGTTATTCCACTCTTAAAACTCTGAGTGAGAGTTAAGGCTCTTATTCAATTCTCGATATTAGAACTCCTGCGATAGTTTAGTTATGGACTTGTAAGTCTTCTACATGACTAACAGTAGTACACATGAAGCCTATTCCTTCCTTCTCTTGAAATAGTTAAGGTAAGTGAAGCGAGATATGATATGAGCTAGAGGTGATTCAATTATAGGTTTTGGGTATAACTCAGGACTTGTACTCACTTTGGAATGATAAGGGCCTTGAAGTAGTTGAACTACGACCCTTGAGACTCCTACAGGTGGAATAGTGTTGGGATATGTAAGCTCCTATAACTAGGGGCTCTTCAACATGCTTTATGGTGATATCTAAGGGATGTTTGATACATTACAGAGTTTTAGATGCACGTATATGCATTATGATATATATGGATCGGGCCAAACGTACCTTGGCATATCTTGCTATGTAAGGATCGGGCCGTACATTCCAAGGCATGTTATACGATATATGGATTGGGCCATCGTACCTCGGCATTGTTACATGATATACGGATCGGGCCATCATTCCTAGGCATTATTATAAGATATGTGGATCGGGCCATTGTTCCTCAACATATACTTTCTATATACATGGATTGGGCTATACGTTCCACAGTGCTAATGGTATATATGTTCTTATGATGAAAAAATGATGTAGTTATTACACAAGTCCCCGAATGAGCCAGATACAGTACGCGATGATAGCATGTATGCCTTTATTTTATAAAATATAGGTATGGTAGATGGCTAAATGTTATACTTGCCCCCTGCACCTCAATTTTAGTTGTTGTTTCAGTTATGGTGTTTTATGATTTATATACTCAGTACATATATCGTACTGACCACTCTTTCCTCAGGAGGCTGCATTTCATGCCCGTAGGTACAAATTTTCATTTTGGAGATCCGTCAGCTTAGGGTTTCCATTCAGTGATGTTGGAAGTGCTCCACTATTCTGGAGCCTAACTTGTGATACTGATCATTTGATATATATATATTTGTTTATTCAAGGGTATGGCGGGGGACCTATCCCGCCAAATGTTACCGTTACTATTCTTAGGGGTCTTTAGACATGTCTATGTGGGTAATGTGTGAGTTTTGTGCGATTATAATTTTACCATGTGTTGTAAATGTTACTACGCTATGGTAATCTTGTCGACTGGCTTTCCCTTTCATGACATGATGCAAATGAAAGAGGCTACACGTGTATGAATATTTTATCATCCACTGGGTTCATGTTTTTGGTTCTTATATCTGATAGATACATATACGGAGGTCCAGGTCGGACCCCAGTCATGGCTCATTGGGGTTGGGTCGTGACAAGCCAGACCTTAAGTCAATTTTTTAGAACAAACTAGCACCTTTTAACTGGTCAAATAAATCATCAATTCTAGGCAGTGGGTATTTATTCTTAATGGTTACCTTATTTAGTTGCCGGTAATCAACACAAAGCCTAAAAGTCCCATCTTTGTTTTTCACAAATAGCACAGAATCTCCTCGGGAGAGAAACACTCGGGTGAATAAAACCTTTCTAAAGGAGTTCTTGTAGTTGATTTTTCAACTCTTTTAGTTCTGCTGGAGACATTCGATAAGGCGTCATAGAGATAGGAGTAGTTCTAGGAACAACCTCTATAGGAA
Organism: Solanum dulcamara; assembly: GCF_947179165.1. NCBI lineage: Eukaryota > Viridiplantae > Streptophyta > Magnoliopsida > Solanales > Solanaceae > Solanum > Solanum dulcamara. Next base: position 34,310,118 of record NC_077248.1, read on the forward strand.
ATTCAACTTTCCTTTCTGGGGTAGTCCGAAAATATTTTCAGGGAAGACATCAGGTAATTCACACGCCACAGGTATATCCTCAAGGCTTAGACTTTCCAGGCGTATATTAAATATATGAGCAAGATAAGCTTCACAACCTTATCTAACCATCTTCCTAGACATAACCACAGATATGATATTAGATGACAATGATCTTTCACCTTGAACAATGATGTGTGAAGGTGAAAGAGCTTTAAAGGTCACATGCTTTGACCTACAATCAACTATTGCATGGTATCTATAAAGCCAATCCATACCGATAATGACATCATATTCTTGGAAAGGCATTTCAATTAAATTGGCAGGGAAGACTAGATTTTGAATCACTAAGGTACAACTTTGGTAGATTTGATTGCAAATAACTTGTTGACCCAAAGGACCTTGGACAAGCACCCCACAATCGAGTCTCATAGATGTCACATTTTAATGAAAAGCTAATGATGAGCAAACATACAAATGTGTAGAACTAGGATCAAATAATGTAATAACACATAAGTCGAAGAAGTGAAATTTACCAACAACCACATCTGCTCCATCTTGGTCATCCCTCTATCTCATGGCATAAGCTTGTGTTGTAGCTCTTGACTGATGAGCTAGATTGGCTGCACCTACACCTATTGCTTGTATGTTTCTAGATCTTGCACCTCTATTCCTTTGAGAGAGAGTGGTAATAGGTTTTTGAACCGAGCCTTCCATACATGGAGAAGAAATGGGGTTAGGATTAGGACAATCCCTCACTTTATGATCGAATCTCTCATAATTAAAACAAGCGCCAGAAGCGCTTCTACAAGTACCAAAATGATTCTTTCCATATTGTGCACAAGTAGGTATACGAGTCTTGCCTTGGCTATTACTTAGAGTGCTGGCAGTAGAGAAACTTGATCTATTCTGCTTATGTTGGGCTAACTTGCGAAAAGTATTAGCTTTGGAACTGTCAAACCTCCCTCTTTTTGATGGACCTCTTAAATCTACATAAGCTTTCCTGAACTTGTGTTCATTTCTACCAGCTTAATCATTGTCGATCCCTTCCCAAGTAAGAGCAGCTGAAACTAATTTACAAAAGTTTTGATGTTGTAGGACCGCTATAGATTTTCTGATAGAATCATTCAACCTGTCTTCGAATCGCCTGCACTGATCTTTTTTGTTATTAATAAACCCACAGCATAGCGGACAGCCTTAGGAACTTCTACTGTTATTCAACGATAGACATACTCCCTTACTCTAAATTTAAGAACTCTTTTTTCTTTGCATCATGATAAGCAGGTGGGACATACTTCTTATGAAATTCTTTCACAAAATCATTCCAAGTAAGAACACGAGGTTTTTGTCTGGCATTCGGTACACCTACCTACCAATCATAGGCATCTTTTTGTAATAGTGAGACAACATACTTAAATTTGGTAGCTTCTGAACACTCTAACTACTCGGACACTCTTTCAATATGTTCCAACCACTGCTCGACATCTGTAGGGTGAACAGTGACTTCAAACTCAACTCCACCCATTTTTCTCATTTTTTCAAAGTTCATTTCATCAGGTTCAGGCACTCTTCTAGCCATGTGATGAAAGAAACGGGCCATTTATTGATAAAGGGGGATTAACAGTGGGGGCACTATGACTCATTTGAGGGTGTGGCCCAACTCTCATACCCTGATTACTTCCTGCTTCAGATCCACTTTTACTAAGAGGATTAGAACCAGAAAAATATTCTTCAACTCCTCCTTGTAGGTAAAGTTGGACATTAGAGGTATTTAAACCCTCACGAGAGGCTTCCATAAGTCTATTGAAAGTACAAGATGCCACAACTTGATTCCTTCATAAGGGAATATCATATTACATTAGGGATATGTACATGATGCATATGCACTATATACAAAAAAAATATGTAACAAAAACAAACAGTATACCAACAAGTCACAACAAAGTCCTAAAATCATAAACCTTGGCTCTGATACCAATACTAGTAGCATCCCCTTTGGGAGGATACCACTTACGAAGCAAAAGATAGTTTTTTTTATAATCTACAATAGTCAACACATTTAGCAAACTTCTTTTTGAAATTCTATTTCCAATTCAACACCATTGCAGGTCCATAAAATACACAAAACTCAAACTAGTAATTAACACAAAACTATTATCTTCCTTTGTGCATAATGACAAGTCAAAGTATAAACCCAGCACATAAAATTACATGAGTTTAAAGCACACACCAAAAATGGCAAAACAAGTCAACTTGTTCAAGTTACAAGCATCTGGTTTTATTTTTACAGGCTTTCAAAATTTCATACATAAGTGCCACATCTATCTGTACAAGTCCCCAAAATATTTACAAGACTAGATGCATATGCATATGTGATCTTTAGAAAGGCTCCAAAAGTCTACTCTAAATGTCCATCTTCACATCTCATCCCGCACATTACCTACGAACGAAAATAACTATCGCTAAGCATAAAGCTTAGTGGTGTATAAACTTTGAGCTTGGAGCCATTAAACTTTTCATCTCCCTTGTTCATCGCAGGTGGTTCAATAAGGTAAAAGTAAGCCCAAGTGAACAAGTATATCAAAGTATCGAATACAAACCTTGAAGAGTTTCAAAATCAATATCAATATTCGAAGGTTCAAGTATCAAGAAACTTATAATTCAATTTGAAAGAGTTGTCAAATAATCAATTTCGCTCAATAGGTACGTCATGACTTCACACTAAGCATAATCAATATCAAAACGGACCAAAGCCTCAAAATCAAGAAGGATCAAAACTCATATCAAGAAGGATCGTCACCCAATATCAAGAGAATAAAGAACCATATTTAAAGTGGCTTTCCACTCATACTCGAAAATGGACGAAAATCCATCGTCAAGACAAAATGTAAATCCAAAGTCAAGATAGGCAAGATCCGAATCGAGAGGCATGCCACTGTTGATGGAAAGTCACCGTAACAAGAAGGAAAAAGTCCCAACAAGAATGCAAAATGATCAAGCAATTCGTACAAGTGGGCGGTTTAGCAAAAGTTTTGCAATACTTTAGATAATAGTCATATCATAATACAAGACAAGGAGTAAGGAAACAACCCATCAAAATACTTCAAATTTTAGAAAAATAAAAATATTCCAAGTTTAAGTTTATACACAAACCTTGGCGTTTTAGCACATAATAAGTTCTACCACAACTTAAAGAGTTCAATTCCTCTATGCCATAGATCAACCAAAATCAACTTCGTCAAACAGTTCTTCTTAGCTGGTATAAGCATATATACACCTTAAATACACAATCAAATAGCTACTTAAGTTTAGAAGTCTCTTCATATAGAAACTAAACATGAAATCAATAAATATCAGCCCAAACTATCAAAACAGGAATTTTGGATAGCCTACTATCTTGTATTGTTGCTCAATTTCGAAGGGGTAAATAGGCTTTGTGGTCTGAATTAAAGTTGTAGACATATGTATTAGGGTAGTATACAATTTAGAATCACCCCCACCGCAATTCTGTATAAAAACATATGCCCAAAATACCAGCAGCAGTCCATGTAGGATTTTTAAAACAAAATTTGGGCAGCACCTACCTTATACTTCATCACCCTTTTTTGAGAAGATAAAAGAAAGACTGTTTTAGAGTCTAAATGAAAGTTATAGCCCTATGAAATATTTCCAAAACATCTTGAATCACTCGAAATGAAGCTTTACACAAGGAGTTATACTAATATTACTAAAAGAAGTCCCATCCAAAAATGGGTTTGCAAAACAAGATTTATTCCCGCGACAACAACAACGTATCAACAACATCAACAACAATATTATTAACTTCAACTCGAAAGGAAAAACCTTACCTTGCCAAAACTCGACCTCGAAAGCTTCTTAATCGCGGCTGAAAATTGGTGGCTGCTTGTTACCCTTGCTTGCTGCCCCAATCAGTTTATTTAAGTTATTAAACACCTCCATTTGATTGAACAACACCTTAGATAATTTACGTAATGAAATTGGAGGGATTACATTTTTCCTTGTTGTTGTCATAGGTACTCTCTCTTATTCTCTAAGTTTTCTCTTAAACTCTACGTGTAATTTTTCTGAAGAAATGACTTCTTAGTCATCTTAACATACATATATATGCTTCCTTGAAGCGTGACAGGTGGCAGCCCCTAGGGGTGACATGTGTCCAACCCCTAGGGCGCCACCTCATCCATACGCCCAATCTAAAGCTACCACGTGGTAGCATGGGGTCTACTCCAAGTAGGTGTGTCACCTACTTGGTCCAAGTAGGTGTATAACCTACTTAGTCCAAGTAGGTGCTACGCCTCTTTTTGCCTCTTCTGTGGGTTCATAATCTCATCTCACTTTAAGAACCTATGTTATTCTTGCTACTTAAGCTCGATGTGTACTCAAGTAGCTTAATTATGTAAGACATCCCAAGTAATAGCTTACGCAAGTAGGTTGATTACCACGACTCATTACTTGGCCTTCAGCTCCTTCTAAATCCCTCTAGACTTATTTCCAACCGTCACTACTCATGTATAACTTCAGAGATAATGTGGATTGCTTGGTAATCTTTTAGAAAAAACACAAAAAGAAAATTAGGGTGTTACACTACTAGATGTTAGCTTTATACAAGTGAGATAGGTGAACCTGGGCTCTTATACCAACTTGTCATGATCTGAATTCTCGGGTTATGATGACACCTACTATAACCCGCCATTAGATAAGCTAACCCGTAAATCCAAAACGACACGTGATTAGTTTAAGGGAAGAAACTAAACAAGAGTGGGAAATTATAAAATAATCCGAATAAATAAGCAAAAGCAAACAAAAACATGATATAAACAACTAAAGATCCCTCCCATAATCTGGAAGTCACAAGTACAGAGCTGCTACAAAATAAAATTCAAGTACATGTCTCAAAAGTGGACCAAAAATATATACATCAACTGGAAAGTCTTAAAAAGGTAAAAGATGGGCCATCCACACTGAAGGAGACAGTTATGATCTCAAAACGTCTAGTGCTCAACCTAGTATCCAAAGTTAACTGCAACAGGCTCGATCTTTCCAAGATGATAGTTGGTGCTCATCCCTACATCACGAAAGGAGATATATAGTGTATTGTTAGTACCAAGATAATAGGTACCCATTATGCATCATAGGCCGACTAAGTAGAAAAGGTAAAAAACAATATGAAAAAGAGGAATAAACCTAAATAAGAATCATCATAAGCTTTTAAAGTGAAAAGAGTACTATCTACGAGAACTACAACTAACTATACCCAACTTGGCACCTATAATCCCAGTCGGGACATTCAAGCCCAAGTTAAATAAAAACCCATATGAACACATCATAAGACCGTTAACTACTAAGAAGAGCTACAACTACCAAGGCTAGGAACCAAGAATCTGCGACATCAGGAACCAAAGAACTGTATCATTTCTGAACCCAAAATCTCTAAGAATCAATGAACCAGGAATGCTATAGGGGTCGAGGCTAGAACTGGGACCCAGATGCTTGCCCTAATATTCAATATGGCCAAGGCCTGGACTGAGTACCTGAATGCTTGCCATAATACATCGGTGCGGTCGAGAACGGGTCTGGGTACCCGGATGCTCATCGTAACACATTGGTATGATTGAGGTCGGGGCTGGGTACCCGAACGCTAATCATACTAGCAAGACGGTAGAGGCTTGCGTAGTATACCCAGATGCTCCATAATGGAATTTCAAAATAGAAGTCGGAACAAGGTACTCAAATGCTTATAGATAATTTATCACGTGATGCCGAATATTCTCCTTCAAAGCTGGACGATAATAGTTCTAAGAATATCCTTCCCAGTGAGTCAACTAATAACTACCAAAACTTGAACCAGAGCCAAAACAAAATGGACATAAGTTCTAGTATGGATGACGCATCTCGTAAGTCATAATTATGTTGAGGCATGTATAAGGATGTTTATTAAAGCAATGTTATCGCCTAGCTAAGGAAAAAATATCAGAAACTAGCCTGCTACACAATTCTATAAGGATTTAAGCCTGTCAGAGCGACACCGGAGAAACTAGGGCAAGTTTACAACCTATACTAAGGAAAAAATGCTCCATAATATCGATAACATAAGCATTCAACTCTTTTTTAAAATACCAACAAACAATGGAAACGAATATATGCTTCCAATTACACGAAACACCCAATAAAAAGCCTAAAACATAATTTCTAACACCTAAGATAAACAAATAAACTACCCAACACAAATTCTATCTATTTCAACATGTTTTCATACATTACAGCTCAATCTAAAGAATGGAAAGTCGTAGCCTACCTATAGACTAAACATATGTGCTCCTAATTACTTTATCGGAACTTTTCCCTTTTTGAACGACCTCAGAATGCTGCCACGCTGTAAAAAATAAAATCACAACATTTTTACTATCATTTAGAAAAAAAATTTATAATTTTTGGAGATGGACCAATTTCAGGATCTAAAATAGGAAATGTAGGACCCACATCTGAAATTCTAGAATTGACCCCAAAAATAGATTTCAAACAGCTCCCCAAGTTCATGGATCAAATTACAACACAATCCGAGGTGGAAAAACAATGTCAGAAAATCATGCAACAATTTCCCAAATTTTAAGCTAAAGAGATGAACATGGCAGCACATTGATGTAATTATTTCTCACAAATGACACCCCCACGACCCAAACCAAACATATCAGAATGTTTTTTGCAAAACTCCCCACAATCTAGCTTCAAAAATCACTAAAAATGGAGTCCATATGATCAAGATACAATCTCCCAAATTTAAAAAAAATTCAAATCCGAATATGGCTAAAATAGTAGCTAGATTCTTAAATTTACCTCAGACGACGTGCCAAAAGCAGATTCCGACACCTCAAAATTTTCTCCTCAAAATTCCATGCAAGATAATCTTTGAAATCACCCAAATCAGATCAAAATTGCTCTTAAAATTGCAAGCAAAACTTTAGAGAAAATGTCTTAACAATCTGGCATTTCGAGATTTAATTACATTATGCCATGTCATCGCTCGTGCACCGGATTTCAGCAATTACCAAATCCTTGGTTTCGATGCTCCAAAGTCATTCAAAGTTGGAAAAACACAAACCATCTAATAACCCCTATTGGGAATGACATTTCGGACTCAACGGTGTGGTCAAAATTCCCATCAGAGATCGTTACAATGAGATGTGGGTCCCACCTCTAAATACCAACCCACCAATGGGTTAAAATTAACCCGAAAACCTTGATAACTATGCAAAAGGTGGTTATAGACTAAAATCAACATTTCGGAGTTAATTGCATTGTCAGAATTCCCATCCAAGTGCATTTTCCAACAATGTTGACCAAAGTCAATCATAGATTAATTTCAAAGTCAAAAGAGCCAAATGACCCAAACTCGTATTGTTTGTTTCGATACTCATGCTGACCATGCTTCTCACTTAATTTCTCTATTGTGGAACTGATGGAACTATCATAATTTGAATTCAAGGTCTTCTTGACCTAAAACTAAAAAGTCGCAAATAAACTAACTTAGGCCTTCAAAATACCAAAACAGGCTCGGGACCTCTTAAAATTGAACCAACACTTTTTCTAGACTAAAAATTATCCCCCAAATCCAATGGAGTCATAGAAATTCCATTCCGAGTATCCGAACTCTGAGAGTTGATCAAAGTCAAACCTTAGCCTAAAATTGCTCAAATTCCCAACTCAAACCTCAAATCTTCATGATAACTCCAAAATTTCCAAAGACCACTTTTGAAAACTTAAAACTTATGAAAACTCAAAATTTCCAAACACCACTTTTGAGAACTTAAAACTTATGAAAACTCAAAATTTCCAAAGACTCAACTTTTCATTGGATTGTTTCTAAAATCCAACACCCGATACTAATCTGAAATGACTCGGGGAAATTAAAGGAAAGGGTAAAATGTTCATTTTATGAAAAATTCCAAAAATGACCTTCAGGGTTATTACAGTTATGCCCACATCTATTACAGAGATTCAGAGCTTCATCAGATTGGCTGCTTATTACAGACTCTTCATCGAGAGTTTATGCACCAATACTGCCCCATTGACTTATTTGACCTATCAGGATGTTCATTTTTTATGGTTCGAGGAGTGTGAGTCGAGCTTTCAGAGGCTTAAGAAGTTTCTTACCACCGCACCAGTTCTGACTCTTCCAGTTGAGGGAGAGAGCTTTTCAATATATTGTGATGCTTTTTATGTATGTATTGGGTATGTTTTGATATAGTGGGGCCAAGTTATTGCTTATATTTCCATACAGTTATGAACGCACGATTGTAACTACCCCACTCATTATTTAGAATTAGCAGCGGTAGTTTTTTCACTCAAGATGTAAAGGCACTACTTATATGAGGTCTATCATGAAATATATATAAATCAATGTAGCCTACAGTATATTATGAGTCAGAGGGACCTTAATTCTAGACAACATCACCGGAATGAGCTTTTATCATATTATGACATCTCTATCCTCTATTATTAGGGCAAGGCGAATGTAGTAGCAGATGACTTGAGTCATAATGCAGGAAGTATAGTTAATTTGGATTACTTGACTGCTATAGAGCGACCCATAGCCTTAGGCATCTAGTCTTTATCTAACAGGATGGTTAGGTTGGACATATCAGATTCTAGACCAATTTTTGATTTTGTGAGACCTCGATCATATCTATTGGATCAGATTCATGGCCGATAGTATGAGGATGGAGCATTGGTAGATCTTCGAGAGTTGGTATTACAAGAAGAGGAATGCTAGGCTTCTATAGATTCAGATGGGGTACTACGTTTTGATAATCGCCTTTGAGTTCCTAGAGTTGGAGACTTTATTCAATTGATCTTTTGCAAGGCCTATGACTCTATATACTCTATTCATTCATGTACTACAAAGATGTATTGGGATTTGAGACAGCATTACTAGTGGTATGGCATGAGGAGAGATATAGCTGAGTATATGTCCTATTGTTTGAGTTTTTAGTAGGTTAAGACTGAGCATCAAAAGTCTGGTGGGGTGTTTCAGAGATTACCCATTCGCAAGCGGAAATGGGTGTATATTACCATAGACTTCATGATAAGATTACCTTAGACTCGCAGAGGTAGTGATGGTATTTGAGTCATCATTGATTGATTGACCAAGTCAGTACACTTTGTGCTAGTTCGGGTCTATATTGAAGAGGTGGTCCATTTTCATAAGTTATTAGTGTTTATTATATCAGTAGGAGGCATTTCATCCACTGACTGATGGATAGTCAGAGCACATTATTCAGGTTTTGGAGGATATGTTGCGAACTTATGTGTTGGATTTTGGGGGTTATTGGGTGCAGACTTGGCTCAGGCAGAGTTTGCCTATAGAAATAGCTACCACTCTAGTATTTAGACGGCCCCATTTGAGGCCTTATATTGTAGGCATTATCACACTCCGATTGGTTAGTTCGAGTCTTTAGAGCCTAGGCCATACGGTACTGATTTACCAAAGAATACCTTAGCTAGGGTCTAGATTTTTAGGATAGACTAAGAATGACTGAGATTAGACACCAGAGTTATGCTGATCGTATGCGCTGACATTTGTACTTTGAGGTTGGGGATCGTGAATTCTTGCAGATATTGGGTTACGCTTAGCCCTAGGTATATTAGGACTTTTGAGATTCTAAGTTTAGTTGGAGAGGTTGCTTAATAATTGTCTCTACCTTGAGCATTTTTTCTATTCATCTAGTTTTCCATGTTTCTATATTGTATCGGTAAATTTCAGATAAGTCCCATGTGCTTCGGTACGATTCTGTTGAGATAGATGATCATTGAAACTTTGTAGAGGATCGGATTACTATATTAGCAATAGATGTTTGCCTGCTTCATTTCAGGTCCATTCCAGTGGCTAAGGTCCAGTGGCAACACCGTCTGATTGAGGAGGATACTTGGGAGACTGAGAAGAAGATGCGGGAGCAGTTTACCAGCTTATTTGAGCCCTAAGGTAGATCCTTGTCTTTACTTTTGCAGATGAAAGATCTTTTAGTGGTTGATGTTGTAATGACCCCTCCGGGTCAGTTTCGTGTTAATGCTTCTATTTCATAATTAAGAGCACTTCTATAGCGACCCTAGGTCATGTATGAACTGCTGGTGCCGATAGCTCGATTCTCTCGTCGTTCATTTGGGTTTTAAGCTTATTTTCTATTTTAGAGCTTTTATAACTTGAAAAGTTGATTTCGATCATAACTTTAGTTAAATGACCTCAAAAAAGAATTCTAACGGTTTTATCATCTCTGAAATAGAAATATTAGCTTGTTTCATGGTCGGCATGACTATCGAGGCAATAAGTATAATTTTGGGGTCATTTGCTGATTTAGCCTTTGAAATTTGGCCTAAGATTGACTTTGGTCATATTTCTTGATAAACTTGCTTGGATTGAATTTCATTAGTGTAGTTAACTCCAGAATATTGAGTTTGTTTGGAATGACTTTTCACGCATCCCAAGGCTTTCGATCTCATTCCAAGCCCTTTTTTGCTTTTGGTTTAAATTACTGCTTGGGTGTGGGACCCACGTCTATTGGAAATTTTGATTGCACCATTGAGTTCGGAATGGTACTCTAGATGAGTCCGGAGCATAAATAATAATAAAATTTTAGACTGTGGTGTCGCTTATCATTGCAATTACTGTTCATAGTGAATTTTTTTATTTAAGTTCAAACTTTGACAAATAATTTCTCCACTATTGTGAACTCAATTTCAATGATTCAAAGGTCCAAATTGAAGGGATTTTTAAGAGGAACTCGTTGGTAAGGTAAGGTGATTTGGGAACTGCGTTTGAGGTACATTTCGCATTTTAGCTGCTGTCTTTTGTTGTTTTAAAAGTGAAAGAATTTTGAGAAGTGATTTCTTGGTCAATTTTGGTCCGATTTGAACAATTGAAAAGTCTATGTCGCATGGAATTTTATGGAGAACGTCATGGTGCTATTAGAAACTAATTAGGGGTTTTTTTGAGGTAAAATTCATGATTTTAGCTCCTATGTTTGTTGAATTTTGGAATGGAATTTTGATAAACTTTGGGAACTCATTTTTTGGGCGTTTTAAGTAAGATTTTTGAAATTATTATCCCTAAATTGTGGGTTTTTTCATGAGGAACATTGTGAGGTAGTTGTTTTTAGCTGTTGAGGAATCATTTTGGTGATTTTTGCATAAATAGTTCAGCCACCGTTAATCATTTGGGCCTAGAATTGGGTTTTGATGAATGAACTAATTTGTGGAGTTTTCAAGCCTCAATTTGTGACCCAATTTCTGATATGAGTTTAGGGATCTAATTAGGATGTATTTTTCGGGTTAGTTTCAAAACTTCTAGTCTGGATCCCACAATTCCCAATTTTGAATCCAAAATTAGCTCGTCTTCGAATTTGATAATTCTAATTTCAAAAAGACCATATTGATGTTCTGAGTCTAGTTTTTGACAGTGTGGCAGAGTTCCAAGACCCTTCGAAAAATAAAAGCTCTGGCATAGTGATTTAGAGTGCATGTGTTCAGCATACAAGTAAGCTACGACTTTCTTTTCTTTAGATTGAGCTGGATTGTGTGAACTCATGTTGAGATAGATGGAATTTGGGCTGGGTAGCTTTTTTATATATCTTAGGTGTTGGAAATCATGTTTTAGGCTTTTAGCAGGTATTTCGGGTAATTGAAAGCATATGATCTCTTTTGTTAAATGTCAATATTACAAGTGGAGCTAATTTCTTATACTTGGTATTCTGGAACATGTTGGCCTTAGTATAATTTTTGGAACTTGCTTTAGATTCTCTGACGGAGCTCCAGCGGGCATATATCCTTATAGAATGACATAGCATGCTAGTGTATAGTAGATGGCCTTAGCTAGGCGGCAACTTTTCTCTTTTGAACAATCTTATCCATAAATTCCTATGAGTTTTGCTTTTGAGATTTGTCGATGAGACTAGACTTCTTGCTTGGCTTATTTGGTTTTGATTAAAGACCTGGAAATATATCGATTGATTCATTGTGGAAGAGATCCTCGTTGATTATTAGTGTTCAGTTGGAAAAGAGAATATTCGGCCATCTATTAAATCATATGTGAGCTTCCGGTTCTCAGTCTCGACCTCTGTTCTAGAATCCTATTGGGGAGTATCCGGATCCTAGTCCTGTCCACTACCAACTTTCTAGTATGGAGAGCATCCGGATCTTTATCTTGGTTTCGACCATTTTGATTGATTATGGCGAGCATCTAGGTCCTAGTCTCGGCCTTGATGATATTGAGAATCCAAGCGAGTATTTGGGTTCGGGCCTTGAACCCAAGATCATTCATGGCTAATCGTTTCCTGGAGATTCTTAATTCGAGAATATTATAGTTCTTTGTATCGCAGATTCTTAGTTCTTTGTCTTTGTAGTCATAGCTATTCTGTGTATCCGACGGGCTTATTAGGGTTCGTTTGGATTTTATTTAAACTTGCTCACGAATGTCCCAACTGAGCTAATGGGGGCCAATTAGGTGTAGTTAGATATAGTCTTCCTAGTTTCTGTCTTTCTGTTCGTTTAAACATTTACCTTCCTTACCTTAGATGCTTATTCTGACTCTTATTTAGGCGTATTCCTCTTTTTATGTTTTTTTTACCTTTCCTCCTCAGTCGGCCTATGATGTCTACTAGGTAACTTAATTCTTCTATTCATACTACACTCTGCATCGACTTTTGTGCTGTAGGACCAAGCACCAGATACCATCGCGGATAGATCAAGCCTTCTGCAGCCAACTTTTGAGACTAGTCGGTGTTGTATATATTTTTTGTCAACATTTGAGACTTGTATTCATTTTATTTTTTTAGCAGCTCTGTATTAGTGACTTTCAACTTCTGGGAGGGATTCAATTTTTTGTATTTGGTATATGTTTATCTAGTTTCTCCTTATTTCAATTTTTGTTCGATTCTCTTAGTTCTATTTAGTATTTCTCTCTTATACCCATTACTTTAAGTTTTGGGTTTTGAGTTTGGCTTACGTATAGGGGGGTTATGGTAGGTGTCATCATGAAGTGAGAAATTAAATTGTGATAATACAGGAGCTACTAGGTACAAAAGCTAACAATATATATATATATATATACAATACTGAACTGGCTGTTCAAAATACAAAATACAAGCCAGTGTAAAAGATGGAAGGTAGAAAGTCTCTGAACTCCGGGAGCTCACCACAATCTGAATTTGGTATAGCTACGGATGATCAAGTGCGTGCTAGGGGTGGCTCAAACTGGGAGATGCATCAAAAGATGCAAAATTGCAGTATAGTACCAAAACACGGGGTACTCAGTAGGCATCATATGCCAACCGAGCTTAGAAAGAATAAATATATAATAAGCAGCACGATGATACTTATAATAACATAGAGTAGAACAATATAACTATGGGTGTACCGAGGTATGGGGAGAACACACAAGGACAAATAATCCCAGCTACAACAGGTAACCAGAACAATTGCTCCAACTCACAAAGGACTGGAAAATCATGTATATATAACAAAGAAAATCTGTAACAATAATCCCAAGAGCATTATGGAGCACTCGGAATAATCCTCGAACTTATCATTACAGAAGTAAAAATCCAGAATATGTATCAACGGGCCACTCGGAATTCACACCTCAAGCTTATCAGCGGTGAATATAATAGTATAGCCCCAAGGTCAATAAAAGGGGTGTTAGGAATTCTACCTCGAGCTCATCAAATCATGAAATGCCATATGCAAGATATCACGAGTATTTACCTCAATTTATTGTGCTTATCCATTATTAAAATCTTAGTCTCATCATTTATTTCTCCATTTACAATATTTTAAACAAAGGCGGGGTAATCAAGGCAAGTAATATGTCAAAAAATCACATAACACTCAATGCCAGGTTAAAACTCTGCCAAAGACATCAATTTACTAACTTGAGACTCTGGTGTACCAAAAGATCATAAGCAAAAAGGGCATAAGAATAAGAAAAAATCACGACAAAACAGGCAACCGAAACCAAACAAATCAAACAAGAGGCATCTTAAGTTCAAGTTACCTAGAAGCAAATTCTAAGGATTTTAAGCATTGCAAACAAGTCAAAAAAGCATCTAATCTAAGGCTCCAATGACAAAAATCCAAGCTAGCTACCAAGGATTGCCATTGCCTCCTAAATTACACAAAAAGGCTACCAAAACCCCGAACCATCCTAATAATTCAATACTACTCATAATATATCAATTCTAACTGAACCAAGTCTAACAAGGAGAAACCATCTCCTACCTCAGGGCCGAATATGCACACGAACCGTTAAACCGGAGCTTTTCCATTCCGAACAGCCTCTGAAAAATGCCACTTTACCAAATTATCGAAGATCAAATCAAAAAAAACCAACAAACCCACATTATTATTATTAAGACTGGAACCAAAATTGGGTCAAAATTCAACATTGGAACGCATGAACGAAATTAAAAAACTCACTCCGTCACAAGGTCCAAAATAGCTCAAGAAATTTATGCCCTAAACACCATCAATTTCAAGTCATATAATAGCCAAAAATGTAAGGAAACAACGAATTTACATGAGACTTACAAGATTCTTAGGATGATAAAGGGTATCGAAACGTTTCCACAAGAATTTCCAACTCAACGGAACAAGAATGATCGAAAATGGTCAAGATTTTCTCTCCAAATCCCACATTTTCTAAGTTGAAAAATGGGACACATACTAATGAATATAGGCATTTAATACACTGAAGCTAGTGAATTTACACATCACGATCGCGAGGCCCTAGCCCGTGATCGCAAAGCCTAACCAAAATGCCTTTCACTATTGCGTCACTAATCCCCCCGTTTGAGATAACTAATGACGCTACCCTTTATGATCGTGGCCCCTGGCTCGCGAATACAAAGAGAAAAATGTCCTGCACCAGCAGTTTAGCTGGTGCTGAACTTGGAGGAATTAAATTTTCTCCGACGGGGGTCTAAAATTCATTCAGACCCCCATTAATAGAAACAGACTATGCTACACAATTGGAAATAGTATTTTGGACTAAACAAAATCGATAAAATAACCAACGAAGGTCATCTTGTCGAAATGTTGACCAAAGTCAACACTTTCAAATGGAAACACTTAAAACATAAAAATGGCCTACAACACATTTTGAGCTCCCTAAGAACTGAACCAAAGCCGCTCTAGATCAAACTCGGCATTCTAGAGATAACCGCGCTGATGAAATTTTCATCCGAGCGCGTTTACTCAATATGTTGACTGAAGTCAATCTTGACCAAAACTTAAAGTTAAAACAACAAAACTAGACAAACTCAAAACTAAGACTCCAAAACCCAAATCGACCTTTCTTCTAGACCAAAATGGACATTCTAGAGCTGATTGAACCATAGAAATTCCCATACTATGAGTGAATCTTTAGATATTGACTAAAGTCAACTACTTCAAGCCTTAACCCTAAAAAATAGACAAGCCATCTCAAAACACAACCAACCACCTTGAGCAGTGTGACACCCATTCCAACATTACATAAGAGCTATAAAGATCTATAGGAAAGGCTAAAACTGTAAAAAGACGCAAAAGCACAGAAATGACCATGGAGGTCATTACAACATCCACTACTTAAAGTACTTTCGTCGAAAGTCAATGAAGAAGGATACCTAGTGGCTCATAAAGATATAGGTATTGGGTCCTCATATCCTGCTCGGTCTCCCAAGTAGCCTCCTCTGCCAGACGATGCCTCCACTGGACCTTCACCGATGGAATCTCCTTAGACTTCAACTTTCTAACCTGCTTGTCCAAAACAGCCACAGGCTCCTTCTGAAAGTCTAAGAACTAATCAAACTGAACTGAATTCGACTTAAGAAAGTGAGACTCATTAGGAATGTACCGCCGCAACATAAAAACATGGAATGTAAGTTGAACAACTTAAAGTGCTAGGGGAAAGGCCAACTTGTAAACTACCTCCCCTACCCATCTCAAAAACTCAAAATGACCGATGACCTTGGAGATAAGCTACCCCTCCTCCTGAATCTCATCACAACCTTTATGGGTGACAGTCGTAGGTATACCCGGTCTCCAACCATAATCTCCAAAGGCCAAACACTCTTATCAGCATAACTCTTTTGTCTACTCTGGGCAGTACGGAGCCTCTTCTAGATTATAGGAACTCTATCCATCGAATCATATCGTAAATCGGTCCCCCAAGGACTAACCTTAAAATCATCAAACCAGTCCATTGGGGAACGACACCTCCTACCATAAAATACCTCAAAAGGAGCAATCTCACTACTTGAATGGTAGCTATTATTGTATGCAAACTCTGCCAAAGCGAAGTACTGATCCCATTAACCCCTAAAATCAATAAAAACAGGCCTATAACAAGTACTCCAAGATCTAAATAGTCCTCTCTAACTAATACCACCAATAAACTTCTCTCAATTCATGGCACATCTATGTAGAGCCTATATTTATTGAATACTTGGAGCTATGAGCCTCAACCATAATTCTATCTCGAAGACCATCAATACTCAAGAAACATAACCTTCCTTGATATATATGGATCTAGAATCACCAATAAACTTCCTTAACAAAGACATATGGAACACAGGATGCACTGAGGCCAAATCAGAAGTCAAATCCAACTCATAAGCCACCTTACCAATCCACCTCAAAATCTGATATGGCCTAAAATAGTTGGGACTTAGCTTCCCTTTTATACCAAAATGAATAACACCTTTCATTGGTGAAATTTTTAAGTAAACCGAATCATTAACCTCAAATTCAAGTTCTTTTCTGCTGACATCCGAATAGGGTTTTTATCGGCTTTGGGCTATTTTCAATCTTTCTATAATGAGTCTAACTTTATCCATAGACTCAAATACCAACTTGGGTCCTATCAAAGTAACTTATTCAACCTCAAACCAACTGATAGGGGACTTACATCGTCTACCACACAAAGCCTCAAATGGGTGAAAGGTTGTACTATGCTTTACTTGAGTACTAAGACCCTTTTGGAAAGTTCTCCAAAACTGAGATGTAAACTGAGTACATCGATCTGAGATGATAGATAATGGAATACCATGAAGCTTAAACAACTCTAGGATATGCAATCTAGCTTAATCCTTGGCTGTATATGAGGTCTTAACAGGAAGTAAATGAGTCGACTTTGTCATTTGGTCAATAATCACCCAATAGAATCATGTTGCCTACAAGTACGATGCAAACCAGTAAGGAAGTCCATATTCAAGGCTTCCCACTTCCAAGTAGGAATCTCAATGTCTTGAGCCAAACCTCCCACTTTTTAATGCTCAACCTTCACTTGTTGATAGTTAGGACACCTGGCCACGAATTCCACAATATCCATCTTCATGTCATTCCACCAATACACTTCCATTAAATCACGATATATCTTTGTGGAACCAGGATGTATAGATTACCGCAAACTATAAGCCTCGGAAAATATCATATCTTTCAAGCCATCAATATCTAGAACACATAACTGACCTTGATATCTCAACACACTATATCCCCCTTGGGAGAAAGCCTCAATGGATTCTTCGGTAACCATTTTCTTCAATTCAACAAAAGTAGTATCACTATTTTGTTTTGCCTTTATATTTACGATAAGAGATGATTCAGAATCATTTTGCACAATAACTTCACCATCTTAAGAATCAACCAATGGAACATCCAAATGGGCTAATCTGTGCACATCCCAAACTATTTTTTTTCTCATCCTCAATAGTAGAAACATTGTTCATGGAAAATCTACTAAGACCATCGATAACCACATTTGTCTTAACCAGATGGTATAGTACACTTATGTCATAGTCTTTCAATAACTCAAGCCATCTCTTTTGTCAAAGGTTCAATTCCTTTTAAGTTAACACATATTGCAAACTCTTGTGATCGATAAAACCTCCACATGGTCACCATACAAGTAGTTTCTCCATAATTTCAAAGCAAATACCACCGCCGCCAACTCTAATTCATGAGTTAGGTAATTTTTCTCATGTGACTTGAGTTGCCTTGAAGCATAAGGTAATACCTTACAATTTCATATAAGAACACAACCAATCCCAACTCGTGAAGCATGACTATACACAATGAACCCGTCAAAACCTTCTAGTAAAGTCAACACCAGAGCAGAGTTAAACCTATCTTTCAACTCTTGGACGCTTTTCTCACACACCTCGAATCATTGGAACTTCTCCTTCTTTTTAGTCAAAGTAGTCAAGCACGATTCAATAAAAGAGAAAGCTTCCACAAATCATCTATAATAATTGGCTAAGCCTAAGAAACTCCAAATATCATAAGAATTCAATGGTCTAGGCCAATTCTTAACCACTACTGTGTTCTTTGGATATATAATAATTCCTTCACTAGAAACGATATGACCAAGGAACACAACTGACCTCAACCAAAATTTACACTTACTAAACTTTGCATACAACTGATGGTCCTTGAGAATTTGTAACATAATCCTAAAATGATTGGCATGTTCTTCCTCACTCCAAGGGTAGATCAAAATATCATCAATGACGATAATCACAAACATGTCCAAATATTGCTTGAACACCTTGTTCATCAAATCCATAAAAGCTACAGGGGCATTTGTTAGTATAAAAGACATAAAAAAATCAAAGTGACCATACCGAATTCTAAAGGCTATCTTCGGAATGTCACATTCCTTTACTCATAATTGATGATAACCTGATCGAAGATCTATCTTCGAAAAGTATCTTGCTCCTTGAAGTTGATCAAATAAGGCATCAATCCTTATAATGGGATAATTATTCTTAAGTGTGACCTTGTTCAACTATTGGTAATCAATACACATGTGAAGAGAACCATCCTTCTTTCTGACAAAGAGAAACACAAAATACCCCATGGAGAGATACTCAGTCTAGTGAAGCCCTTATCTAGAGAATCCTTCAACTGATATATTAACTATTTTAATTCTGTCGAGGTCATTCAATAGGAGGAATAGAGATAGGCTGAATATTAGGGAGAAGATCAATACTGAAGTCTATTTCCCTTTCGAGAGGAATACTTGGGAGATCATCGAGAAAGACTTCTAAAAACTCATTAACAACTGACACTGACTCAAGAGTAGCAGTTTCAAAGTTATTACCTCTAACCCAAACTAGATGATAGATGCAACCTTATGGAATCATTTTTCAAGCTTGAAGGCATGAGATGAATTGAACCTTAAACATACAATTATATATTTCTATTCTAGGACTGGCTTATTAGGAAACTAAAACTTAACCACATGGGTTCTACAACATATAGAGAAATAACATGCATAAAGCCAATCCATATCGAGAATAACATAAAAATTGGTCATATCAAGCTCCACAAGATAAACAGTGGTGATTTTGTGAAAACTAAAACTTGACAATTCTGATAGACTCTTTTAGCCACAATTGAATCACTAATCGGAGTATAGTCGAAGAAAGGTTCTAACAGGATCTTGGGACTAACAATGAATCTCATAGAAAGGTAAGGAGTAACAAATGATAGAGTAGCACCCAGATCCAATAATGCATAAAAATCAAAGTCAAATACTTTTAACATACCATTCACAATAATGGGGGAATCTTCTAACTCCTAACGAGTCTGAAAGGCATAAAATTTGTTTTGGCACTGACCGCCACCCAAATTAATTGTACACTAATCTGGACGATCAATAGCTTGAGTGTGAGAATGGGATCTAGCCCCACTCCTACACTTTCTTTTATGATGACCAATCTTTCCACACTTGAAACAAACATCAAACCCCACTAAGCATTCTCCTCTATGAAATTTTCCACACTTCTTGCATGGAGGAATGAATTGATCACCTGAAGCACCTACTTGTGCCTTAAGATTTGGTACCTTGGCCTTAAAACCTTTGTCTTTCTGACCATATCCACCACCTAATTTGTTATGAGAAAACCCACCTTTAAACCAACCCCTCTTGGACTCCCTTGCATTCTTCTCCTTAATCTTTTCTCATTCAATTTGCCTGGCATAAGTCACAAGCCTAGAGATATCCATCTCCTTGATGAGCATACCGATTTGGCATTACTTCATAATCAAGTTCTACACTCTCAAACTAAACTTTCTCATTTGGGCACGGGTGTCGGCTACAAAGGATGGAAGATACTTAGAAAACTTCATGAACTTGAGGGCATACTCCCTCACCCTCATTCTTTCTTGTTTGACATTGATGAATTCCAATACATTTGCCTTCCTTAACTTAAGTAGGAAAAAGTGATCAAGAAATGTAACTTTGAACTTTTCCCAACCTATGGGACCATCTTCAACCCTTTTGGTTTTTCATTGGTGGTACTACACTTGGGATTCCATGTTATAGCTCGCATGGTCTTATTGTCGATTATGGTTCCTATCCCACATATGTATGGTCTTTTTTATATTTTAAATGAATAATCCTATCTTTTAATTTATATGATACTCTTATGGTTTATTATACATTGATCCTTCTTAAAGACTACTTATGATTTTTACTACTTCTCCTACCATGCTATTTAAAATGGTCATTTGTACAATCATGGTTTTCTATCCATTGCATTGCCTACATACTTAGTACATATCATAGGAGTCAACCCCTATATTCTGAGATAATGTATAGGGGTTGATGTTGAAGATCATATTCCTCTACATGGCTGGTTAAGCTTTCCTATCGACGGTGTTTATGGTGAGTCCTCATCTATCAGGGACTAGTCACCGAGTTGGTTATTGTTTCAAATACTTTTGTTATGTTTCATATTGAGGGTGAGATAGGGAAATGTCTTAGCCCCTGCCCATATTCATGAGTAGAGGCATCTAGTTGACAAATATTTTGAGTTTATGTTGTCATATGACATTCTTAAATTTCTATTCTTAGTTTAGAATCTCTTATGATGTCTTGTCTTTTATTTTACCTTATGTATGCTTATGATATGTACAAGAGGCTTGGTTGGAGCCCTTCGGGGTTTCGATCTCCGTGTTACGACTAGACCCTAGGTTAGGTCGTAAAACTTCTTATTGATCAAGACTACTTTTATAGCCAAAGACTGTGTAGTGATTTATACTAGAGAGAGTTTTAGGTTGAATAGTGTCCAATGTCTATGTCATGACCCAAACTACACCTAGGCATGACATGGCGAATATAATCCCAAAATACCATAAACAAGTCACTTTAAATAAGCATGACACAAAAATAATCAAACATAGTCAATTGAGTCAAAAAGAAGAATATAAGTCTCAAATGAAAAATCTCAATATAAAGAGAATTTGAAGATCAAATACCAAAAGAGGAAATACTATGATGGACAATAAGCCTATATCATAGATGAGATGCTAGAACGTGACTCTAGCTAACTGGAAAGTATAAAACTAAAGGTAAAGTATGAATGAAAGTCATTGTCATGGCCCAAGCCTAGGGCCTAGACATAAAAGAAAAAGGCACTCAGAGGTACTTCACCCAAGCCTTTTAGCATTCATTTAACTTTTCATAAGTAGTGATATTTAATAACAAGTGGAAATAAAAGAAGTAAAGGTAATAAGGGAAACAACATATCATAGGAGTCAAAATCAAACTTAAAAATCATACATTTATGTCTAATCATACCTCTACTAAAAGACTTAGCGGGGGCTAAGCCATATCCCTAGAAACCCTAATAATAAATGGAACAAGTACCAAAAAAGAATCCAAAAGTCTTTACATAACATAATCTAGAAAAGAGAAGGGGTATTGTTTCCAAAACATGGGCACTCACCAACGTAGTAGCCTTCAACGATCAAACTAGCCACGAGGAGGTGAATGTGGAGCAAAGTTGGTCCCTACATGGTGATATAATGTAGGCAAAAGAGTATGCGTTGGTACTATGAATGTACTAAGTATGTAGGCATGCATGAACCTTAAGTAAACATTTGAACATTGATCTAGAATAAAATATAGTGTAATGCATGCATAATCAATCGTGTAAATAATATTTCATGAAATCTAACATAATCCCTACCTTGGCACAGGGAGACTACTTTCCGGATAGAACTCCATCAACTTCATTCATTTATTTAATGTTTAGGGAAATTTGTGGATCCACCAGCCTAAACATACAAGGGCTCCTATGTTAGCGTATAGTTAATGAGACAAGGGGTTGCTACTAGGATTCCATTATCAAATCCCACCTCAATGCCCCATTTGGTGCTGAGTCAATCCCATAGAATAGTTCATAGAACATAAGAACATAATCATTTATGTTGCTTTAGATCATCAAAATATCATTCCATAGAATAGCTAATGAAAACCTTTCATTTGATTCACAAAAGTGAGAATTGGCCTTTCAAAAGTGGAATACATCATTTCATAATCATTTCATCCTTTTTCATTTCATAAGACTCTCTTTAATCATAGACAATTGCTTTCATAAATATTCATTTTGGAGTCAAACTTTCAATTCAAACTTCATTGAGAATATAGTGAAACTAAGTGGGTTCTATTCAATCAACTTTCAAATCATTCAAATATATGATAGCATGCCTGAGTGAAATGAAATAAATCAATTAAAACATCTTTAAGCAACCCACCAATACACTTTAAAACTCCTTTTCATGCCTTCATATAAGTACCTTTGATAATCCACAATTTCATAAAATTAAGAGTCAATATAAACCAATATATGCAAATAAACATCATATAGACTATAATCTATTTATTTGGCATCATGATATAAAAACCAATAAGATTTCACCAATTGAAATTGAACTATTGAGTTTAAAAATTACTTGGGTTCAATGGGTGGAAGAACCCATGAATGAGACTCACAGACCTTCGGGAATAAATCCCAATACAATCTTGAAAATGGAGGCTTGAAGCTCTTGGAGTGAAACCCTAGCATTCTTGGTGAATAGGAAGACCTTGAGAGAAATTTAAGAGGTTAGGGTTTTGAGTATTAGAACTTTGAGTGAGAATAATGAATTTGGGAGGGCCAAGGATCATTTATATAGGGTGAATTTAGTCTCCAAAATGACATTACTTTATTATAAAAACACAAAAAAGATGAAAATACCCTTTTTAAAATTGGCCTAACTAAGCTTAACGGACGACCTATCATGATCCACAGTCTCACCATGGCCCGTGGTAAATCACTTGGAGAAAAGATTTTGGGGTTTGCAGGGAAAGTCTCAGGACTTGTTTTATGGAGACCTTCACGGTTTGTGGAGGGCATCACAACCCATGAAATATGATCATGATGCAGGACCTATAGGAGGATCTGTAGAAGAGACCAAGATGGAGCACACCATTGTTCGTGAAGAGTTCCACGGCCTGTGGTAGTTTTTCGTGGTCCTTACCTTGAAAGTTTTCTGAGGGCCTAAGAGAAGGGGTCACCACGAAGGGCACTGTGGTCCATGATAATTACCACGATCCGTGGTCCTATGCTGTGGTCCCTTACTTGTAAGGTTGGGTTTTAGAACCTCTACCATGTTGGCTCACCGTGAGGCATGGTGTAGACCATGGGCCGTGATGGACATCCGTGGTCATCATCTAGTGCCAGTTTTCTATATTTCTTTGGAATTTCATTCTTTGTTCCTCGTATTAGCATTTTTAACTTTCTGAGTCTTACAATATCTCTCCTTTGGGAATATTTGTCCTTGAATGAGATTTATTAGCATTGAAAAGGAAATGGCACAAGTACTCTAAAACAATCCATGAATTTCTTTTTACCTTAGGATTGAGTAGAATGAAAGAGATAAGGATATTGCTTCATCATATCCGCTTTCGCTTTCCATGTAGCATTTTCCATTTGTTGATTTCTTCAAAGAACTTTGACGGATGCAACTTTCTTGTTCCTCAATCTATTAACTTGCCGGTCCAACATTTCAACTGGGACCTCTTCATAGGTCAAGTTTTTTTCAACATTCACTTCTTCCAATGGGACAATGAAACTAGGATCACCCACACATTTTCTAAACATGGACACATGGAACACTGGATGAACCATGGCCATTTCCCAAGGTAATTCCAACTCCTAAACAACTTTTCCAACACGTCTCAAGATTCTATAAGACCCTACATACCTAGGGCTCAGTTTCCCCTTCTTACAAACAGAACTACGCCCTTCATGGGTGAAACCTTCAAGTATACCAAATCATCCACATTAAACTCATGATCCCTGCTCCTAGTATTGGAATAGGCCTTTTGATGACTTTGAGTAGTCTTCAACCTTTCTCTAATGACTCTCAACTTCTCCAAATCATCAATCACCAAATTGGGACCCATAAAGGTCATCTCACCCACTTTGAATTAACCAACCGGAGGCATTGTCTCCCATACAATTCCTCAAATAGCGTTATCCTGATACTTAAGTGGTAGATATTATATAGGTGAATTAGTTTTTGAATTGTCTGTTAGGTTTGCCCATTAGTTTGAGGATGGAATGCGGTACTTAGATTCACTTTAGTAACAAGACCCCTTTGAAATGATCTCCAAAAATAAGAAGTGAATATGGTACCACGATCCAAAATAATTGACAAAGGCACACCATGCTACCTCACCAATACCTAAATGTACAACTTAGCATAATCTTCGGCACTATACAATGCCTTGACCGGTAGGAAGTGGGACAACTTTCTCATTTTATCAACAATTACCCAAATCGAGTTATGATTATTTTGACTACGAGGAAAAGCTACTACAAAATCTATATTTATATCTTCCCATTTCCAAGTGGGAATTTCAATGTCTTGGGCTAGGCCACCCAACCTTTTATATTCGATCTTAACTTATTAGCAATACAGTGATTCAGCCACAAACCTTGCTATGTGCTTCTTTATGCGACTCCACCAATAAAGCTCCTTTATGTCTTGGTACATTTTTGTCGAACAAGGATGAATAGAGTATGAAGAATTATGAGCCTCCTTCAAGATAAAACCCCTTAGGCCATCTACATCCAAAACACATAACTGAGCTTGGTAGTAAAGTACCCCATCTCCACCTTGTGAAAAGACCTCTACTTTATTTTCTTTTACCAACCTCTTTAACTCTATGAATATTGGGTCAAGGTCTTTTTTGACTTAACATTAACCTCCAAAGATGATTCAGACCCGTTATGAACAAGCCAACCACCATTATTGGAACCACTCAACTTCACTCCTAATCTATCTAACTGGTGAAAATCCATTACCAATTTCCTCTTTTGTTCATTAACATGAGACACACTCTCCATAAATACCCTACTAAGCGCATGAACAAGAACATTGGCCTTACCCAGATGGTAATGCGCGCACTAATGTCATAGTCTTTGAGGAGTTCAAGCCACCTCATTTGCCTTAGCTTGAGTTCTTTTTAGTTAATACATATTGGAGACATTTGTGATCGGTGAACAGATCCACATGTACCTCATAATATAATAACGCCAAATGTTTTACAATGTCTGCTAACTCAAGATCATGGGTAGGATAGTTACATTCGTGCACCTTTAATTGCTTAGAAGCATATTCTATAACCATGTCATTGTGCATCAAGACACAACCCTAACAAATATTAAAAGTGTCACGACCCAACCCTGTAGGCTATGACAGGTGCTCCAACTGGGCACTCGTGTATATCCCTGCTATCTATAAGTAAATTTGTCCCCTGTTTAAGTTATAGCATATCAACAGGCAAGATAACATATAAGCCGGCGAGGCTTATTATAGGCACCGTTGTACATACATGCATATACAACCCATACACAATCCACATACATGTCCACAGACCTTTAAGAGTAAGAATAATAATATAAGGTGGGATAAGGCCCCTGCCATACGCATGAACAAATAAATACATACATCGAGGGATAATACCAAAACTAGGCTCCAGCACAATGAAGCGCTTCTGAACTGCTGAGTGGAACTCCTATGCTGACGGATCCCTAAAGTGTGAATCTGTACCTGCGGGTATGAATGTAGCCCCTCCGAGAAAGGAGGGGTCAGTACGACATATGTACTAAGTATGTAAAGCATAGACATCATAAGGAAATTACAGTCGGCGTAGGGATGCAAGGGGAAAGTATAACATTTAACCATTTACCGTACTCGCATCATATAAAAGAAACTCATATATATTACCATTACGTACTATGCCCAGCCCATTTTGGGGACTCGGTGTACTATATACATCATTCGGTCATCATATGCACATATATATTATTAGCGTTGTCGAATGTATAGCCCAATCCATGTATATAGTAAGTACATGCTGAGGATCGTATGGCCCGATCCGCAAATTATATAATAATGCCGAGAAATGTTCGGTCTGATCCACGTATCATATAGTAATGCTGAGGAACGTTCAGTCTGATCCAGATATCATATAGTAATGCCGAGGAATTATTGGTACGATCCAAATATTATATATACATACATACCCGGCCCTCTAGTCAGGGACTCAGTGAATTATAACTGTAGGACCATCATAGGGTCTGACGTCATTACCACCTTATCACATTACATCATCATACATATATATATATATATATATATATGTACCCAGCACTCTAGTGAGGGACTCAGTGAGTTATTCATGTCATTGCAATATCATTTCCTCATATAACGTACCCAACCCTTTAGTGAGGGACTCGTTAGATAATGCAGTGAACTACGCACCATTACGTACCCAGCTTGGGACTCGGTGATAGAAGGGTTACTGTATACACGAGTAGAGTAGTGAGCAACCATATGAATTTTAGATCATATTTGAGACTCGATGGAATACCAATACAAGAGTCATGTCAAGTACCTTTTGATTGCCACTATGTATTAGGTCAAAATGGAACTTTTGGAATCATATTCCCATATCAAGTCATCATCAAATGTCTTTTAGGAATCAAGAAGTTGGCTATCCCAGTGGATTTAACAAGAGGAACTTCCTTGGAATCGTATACACTTCATCTATTTTTTTTATAAAGAACAAGTCAAAAAGAAAGGAAGATTAGCTTTACATACTTACTACTTCCCAATGTATAGAAAAACTTGAGAAGCAGTAGCTCAATTATTGAAAGAGTTCCAACATTAGAGGATGAGTAAGAAACACTTAGGAATGGATTCAACTTCGAGATTGTATCATCTTTTATAAACATCTAGGACATGCCAAAAGAAGAGAAAGAATAAGCTTTACATACTCTCTACTTTCCCTCATGGAGTCATCATATGCATATATCGTACCCGGACCATCATGGCTTGGTGAATAATTATAGCATAATAGCATCATACTTATATCAAAAGCATACCAATAGGAAAGAAGGATAGATCTATTTACTCATGCCAAAGACATGCCAAGAGAAAGGAGATAATGTCACATACTTACTACTCTCCATCATATAGAAGCCTTGAGAGGCAATAACTCAACTAGTATAGGAATTCTACCATCGAGAAGTGAATAAGACTTATGAGTCATACTTGGGGTTATATGAATGGAATTATCCCCACATTTCGTATATCAATCACTTAAGGCTAAGACATGCCAAGAGAAAGCTTCACATACCTTTTTCGGGATTAATTAAAATCCGGCTTGCCTTGATACCTCCTTAACCTATTTGAAATGAAAGTAATAATAAGATTAATATCCTTTCACTTTCCAATATCCAACTCTACAACCAAGTACTAATAGGAGTTATTTCCTTATCCATTACCCTCGACTAGTTTGTTACTATTTCCGATGCTATCAAAAATCGGGCAGCTTTTCCCCTGTAACTTTAATATCCCCGAGGTTTTAACTCGAACATAGTGCAAACAACCATACCAACAACAAAAAGCAGAAGCATATATACTATTAAACCACCTCAACATTACCGAATACAACTCCAAACAACTAGTTCAAAACTACGATACAAAAATATAGTTTTTAATCTTTATTTCATAAAATTTGTAACCATACCAAACAGAGGATTGTGTAGCTCAAACCAGCATAACCCACACCCTTTTTAAAATACTTTAAATCCTGCAACACGCAACCCAACCATCTGCACCCATAGCACCACAACGACAACCCACTACTCGACTTCGATTTAGCCATAACCACTTTAATTTAGTTTGTTTCTAAGGTCAAGCATCCTTATGAAATTTTTCCACTTGCAGCCTTATTTAAGATATGTAATATACCTCATAAAAACATAATAATCCCCAATTTGAAAGGGAAGCCCTTACCTTGCCTGAAACTCATCAAACTCGTCGACACTTACCTCGTAAGTTCCTTCAGCGCGACTAAAACTTTATGGTTGTTTTCTATCCTTTTGGGGATGATTGAAACCATAAATTTAAATTAATAACACCTTCATACCATCATGGTATACCCTAAATAATTAATTCATAGAATGAAATCGGAGAACACACCTTTTTCTCCCTAAAACTGTAGCTCTCTTTCTCTAGCTTCAAGTTTTCTCTTCTCTTCTTCTTTCTAGAATGTTCTTTTGATAAAGATGAACTAAAAGATAAGGATGGGCTAAAAGTCATCAAACATACATATATAGGCTACTTTAGGTGGTGACATGTGTCAACCCCGAAGGGGTAACACATGTCAAGCCCTAAGTGATGACACATGTCAAGCCCTCATTGGGCCAACACACCCCTTTGCTCCAATCACAGGCTGTCACGTGGCATGTGGGGGGTTCCACCACCCTTTCTCCAGCTACTACCATATGTCACTCTCTCATGCTACCATGTGGCACTCTATTTTCCCCTCGTGGGTTCATAATCTTATCTTACTTTACGAACCTATATAATCCTTGCTACATAAGCTTGGTATGTACTCCAATAGCTTAAGTATATAAGAGACTTAAGAACGCATTCCAAAGTACAAAAGTATGGGGTGTAACATCCTTTCCCCTTTAGGACATTCGTCATCGAATCTGAACCAAAACCTTCTTTAAGATCTTATATAGATTATATAGAAATTCCTATCTATTGCAATAACACATACTTTCATCAAGCTATCACTATTAAATTACCAAAAGTTGGGATTACCTATAGCGTAAGGAGTAGGTATGGATACTTGTGTTTCATTTCCTCCTCCAGTTCCTAGGTCATCTCTTCACAATTTTTATTTCGCCACAATACCTTGACGGAAGCTACATCCTTAGTTCATAATCTTCTACTTTGCCAACCCAGGATGGTGATAGGTTGCTTCTTGTAGGATAACTCTTCTGTGACCTGGATATCCTCTACGGGATATACCCGGGTTAGATTAACAACATACTTGCAAAGCATTGATACATGAAAGACTGGATGTACTGCTTCCAGATTCGCTGGTAAGTCCAGCTCGTAGACAACCTTGCCTATTCAGCAGATGATCTGATAAGGTCAATGTATCTGGGACTAAGGTCCCCTTTCCTACTGGATCTCATTACCTTCTGTGTGGATGACACTTTTGAGAGTGCTTAATTATAAATTAAAACTCTAGAGATTGACATCAATTATCCAAGGTATGACTTTTAGCGACTTAGAGCTGCTAATAATCTCTCCCGAATAAGCTGTACATTCTATTCTGCTTATTGAACCATATTTGGGCGTATTAGTCATGTTTTACTACCATCAAACTAATCAATTAGCGACCTACACTGTTCGCCATACCAAGTCTCATATGGGGACATTTGGATACTAGAATGATAGTTAATATCATAAGTACTTTTGATAGGTGGTAGGCAATTGTCCGAGCTACCTTTGGATTCATCCTTATAGTACCACAACATATCGTCTAACGTTTAGCTAGTAAGCTTAGTTTTTCCATCAGTCTGAGGGTAAAATGGTGTACGAAGACTATTTATCTACCCAATCTCTTTGTAAACTGATCTTCGGTAGTTAACTGTAACTTGGGCTCCTTTATCTAGGACAATAGCTATAGGGAACTCCTTAAGGTCCTACCACCTTCTTGACCTAGAATTTAACACCATCTCAGCTGAGAAGGTAGTCTTTGATTAGAGGAACATGGGCTGATCTTGTTAATCTGCAAATAATATTGCATATAGAATTATCTGTCCAGGGAGTACAAAGTGAGTCTTGTAGCCAAGGTCGTGTTATGGAATCTTGGAACTCGTATATTACTTCTTGCCTTCTTTAGATGACATCAACTGGTACCCTCTCCTTTTTGGGTTTTGCTTTTTGCCTATCAGAGTCGACTACCAAGTTATGCTGAAGTCCCCTCACACAATGACATGTATAGTCATTCCATGGTTTGCCTATCATTAACTGGTATTATGTTGACGAACTATGGCATACAAGTGCGCCATCTATTAGTAATTAGCTAATCCTGCTTACTTTGCTTAAGCCATTTTTTAATTCCCTTAACATAACTTATAACACTTTAGATACATAATCTCGTATTGTTGCTTCGCCGCTAGTTCAGATTCTTCCATCTCATGTGATAATAGCAGCACTAATGCACTGGATCCCATCGGAGTTTTGATGTTAAACGTGCTTGGGCGAGAGTAGTACTAGGATGGGTGACCCTCCGGGAAGTCCTCGTGTCATGTTCTATTGCAATCCTTGCAATAATGTGCGAAGGTACTCAACCTAGCCCAATATTTACCTTAGCATCTTATCGCTAGTCTTCATGCTTCGCCTAGTCCTCTCCTCTTTTATCTTACAACTGATATCGAGGTAGATCTTTAGTTCCACTACGACTATGTCTTATTTCTCCCTTAGTACTAATTCCATTTCGGTAGTTTGGCTTAACCCCTCCTTGCATCTCTCTATAACGTGTCCAAAACATCATAACTATATTGTCCTTCTTGAACCCTTACTCCTGTCACGAACCATCCTCGTAGGCCGTGACTGAAGTCCAACCAGGACCCCCATTTACATAACTATCAACTATAACAACAAATATAAGACTCATACATGGGGACCCCAATGGGTCATATATTTTCACATATATGTAGCCACTTCTATTTGTCTCATAAGGAGTTACATTACTTGAATTATGAAAGGGCGTACAAGCCGACAAGGTTTTCATAGAGTAATAACGTTATAACACATCGTATAGGCACAATTGGAATAACTTACAAAAGACCCATATACATATGTCTACAAACCTCTAAGAATAGCAACCATATCATATGGAAGGACAGGGCCCCCGCCGAATCCTTGAATAGACAAATATATACATAGAAGGTCTAGTACCCAAAAGCTTGGCTCCGATTCAATAGAGCTTCTCCCAAACTTGTTGAGTAGAACCCTAAGCTGGAGGATCCCCAAAATGTGCGTCTGTACCTGCGGGCATGAAATGCAACCCCCCCAAAGGAAGGAGGGTTAGTACGATACATGTACTGCGTATATAAAGCATAACATAGCATAAACGAGCTTTCAATTGAAATAGGGATGCAGGCAATAAATGTAACAGTGAACGAATCACTATACCTGCACTGTCTAAAATAAGGGCATATATATCTTCCTCATATATTGTACCCGGCCTGCTGTGGGACTCGGGGTTACAAATGTATCACTATGTTTTCACATGCATGCCTATATACTGTATCTGGCCCTTTAGTGAGGGACTCGGTAAAGCTATCATTTCATCGTGTATCATGCCCGGCCCTTCAAGGGATGTGGTGAAAAATCATTTTATCATTTATCATGCCCGGCCCTTCATGGGATGCGGTGAATCAGTATTTCATCATTTATCATACCCGTCCCTTCATGGGATGCGGTGAATAAGTATTTTATCATTTATCATACCCGTCCCTTCATGGGATGCGGTAAATAAGTATTTCATTATTTATCATGCCCGGCCCTTCATGGGATGCGCTGAGTAAGCATTTCATCATTTATCATGCCCGTCCTTTCATGAGATGCGGTGGGTAAGTATTTCATTATTTATGATACCTGTCCCTTCATGGAATGTGGTCAATAATGTATTAGCAGTATACGTGAGTGGATTAGTGAATAACCATATGAAATTAAATTCATCATTTAAGGCTCAACGAAATGGTCAAATGAACCGTCACTTGGAAACTAGGGTAGGAATCATCTCCACTACCCTCTAGATGCCATTAGGGACTATGTCAACTAGAGCCTCTACTTCATAGTCATACGATACTATAGTATGAACCAACTTATAGAAGTTCAAGTATTGGATATCTCAAAGCCTTTCAAACAGAGGAGCTTTTTTGTACCAATCACTATTCAATTGTATAAAAGACTTGAGGAATAGAAGCTTAACTCCTTTAAGAGTCCTAACAGCTATAAGTGAACCAGAAACATGTATCAAGGAAGTTTCCAACGGCTTATGGAATCGAGGATATTTTTATTGTAGGGTTCTTAGGAATAAGAGCTTATATCTCCACTTACTATTCAACACATAAAAGACTCGAAAGTAGTGGCTCGACCGCCTTTAGAGTTTTAGCATTCAGACGTGGATAAGAGTCATGAGTCATGCTCAAAGCTTATGAATAGAGTTACCCCAAGCTTCATATACACATCGTTTGTAAACTATATCTAAGACATGCCCAAAAAAGACAATGGATGGGCTTTACATACATTTGAAACATGCCAAACCAAGGGAGAGATAGGCCTTACATACTTACTACTTTCCTTTATACAGAAGACGTGAGAGGCAATATCCCACTTATTGTAAGAGTTCTAACATCAAGAAATAGGTCAGAGGCATGAATCATTCTCGAAGTTTTATGAATGGAATTATGCTCAGAGCATATATTACATTCCACTTATAGCTAAGACATGCCAAAAGAAAGAAAGCGATAAGCTTTACATACCTGTAGTAGTGCACTTGTAACCCAGCTTGCCTTGTACTGCTTCAACCTATTTAACACCAGAGTAACACTACGATTAATGACCCTCAACTTTCCGGATCCCAAATTCATATTCAAGTATTCATAGGACTCATTTTCTTATCCATTTCTCCCGACTAGTTTATTACTAGTTCCAAAGTTAGCGGAAATCGGGCAGCATCTCCCCTATAACTTGCCCTATCCAAACTTTCAATTTTAATCTCTAACCTTAGAAGACATATTCACAACCACACTCAGCAACCATATATAAGAAAACTAATTCGACATTATGCAAAACAACTCCCAAACAGCCCGCTCAAAACTACGACTCCAAAATACGGTTTTTAATCTCTATTCCTTATAACCTTTAACCACACGAACCGAAGGGATATGATGCTGCAACCAGAAGCTACCACACCCTTTTTGTAAAGTTTTTCAGCCCTGAAACACATAATAAAACCATCTCCAACCTCAGCACCACCATCGCAACAACACTATACAACCTTAACAACTTTAACTCGACTAGAACAACTTTAATTCCGTTTGTTTCTAACGCCAAGCATACTTATGCAATTTTTACACTTAAAGCCACATTTAAGGAATTTAATATACTACATAAAAAAATTATTAACTCCATGTTGAAAGGTTAGACCTTACCTTGTCCAAAACTTGCCAAAACTAGCCTCCGAAGTTCCTTGACTGCTGAAATTTTAGCGGACTATTTGTATCTCTTTGGTGCTGGTCTAAACCATAAATTTACATTACTAACACCTTAATTTCATCTTGTTATACCCTAGGTAATTAATTCATAGAACAAAAGTTGGAGGCTTACCTTAAAGTGGTCAAAGCCGTCACACCTCTCCCTTAGTCTCTTAGGGTTTTTCTCTTTTTTTGTCTTCAAAATGCTGAAAAACAAAGTGTATACAGCATGTAATACATATATATTGACCTCTTTAGGAGGTGACACATGTCAGCCCCCTAGGGAGCCACCTCATCCATGTGGCCACTCATATGCTGCCGCATGGCAGCATGGGGCCCACCTTAAGTAGGTGTGTCACCTACTTACCCCAAGTACATGCACCACCTACTTGCTTCTTTTTGTAAGTTCAGAATCTAGTTTTTACTCCTTTTCATAGGTTTGTAATCTCATATCACTTTAAGAATCTATATAATCTTTGCTACTTAAGCTCAATGGTTAATCAAGTAGCTTAATTTTGTAAAACGTCCAAGTTGGTAGCTTACACGAGTAAGTCGGGTTCTACGACTTTTTACTTAGCCTCCAACTCCTTTCACATCCTTCCAAATCTATTTACAATCATCACTACTCACATAGAACTTCATAGATAACATGGATCACATGGCACTCTTTTTAGAAAAAAAAATATGCTCGAATGTACTAAAGTGCAGGGTATAACATCCTTCCCCCACTTTAAAACATTTATCCTTGAATGTTAATTACTCTCGTAAAGTCTTGCAAGGACTTCAGAAGTTCTCTATAATAGTTGCCATCCATAGGCCCCTTACTCATCAACACCATCAATTTAGGAGTTTAGATCACTTATAGGCGTAGAGAACATGTACGGATATCTCTTCTCTATCTTTCTTTCTTGTCCAATTTTGTTACACCTTTCTATTACTTTCTCATTACTCATGCTCACTACCATTTCTGTTATCACATAACCTTCATTCGAAGCTTTCCTTATCGAACTTGATAGGTCTTTCGTATTTGTTCTATAGCTCACTTTTCCATTTCACACCTACCTTTTTATTCTTTTCACATGGACCACGTCATATCTTTGGCCACTTTCTCTCTAGGCCTTACTTATTCCCATAATGATCCTTGTTATATTTACCTCATATCCCATTCATACTCCACCCCATAGTATAACACTTCTTAATCTTTTTCACGATTCTTACTATGGGTTAATTTCACTTGATAAAGTAAGCGTACTTACCCTTTCACCCTTCGTAATCAGTGTTATCCTTATTATCTCAAAAGTTTTCTTATTAATTCTTCTTTTTCGTCCCAATATTTTTTTCCTGCACTCTTGTCTTAGTCACACTATTACCTCTTTAACTACAACTCGTCATAATTTATCCCTGTGTATCAACTGAGTCAGTACCTTAATATACCAACCTATCAAAATCTACCAGTTTTTTCTAAATCACCTTTTAGTATCATAAGTCTTTTCCAAATTCCTTTTTACCATGCCAACATCGACCTCTTAGTTACTATTGCCATCAAGTCAACAATCAACTTATTTCCTGAGGTCAGCTATACTCATAGTTTAGGCAAATCTCGTTATTATTGTGGGTATGACCTTTGAAGACGTACTACAACCCTGTATCTCATTCCTTTTCTTTATTTCTAGGAAAATTTCAGCAGAGTTTCTCTTATACTCCTTACTATCTCAAAACCCTGCATGCAGAAAATACCAACAATACCTCACAAGGCCAACATATATATATATTCATATCATCTCACAACCACATAGAGATTTCATGTCATGACCCAACCCCGTAGGCCGCGACTAGGGTCCGACCTGAACCCCCATACACGTACCTATCAGTTGTAGTCAAATTGAACTATGAACAAAGTAATACTACTCATAAAAACCCCAATCAGTTAAAACTTTTTCATGTACGTGTGGCCTCTTTCACTTGTGTCTATCATGCAAGGGCACGCAAGCCGACAACGCTGCTGTAACATAAAAACATTTAATACATACCGTATAGGCACAATAAAAACAAATTCACAAACAACCTACATATATATGTCTACAGACCTCTAAGAATAGTAAAAACAACATATGGCGAGATAAGGCCCCCTTCGTACCCCTAAATATACAAATATATACATAAAAGGTCTAATACCCAAAGGCTTGGCTCTGATTTAATAGAGCTTCTCCTAAATTTGCCTGGTTGAACCCTAAGTTGGCAGATCCCCAAAGCGTATGTCTGCACCTGCGGGCATGAAATGCATCCCTCTGAAGAAAGGGGGGTCAGTACAATATATGTACTGAGTATATAAAGCTTAACAACACATAACTAAGATAACAACTGAAGTAATGATGCAAGAAACAAGTATGATAGTTAAGAGTTCACTATACCTGCATCCTATGAAAAGAGGGCATGTATATCACCCTCCCATATCACTCCCAGCCCGCCGTGGGACTCAGTGTTACCAGACCAATGTATACGGCATTATACCATTGTATATGACATCATTTCATACCTTACCAGTACATTACTCTGTTTTCATGAGTATGCTTATCTATTATATCTGGCCCTTTAGTAAGAGACTCGGTGAAGGGAGTAGCGCACATCCATATCATACCGTTACCCTCTCAGACCATCATATCTTATCATACCATACCCGACCTATTATGGGTCTCGGTGTTATAATTATATCATCATATACCGTACCCAGCCCACTAGGGGACTCAGTGTCATAATTATCAGATACCTACCCGGACCTTTATGGGACTCGGTGTCATTATCATATATCATACCCGATCCTTTATGGGACTCAGTATCATTATCATATATCGTACCCGACCTTTATGGGATGTGGTGTCATTATAATATACCGTACCTGGCTCTTAAAGGGACTTGGTGTCTTGGCAACCATGCACATGTGGATCATTATCTGAAACTTAATAAGGTATTCATACAGACTATCATTCGTGGACCAGGATAATAATCATCTCAGGTGCCCTTTGAGTGCCCCTAGGGCTATATTAAGTGAAGTCTCAGGAGTTGTAGACATATTTTAGGGTAACGCCAACCATATTAAGGAAATCAGGGACATATGTCATCACAAAGTCCCTAGGAATGGGAGCTTATATCCCCACTACTAATGGACATATAGATGGTTCAGGAAAGGTAGATCAACTACGAAGAGAGTTTTCCCACCAATGAGTGAATTGGAGACATATAGCGTATTAAAAACTTGGGAATAGGAGCTTCAGTATCAAAAAGTGAATAAGAGTTATAGTTCATGTTTCTTTTATGTCCAATTACTATCTCACGTATAGTAGGTTCGAGGGTGATAGCTCAGCTACCTTAAGAGCCTTAGCATTTACGAGTGAACTCGAGTCATGAGTTATACTCAGAACTTACAACTGGAACTACCTCTACACTCATATCATATCTTATTTCATTTACAGTTAAGACATCCCAAAATAAAGAAGAAATAGACTCTACATATATTACCTTTTATCATATAGAAGCCTAAAAGGGCAATAACTCAACTATTTCAGGAGTTCTACCATCACAAAGTGGATGAGAACTATGAACTATACTCAGAGCTTTACGAATAGAAATATACCCATGTTTAATATATAAACTATATATAACTTATATCTAAGACATGCCAAAATAACCAAGAATAGCCTTACATACATAAGAGTTACATCTAAGACATGCCAAAAGAAAAGAAGGATAGCTCTACATACCTGTTATAAGTTAGTCGCATCTAGACTAACTTCGGTACTCCATTAACCTATTTAACACAAAAGTAATACTAAGGTTAGTGAATTTAGACTTTTCAGTTCCTAAATCCACAATCAAGAACCCATAGGAATCAATTCCTTATTCGCCCTTCTCGACTAGTCTCGACTAGTCTTTAACTAGTTAAGGAGTTAACGGAAATCGGACAGCACCTCCTATATAATGTGCCCTATCCGAATTCCCAATTATGTCCCTAATACCTAAATCCAACCAAAAACATAACCATCATCTCATACACACATAAAACATAACAACATTACACAATATAAACTTCAAATGACTCGCTCGAAACTACGATACCAAAATAGGGTTTTTAACCTTTCTTTCCTGAAATCCTTAATTATACAAAATGGAGGGTTGTGTGGCTGCAAACAGAAGATCCCACACCTATTTTAGAATACATTTAGTCCATGCAACATAACACCTCACACCTGTAGCAGCACCCCACACGCACAACACCTCATTTCGATTACAATTCAACTATAGCGATTCCAATTTAGTTTGTTTCGAACGTCGAGCATTTCTAAGAAGTTATTACACTTATAGAATCATAAAAGATGTGTAATAAACACTATAACAACCCCATAAACTTCACATTGAAATGAAATACCTTACCTTTCCCGAAATTAGCCAAAACGCGCCAAATCTCGCCTCGGAACTTCTTTAGACGCGCTGAAATGGAGTGGGATATTTGTATTACTTCTCCGCTACCCCAAATTGAAATTTGTTGTTATTAAACAACTTAATACCATATTAGAATACCACAAATAATTAATTTACGGAGCGAAAGTCGGAGGCTTACCTTTTTTTCTAGCCAAACCCGTAGGTTCCTCTCTTTGCCCTAGCATTTTCTCTATTTCTTTCTCTCACATTTTCTCTCTTGTTCTTGGCTGAAATTTGGATGAGAATCAGATTATGATTCATATAACATACATATATAGGGTGGCTTAGTAGGTGACATGTGTCATCCCCATAGGGTGACATGTGTCCAGCCCCTATTGGGCCACAGATCCATGCCTTACCCCTAGGCTACCACCTGTCCTTGTGGGACCAACCCCCCAAGTAGTTGGATCACCTAATTGACCCTAAGTAGGTGGGTCACCTTCTTTCTTGAGGTTCTACCACGTTTTGCTCCGCCATTGGCTGCCACGTGTCATCTTCTCCCTTTCCTTGTGGGTTCATAATCTCGTCCTATTTTAAGAGCCTATGTAATCCTTGATACGCAGTCTTGGTGCGTACTCAACTAGTTTAAGTATGTAAGACTTCTAAATTAATAGTTTACGTAGCTAAGTCGAGCCCTACGACTCATCACTTGGCCTCCAACTCCTTCCGACTTCTCTTGACCCTATTTCCAACCTTTCCTACTATGGGGTATCACGTTCTCCCTTTCTTAGATTTGCTTGATAGTGTCATAGCTTATGCGGCTCACATGATAACTTCTAATAAATTAAGGGACATTCCGAGCTCAAAAGTGTGGGGTGTAACATCCTTCCCCCCTTTAGAACATTCGCCCTTGAATGTTAACTAGTCTCATAAGGTCTTGCGAGGACTTTAGGAATTCTTTGTAATAGTTGCCATCCATAATACTTTAGTCATCAACTCAACTAATCTTGGAGTTTAGACTTCTTGTAGATATAGGGAACCTGTGTCCCCAATCCCTTCTGGAATGATCTTTGGCGGTTAGCTGTAAATTGAACTTCCTTGTTTGAAATAATAGATGTGGGAACTTCGTGAAATCTCATTGTCCCCTTGCTATGTCATCTCGCATAATCCTCAGCTGAATATGCCTTCCTAACTGGAAGGGAATGGGTTATTTCTGTCAGCCTATCTACTATAACCCATATGAACTCATAGCTTCATAGAATACGAGGTCAGCCTGTACTATAATCCATATTAAATACTTTCCATGTCTGAGTTAGGGTTTCCATTTCCTATAATAGGTTATCAAGTTGCTGATGCTCCACTTCATTTAAGCTATTATACAACTCCTCTTAATCCAATTTGTAACACTTTAGGTATGTTATCATGCGCTTTTACTCAGATTTTCTTTCAATTTTCTTACCATACATTATATTGTAATTCTTACACAAACGTGTGTAAGTACTTAGAGCAATTCAAAAAATGCCTTAGCATCTCTATACTAGTGGCTTACCTCCTTCAGTCGAGGTCAGGTCTCCACTATCGCTTTTTTCCTTAATACTAATTATATCTTAATAGTTCTGCCTCGAACCATCTTACACTTTTCTTTAATAGATTCTAAATATGGCAATCACATTGCTATTACTAACTACTTTTTATCAAGTAATCACTTGATCTTACTCTTAGTATGCCAATGCTCGTAGGCTGCACAATTATTCTTATGCCTTTTGCACGAGGTGCGTTCCAATTTAGTCATAATCTTTTTTTCTCTTAGCTTACTCTGTTCTATATGTGTCATTGTACTAACATGCACTTAGAATTTCGTTTTGTCATACTTGTTCGTTTCCTTTTTCACTTCTTAGGGGTCACCCATCCCAGTGCTACTCCCACCCAAGCACGCTTAACTTTGGTGTTTTGACGGGATCTAGTGCATTAGTGCGGGTATGATCACATCCATCCCTTATGAGGTCTCATTTGAAGTTTAAGAGTTCTCATTTACATACGATAGCATTAGTATATTTTCTCTTACTGTTGTACTTCTCTTGTCCACTTTCCCCCTTTTAATTAATCATATCTATCTTGAGTGCCTCTATTAGAACTTCTCTATTATTCCTCCAGCTCATATCCATTTTTGATTGTGCGCAAGGAATTCCATATTACCCTTTATTTCCTTGCACTAGCTATCCTTTTTGTCGTCACATAATCTTTATTCAAAACTTTCCTTACCAAACTTGATATTTGTTCCATAGCTTGCTTTTCCATTTCACACCTATCTTTACATTCCATTCACATAAACCACGTCATACCTTTTAGTTATTTCCTTACTAAGCTTTACCTATTCTCATAATGGTTTTTGTTATATTCACCTGGTACCCTGTTCCCATTAAGTCCCATAGTATAACACCGCTTGACCTTCTTCACAACTCTTACTTTGGGCTACTTACCCTTCTTAGTTAGTCTTATCCTTAATGTCTCACAAGCTGTCTTATTAACACTTCATATCCGTCACAATTCTTTTCCCTTGTACTCTTGTCTTAATCATACTATTACTTCTTTTAACCATAACTTATCATAGTTTATCCTTGTGTATCAATTCAGTCGGTGCCTTAATATATCGTTCTATCCACCTCTGTCAATCTTCTCTAAATCATCTTCTTTGAATTATAAGTCTTTTCCAACTTCATTCTACCATACTAGTATCGACCTCCTAGTTTCTATTGCCATCAATTCAACTATTACTTTATTTCTCGAGGTCAGCCATACTCGTAGTTTAATCAAATCTCATTATTGTTATGGGCACAATCTTTCAAAACATACTACAGCCCTGTATCTCATTCTCTTCTTATTTCTAGGAAAATTTGGATAGAGTTTCCTCGATATTTCTTACTATCTCAACACCTACACACAAAAAATGCTAGCAGTGCCTCATAGGGCTATCACGACCCAAGCCTAGGGCCTAGACGTGACATGGCGAATAAGGAACCCAAAAGAACCTCAGACAAGCCTCTTAGCATTCTTTTAGCCTTTCATAGGTAATGATGATAAATAAACAAGCAGAAATCATAATAGTAAATCTTCAACTTCCATATGTCTAACAATACCTCTAACTATTAGATTTAACGGGGCTAAGACAAGTCCCTAGCTCACCCTCAATCATAATAGAAGAAATGCCATAGTAAAATATCTTAACATATCATAAGATAGAAATATAAAGGAGTATTGTTTCCGTAACATGGGTACTCACTAAAAGTAGTCTTCAAAGAAATCTCAACTAACCACGTGGAGGAGAACGAGGAGGAGCATTGGTCCCTACATGGTGATATCATGTAGGCAAAAGAGTATGCGTTAGTACTTTGAATGTACTAACTATGTAAGGATGCATGAACATTGAGGAAACATTATAACATTTATGTAATATGGAACATAATGTAATGCATGCATAATAAATCATATAGATATCCTTTAAAACATTTATTTTATGGGAAAATAACAATAACCGACATTTAAGACCATGCGAGCTATTACATGGAATCCAACATAACCCCCTAGTTGGCCGGGGAGACTACTTGCCAGGTAGAACTCAGTCAACTTCATTCATTTTTTTAATTTTAACTTTAAGGGCTATTTATGGATGCAGTAGCCTAAGCCTATAAGGTTTCCTATGTTGGCACATAGTTAATGAGACAAGGGATTGCTACTAGGATTCCCTTACCGAATCCCACCTCAATGCCCCATTCGGTGCTAAGTCAATCCCACGGAATAGTTTAATACTTCAAAACATTCATAACATATAACTTGAGAATTCAAACATCATATTCGGTAGAATAGCTCATTAAAATATTTGATAATTCAAATATGCAAGAATTGTCCTTATCGCATAAAGAATCCATCATTCATATCATTTCATCATTCTTTCATTTCATAAGACCCCCTTTTGATCATAGATATTG
The DNA here is from genome assembly GCF_947179165.1 of Solanum dulcamara. Classification (NCBI taxonomy): domain Eukaryota; kingdom Viridiplantae; phylum Streptophyta; class Magnoliopsida; order Solanales; family Solanaceae; genus Solanum; species Solanum dulcamara. The sequence continues at coordinate 34,351,999 of NC_077248.1, forward strand.
CTTTCATAAACATTCATTTGGAGTCAAAGCTTTCAAGTCAAACTTTATTAAAAACATAATAAAACTAGGTAGGTTCAAATCATTTCAACTTGCAAATATGTATGTAAATAAATATACATAAATAATTTGAAATCCATTAATTAAAAATAATACTTTAAATAATCCACAATGAATTTTCAAGAACCTTTAAATAGATAAATAGAGAAATTACTTGTAAACGATCAATTCATACATATGAAATTATGTTGCATCAAAATAGAGCAATAATCATTAGTTTAACCATGATTCATACTATTAAGTAAAAATAAGAATTAACATAAGAAAATATTACTTCAAATCAAGAGATTTAGTTGAAAGATTTTTGTACTACATGGGTGGAAGAACCCATGGATTAACACCCACATGACTTAGAGTAAAACTTAAAGAAATTAAATATAATTTATCATATAGTCAAAATAATTTAGGCATGAGAGTGGAAGAAATACTCTCATTGAAACCTTACATACCTGGAATCCAAAGCTTTAGTCGGAATCGAAAGACTTAATGAACACTCTTAAGTCCTAGCTTTTCTCCTCGCCCGAATGTTTTGTGTACTACCCGGAGTATATGAATTACCGGAATAGTATTTCTTGACTACTAAGAACTAAAACTATATTTGAGAATGTGTAAAGAAGTGTATAGAGAGAATACTTGCTTGAGAAAGCTTGATGAATAAAATGAGGAAATAATGTGGGTATTTATAGGTGGAAAGAGGGACCTAACAATAAATAAAATAATTATAAAGAAAAATCTAAAAATTTAATGAAAAATTATGATGTCATGGATGATGTTAATTGGAAGAAAATTTCTGTCATGAGTGGTGTCAAATGTATCTAGATCTTTCCATGGTAGGTGAAATGAGTTATTTTTGACAAAATACTCCTTTTCGGAGCTGCTTTTGAACAAGATAAATTCCTTATTAGGATTTTGTGTCTTCATAAGAATTGTAGATATAGAAGTCTAGTTTTATGTCGTTTAAGAATCAACCAATTTGGAGTAACCTATAGTGAGATATGAATTTCCTTCTACTAATAGTCCATTTCATCACAGCACACTATTTTACAATAGTTAATTTATTTGACCTACTTAACCTCTGAAAATTAAATTATGGTCTTCACAAAAGTTGTAGGTAAGGATCGTGTGGTTACTCAAAAATTTGAATCACCCAATTTAGACAATCCTATAAAAGGTTATGCCCAAAATACAGAGGTTGTATCATTTTTAGGGGAGAATTGAAACATCGTATACAACGTTTTTAGAGAATGTTACATTATCTCCCCCTTGGGAACATTCATCCTCGAATGAGAAAAGACTTAACTTGAGTAGGGTAGAGTGTAAATCAACAACCCATCATTAATGCAATAGTGTAATTTAAAACATCATTTAAAATATATTTTATAATTTTGCAAGCATATGAAAAGAAAAGTTGAGATGCAAAGATTTCAAGTAATTGATCAAGGACAACTTAATACCTTAGGTTTGGGTAGAGGGGAAAAGATGAGGGTATCTCTTAACCATATCCGTTTCAGCTTCCCATGTTGCACTTTCTATTTGTTGATTCCTCCAAAGGACTTTAACAGATGCAACTTCTTTGTTCGTCAATCTCTTAACTTGCCAGTCCAAAATTTCCACAGGAACTTCTTCATAGGTCAAGTTTTCTTCAATATTCACTATTTCCATAGGTACAACGGAATTTGGATCACCCATATTTTTTTTTCAACATAGACACGTGAAACACCGGATGAACCATGGTCATTTCCAATGGTAATTCCAACTCATATACAACCTTACCAACACATCTCACGATTCTATAAGGCCCTACATACCTAGGGATAAATTTCCCTTTCTTACCAAATCGAACCACACCTTTCATGGGTGAAACCTTCAGATATACCCAATCGTCCACATTAAACTCAAGATCCCTTCTTCTAATGTCAGAATAGGACTTTTGACGACTTTGAGCCATCTTCAACCTTTCTCTAACGATCTTCACGTTCTCTAAAGCATCAAGTACCAAATCGGGGCCTAACAAGGTCATCTCGCCTACTTCAAACCAACCAACCGGTGATCTATATCATCTCCCATACAAAGCCTCAAATGGCGCCATCTCAATACTTGAGTGGTAACTATTATTATAGGCAAACTCAATGAGCGGTAGATGATCATCCCAATTTCCTTTAAACTCCAACACACAAGCTCTTAACATATCCTCTAGTGTTTGAATCGTCCTTTTGGCTTGCCCATCCATTTGAGGATTGAATGTTGTGCTCAACTTTACCTTAGTACCGAGGACTTTTTGAAATGATCTCCAGAATTAAGAAGTGAATTGGGTACCACGATTCGAAATAATGGCTAACGGCACACTATGCAACCTCACCAACTCCCAAATATACAACTTGGCATAGTTTTCGGCACTATAGAAAGTTTTAACTGGTAGAAAGTGAGCTGACTTAGTCATTCTATCAATAATTACCCAAATCGAGTCATGACGCTTCCGGGTATGAGGTAAACCCACTACAAAATCTATATTCACATCTTTCTACTTCTAAGTTGGGATTTCAATGTGTTGGGCTAGGCCACGCAGCCTTTGATATTCGGCCTTCACTTGTTGGCAATTCGTACATTCGAACACAAACCTTGTTATGTCCTTCTTCATGCCACCCCACCAATAGAACTCTTTTAAGTCTCGATACATTTTCGTTGAATCGGGATGAATGGAGTATGTAGAATTATGAGCCTCCATCAAGATCAAACTCCTTAGGCCATCAACATCTGGAACACATATCCGACCTTGGTAGTATAGCACCCCATGTCCCCCTTGGGAAAAGACCTCTATCTTCTTTTCCTTTACCAACTTCTTTAACTCAATAAACTTCGAGTCAAGATCTTGCTTTGATTTAACATTCACCACAAAAGAGGATTCGGACCTATTTTGAACAACCATACCACCATCATTAGTTCCACACAACTTCACCTCTAATCTAGCCAACCGGTGAACATCTTTCACCAACTCCCTCTTTCTTTCATCCACATGGGACACACTCCCCATAGACATTCTTCTAAGTGCATCAGCAACCATATTGGCTTTACCCGGATGATAGTGCACACTCATATCATAGTCCTTAAGGAGTTCTAGCCACCTTATTTGCCTTAGATTAAGGTTCTTTTAGGTGAACACATATTGAAGACTTTTATGATCAGTAAACACATCCACATGCACCCCATAGAGGTAATGCCTCCAAATATTCAGAGCAAAAACAACGGCCACCAATTCAAGGTCATGGGTAGGGTAGTTACACACATACACCTTTAATTGTCTAGAAGCATAGGCTATGACCTTACCATTTTGCATTAAGACATAACCTAAACCAATCTTTGAAGCATCACAATAAACTACAAACCCTTCTAATCCTTCTGGGAGAGTCAAAATAGGAGCAGAGGTAAGTCGATCTTTTAAGGTCTGGAAACTCTTCTCTCACTCATATGTCCATATGAATTTAGATTTCTTTTGGGTCAATTTTGTCATAGGAGATGAGATGGAAGAAAAACCTTTGATGAACCTTCTATAGTACCCGGCTAGATCTAAGAAGCTCCTAATGTCTGAAGGAGATAATGGTCTAACCCAATTTTTAACTGCCTCTATTTTCTTACAATCAACCTTGATCCCATCACCGGACACTACGTGACCAAGAAATGCCACCTCTTTTAACCAAAATTCACACTTACTAAATTTTGCAAATAATTACCTATCCCTCAACGTTTGAAGTACAACTCTCAAGTGATTTTTATGTTCTTCCTCACCCTGAGAGTAAATCAAAATATCATCAATAAAGACCACCACAAAGGTATCAAGGTAAGGTTTGAACACCCTATTCATCAAGTCCATCAACACCGCCGGTGCATTCAGCAACCTAAAACTTATCACCACAATCTCAAAGTAACCATACCTTGTTTGGAAGGCCATTTTGGGAATGTCACACTCCCTCACTCATAGTGGGTGATAGCCGGACCGAAGGTCGATCTTGGAGAAGTAACTTGCCCCTCGTAGTTGATCAAAAAAGTCATTTATTCTAGGGAGTGGATACTTGTTCTTAATGGTCATCTTATTTAATTGTCGGTAGTCTATGCACATTCGAAGCGACCCATCCTTCTTTCTCACAAATAACACGGGAGTACCCCATGGCGAAATACTTGGTCTTATAAACCTCTTCTCTAACAAGTCATTTAATTGTTCCTTCAACTCTTTTAATTCTGCTGAGGCCATACGATAAGGAGGAATAGAGATAGGTTGGGTATCGGGGAGGAGATCGATACCAAAATCAACTTCCTTTTCAGGAGGGACATCGGGAAGGTCATTAGGAAAGACATCAGGGAATTCATTGACTATAGGAACTGACTCAAGAGGAGGCCTTTTGGAGATGACATCCCTAACCCTCACAATGTAATAAATACAACCCTTAGAAATCATTTTGTGGGCTTAAGATAAGAAATAAACTTACCCTTCACCACCGAATCATGACCCTCCTATTTAATATTAGGCTCATTTGAAAATTGTAACTTGACATGATGAGTCCTATAATCTATGGTAGCATAAGATGTATATAACCAATCCATCCCAAGAATGACATCGAAATCTATCATGTCAAGTTCAATGAGATCACAAGGAATAACTTTGTGTAAGATAGACACAAGGCAACCCCTATAGACCTTTCTAGCAATAACTGACTCACCAACAGGGGTAGACACCAAATAGGGCTCTAATAACATTTCAGGTAAAACATCAAATCTATTAGCAAGGAATGGAGTAACAAAAGATAAATTTGCACCCGGATCTAATAGTGCATACACATCAAAACAAAAGACCTTTAACATATCGATAATGACATTGGGTGCATCCTCAACCTCTTGTCTCCCATTCAAGGTGTAAAAGTGGTTGGTGCATTGGACATCTCATCATACTTGTTGACCAAGAGCATTTTGGCCTTGAGTCCTACCACCACCATCTCTACAATCCTTAGCATGGTGGCCTAGCTTGCCACACTTAAAGCATGCATTGGAGCGAGCTAAGCATTCCCCTTTGTGAGTCCTTCCACACTTCTTATAAGCGGGGAAAGTTTGAGTAGCAACATTCTCTCTTGGAATCATTGGTTTACCACTCTTGTCCTTGTTGAACCTTGGAGGAGGAGTATTGGTGGAACCTTGTCCCACAAATCATTGCCCACCTTGGCATTTGCCATTGTTACCATAATCAGACCTTTGAGGGTTAAACCCTTCACTATCTACTCTAGCCTTTTTGAACCCCCTTGATATCTCTCTAAGCTTCTCTTTTTCAGTTTGTTCTGCATAAGTCATTAACCTAGAGATATCCATCTCCTTGACCAACATGGCTGTTTTTCACTCCTTGGACACCAAGCTTTAGACACCGGAAATAAACTTGCTCATCCTAGCTCTTGGGTCAGAGACCATGAAGGGAGCATACTTGGATAACTTAGTGAATTTGAGAGCATACTCCCTCACACTCATACTCCCTTGATGGAGGTTGATGACGCGGTCTAGGAAGGCACCGTTGAACTCTTCCCATCCTATTGAGCCTATTTCTTTATCCCTCTCAACAACCCATTATTCATACCACACTCGAGCCACACCTTTGAGTTGATAGGCCACTAGCTCGGCCTTCTTATTTGGTGGCACACCCATGATAGCCACAATCCGATACACCTCATTAATGAACTTCATAGGGTCCTCATCTATTTTAGAACCATCGAACTCGGGCAGATTCATCCTTTGGAATTCTCGAATCCTAGAGGCTAGATTTTGCATTTGGGGAGGAGGAACACCTAGATTCCCTTGGTTAGCTTTGACTTGAGCTAACAAAGTAATAACACTACAAAACTCGGCATGGGTTACCACGTCTTCATAATGTTGGGCATTAGGAATTGGAGGAGTTTGGTCCTCATCGTCAATCCTTGCTCTTCGAGGTGCTCTTTCTCGAGTCATTATCTAGAGAACACAAAATAGGTCGTTAGTTAAAGGAAATCTTAGGACACTCTAAGGCACGACATGAATTTGAAAGAAGGGAAAATTTTCCTAAACGCCTCATAGTCTTCTATTCATAATTGTAGCATACTTCACTACCATGAATAAGACCCTATTCGACGCGGTATGTTGGACTTCCAAAGACCATTCAAAACCTCGGGCTCTGACACCAAGTTTGTCATGACCCAAGTCTAGGGCCTAGACGTGACATGGCGAATGAGAAACCTGAAAGTACCTCAAACAAGCCTCTTAGCATTCTTTTAGCCTTTCATAGGTAATGATGATAAATAAACAAGCAGAAATCATAATAGTAAATCTTTAACTTATATATATCTAATAATACCTCTAACTATTAGATTTAACAGGGCTAAGACAAGTCCCTAGCTTACCCTCAATCATAATAGAAGAAATACCATAGTAAAATATCTTAACATATCATCAGCTAGAAAGATAAAGGAGTATTATTCGTGGAATATGGGAACTCACCAAAAGTAGTCTTCAACAAAATCTCAACTAACCACGTAGAGGAGAACGAGGAGGAGCATTGGTCCCTACATGGTGATATCATGTAGGCAAAAGAGTATGCGTTAGTACTTTGAATGTACTAAGTATATAAAAATGCATGAACATTGAGGAAACATTATAACATTTATGTAATATGGAACATAATGTAATGTATGCATAATAAATCATATAGATATCCTTTAAAACATTCATTTTATGGGAAAATAACCATAACCGACATTTAAGACCATGCGAGGTATTATATGGAATCTAACATAACCCCCTACGTTGGCCGGAGAGACTACTTGTCAGGTAGAACTCCATCAACTTCATTCATTTCTTTAACTTTAACTTTAAGGGCTATTTATGGATGCATTAGCCTAAGCCTATAAGGGCTCCTATGTTATCACATAGTTAATGAGACAAGGGATTGCTACTAGGATTCCCTTACCGAATCTCACCTCAATGCCCCATTCGGTGCTAAGTCAATCCCACAGAATAGTATAATAATTCAAAACATTCATAGCATATAACTTGAGAATTCAAACATCATATTCGGTAGAATAGATCATTAAAATATTTGATAATTCAAATATGCAAGAATTGTCCTTATCGCATAAAGAATCCATCATTCATATCATTTCATCATTCTTTTATTTCATAAGACCCCCTTTTGATTGTAGATATTTCTTTCATAAACATTCATTTGGAGTCAAGGCTTTCAAGTCAAACTTTATTAAAAACATAGTAAAACTAGGTGGATTCAAATCACTTCAACTTGCAAATATGTATGTAAATAAATATACATAAATACTTTGAAATCCATTAATTAAAAATAATACTTTAAATAATCCACAATGAATTTCAAGAACCTTTAAATAGATAAATAGAGGAATTACTTGTAAACGATCAATTCATACATATGAAATTATGTTGCATCAAAATAGAGAAATAATCATTAGTTTAACCATAATTCATACTATTAAGTAAAAATAAGATTAACATAAGAAAATATTACTTCAAATCAAGAGATTTAGTTGAAAGATTTTTGCACTATATGTGTGGAAGAACCCATGGATTAACACCCACATTACTTAGATTAAAACTTAAAGAAAATAAACATAATTTATCATATAGTCAAAATAATTTAGGCATGAGAGTGGAAGGAATACTCTCATTGGAACCTTACATACCTGGAATCCGAAGCTTTAGTTGGAATCGAAAGGCTTAATGAACACTCTTGAGTCCTAGATTTTCTCCTCGCCGGAACGTTTTGTGTACTACCCGGAGTATATGAATCACCGGAATAGTATTTCTTGACTACTAAGAACTAAAACTATATTTGAGAATGTGTAAATAAGTGTATAGAGAGAATACTTGCTTGAGAAAGCTTGATGAATAAAATAAGGAAATAAGGTGGTTATTTATAGGTGAAAAGAGAGACCTAACAATAAATAAAATAATTATAAAGAAAAATCTGAAAATTTAATGAAAAATTATGATGTCATGGATGATGTTAATTGAAGGACAGTTTCTGTCATGAGTGATGTCAAATGTATCTAGATGTTTCCATGGTAGGTGAAATGAGTTATCTTTGACAGAATACTCCTTTTCGGAGATGCTTTTGAATAAGATAAATTCCTTATTAGGATTTTATGTCTTATAAGAATTGTAGATATAGAAGTCTAGTTTCATTTAGTTTAAGAATTAACCAATTTGGAGCGTCCTACAGTGAGATATGAATTTTCTTCTATAAATACTTCATTTCATCACAGCACACTATTTTACAATAATTAATTTATTTGACCTATTTAACCTCCGAAAATTAAATTATGGTCTTCAGAAAAGTTGTAGGTAATGATCGTGTGGTTACTCAGAAAATTTGAATCACCCAATTTGGACAATTCTATAAAAAGTTATGCTTAAACTACAGAGGCTGTATCATTTTTAGGCGAGAATTGAAATATCGTATACAACATTTTTAGGGGATGTTACAAGGGCACACATGTATATATTCAGATCGTATCATATAGCAGCCACATAGGGCATACATATATAGTCATATCATCTCATATTGCATCCACATAGGGTGCCCACAATTAACAGTATGGAAAGGGACTTGCCTCGTATGTCCACTCGAACTATACGTGTTACACTTTCCTGTTCACCTTTCCTTTCGCTCTTCAACTTTATATGTCAATCGCATTTCAATTCCTTACCTGACATATGTCTTTCGTGACTTTCCTTACCTTCATGCTTTGTAACTTCTGATATCGTCAGTTGCTGGCTTCTATCAATGTGGTCCTCCTACTAAAATCTCAGGTTAGTATGAGGAATTTCAGTCCCTATGACTCGGCTCTATCGCACAATCTTAGATATGAAAGAAAAGTAATATCTTAAATGTCTTGTATCCTTCTATCTATAGATGTGGTGCATAACACACTGATAAACAAGACTCTGCTAGACATGGTCTGTAGACATTCTAAGGACAAATTGCTCTGATACCACTTTTGTCATGACCCAACCCCGTAGGCTGAGATTGGGGTCCGACCTGGACCCCCATACACGTACCTATTAGCTGTAGTCAAATTAGACTATGAATAAAGTGATAGTACTCACAAAAACCCCAATCAGTTAAAAAATTTTCATGTACGTGTGGCCTCTTTTACTCGTGTCATATCATGTAAGATCACGCAAGCCGACAAGGCTGATGTAACATAAAAATATTTACAATATGCCATATAGGTACAGCTTAAACAAAATGATAAATAACCCATATAAATATGTGTAAAGACCTCTAAGAATAGTAACAACAACATATAGCGGGACAGGGCCCCCGTCGTACCCTTGAATATACAAATATGTACATAAAAGGTCTAATACCCAAAGGCTTGGCTCTGATTCAATAGAGATTCTCCCAAATTTGTTAGGTGGAACTCTAAGCTGGCAGATCCCCAAGGCGTGCGTCTGCATATGCGGGCATGAAACGCAGCCCCCGAAGAAAGCGGGTCAGTACGATATATGTACTGAGTATATAAAGCTTAACAAAAAATAACTGAGATAACAACTGAAGTAGGGATGCAAGAAATAAGTATGATAGTTAAGATTTCACTATACCTGCATCCTATGAAAAGTGGGCATGTATATCACCCTCCTATATCACTTCCGGCTCACTGTGGGACTCGGTGTTACCAGACCAACATATACGGCATCATACAATCATATACGACATCATTTCATACATTACCAGTACATTACTATGTTTTTATATGTATTCTTGTCTATTATATTCGGCCCTTTAATAAGGGACTCGGTGAAGGAAGTAGTGCATATCCATATCGTACTGTTACCCTCTCATACCATTATATCTTATCATATCGTACCCAGCCCATTATGGGTCTCCGTGTTATAATCATATCATTATATACCGCACCCGGCCCACTAGGGGACTCGGTATCATAATCATCATATACCATACCCGGCTCTTTGTGAGACTCGGTGTCATTATCATATACCATACCCAGCCCTTTATGGGACTTGGTGTCATTATCATATATCATACCCAGCCCTTTATGGGATGCGGTATCATTATCATATACCATACCTAGACCTTTAGGGGACTCGGTGTCATTGGCGACCACACACAGGTGGATCATTAGCTGAAACTTAATAAGGTAGTCATAAAGACTATTATTCGGGGATCAGTATAATAATCATCTCAGGTGCCCGTTGAGTGCCCCTAGGGATACATTAAGTGAAGTCTCAGGAGTTGTAGACATATTTTAAGGTAATTCCAACCGACTTAAGGAAATTAGGGACATCCGTCATCACAGAGTCCCTAGGAATGGGAGCTTATATCCCCACTACTAATGGACATATAGACGGTTTAGGAAAGGTAGCTCAACTACGATAAGAGTTTTCCCACTAATGAGTGAATATGAGACATATAGCTTATTTAGAACTTGGGAATAGGAGCTTCAATATCATGAAGTGAATAAGAGTTATAGTTCTTGTTTCCTGTGTGTCCAATTACTATATAATGTATAGCAGGTTCGAGGGTGATAGCTCAACTACCTTAAGAGCCTTAGCATTTAGGAGTGAACTCGAGTCATGAGTTATACTCAGAACATACAATTGGAACTACCTCTACACTCATATCATATCTCATTTCATTTACAACTAAGACATCCCAAAAGAAAGAAGCAATATACTCTACATATATTACCTTTTATCATATAGAAGCCTAAAAGGGCAATAACTCAACTATTTCAGGAGTTCTACCATCACAAAGTGGATGAGAACTACGAACTATACTCAAAGCTTTACGAATGGAAATATCCCCATGTTTCATATATAAACCATTTATAACTTATATCTAATACATTCAAAAAGAAAGCAAAATATCCTTACATGCATAACACTTACATCTAAGACATGCCAAAAGAGAAGAAGGATAACTCTACATACCTGTTATAGGTTTGTCGCATCTAGACTAACTTCGATACTCCTTTAACCTATTTAACACAGAAGTAATACTAAGGTTAGTGAATTTTGACTTTCCAGTTTCTAAATCCACAACCAAGCACCCATAGGAATCAATTCCTTATTCGCCCGTCTCGAGTCTTTAACTAGTTAAGGAGTTAACGGAAATCGGACAGCACCTCCTCTATAATGTGCCCTATATGAATTTCCAATTACATCCCTAATACCTACAACCAACCAAAAACATAACCAGAAGCTCATACACACATAAACCATAACAACATTATACAATATAAACTTCAAACGACTCGCTCGAAGCTTCGATACCAAAATAGGGTTTTTAACCTTTCTTTCATAAAATCCTTAATTGTACGAAATGGAGGGTTGTGTGGCTGCAACTAGACGCTCCCACACCTCTTTTAGAATATATTTAGGCCCTTAAAAACACCACCACACACCTGTAGCAGGACCCCACATGCACAACACCTTATTTCGATTACAATTCAACTATAGCGATTCCAATTTAGTTTGTTTCGAACGTCGAGCATTTATAAAAATTTCTTACACTTCAAGAAGCATAAAAGATGTGTAATACACCCTATAAAAACCCCATAAACTTCATATTGAAAGGAAAGACCTCACCTTTCCTGAAATTGACCAAAACTTTCCAAATCGCGCCACGAAACTTCTCTAGACGCGCTGAAATGAAGTGGGCTATTTGTATTACTTCTCTGTTGCCCCAAATTGAAATTTCTTGTTATTAATCAATGTCATAACATCATACGATACCCCAAATAATTAATTCACGGAGATAAAGTCGGAGGCTTACCTTTTTTTCTAGCCAAAACCGTAGGTTCCTCTCTTTGCCCTAGCGCTTTCTCTCTTTCTTTCTCTCACATTTTCTCTCTTGTTCATGGATGAAATTTGGATGAGAATAAGATTATGAGTCATATAACATACATATATAGGGTGGATTGGGAGGTGACACGTGTCATCCCCATAGGGTGACACGTGTCCAGCCCTTATTGGGCCACGGATCCATGCCTTACCCCTAGGCTGCAACGTGTCCTTGTGGGCCCCACCCTCCAAGTAGGTGGGTCACCTATTTGACCCTAAGTAGGTTAATCACCCACTTGCTTGAGGTGCTTCCATGTGTCGCTTCGCCATTGGGTGCCACGTGTCATCTTCTCTCCTTCCTTGTAGGTTTGTAATCTCATCCTATTTTAAGCCTATGTAATCCTTGCTACGCAATCTTGGTATGTACTCAACTAGTTTAAGTATTTAAGACTTCTAAATTAATAGTTTATGTAGCTAAGTCGATCCCTACGACTCATCACTTGGCCTCCAACTCTTTCTGACTTCTCTTTACCCTATTTCTAACCTTTCCTACTATGGGGTATCACGTTCTCCCTTTCTTAGATTTGTTTGATAGTATCATAGCTTATGCGGCTCACATGATAACTTCAAAGAACTTAAGGGACATTCCAAGCTCAAAAGTGTGGGGTGTAATATTTCAATATCAATAATAGTATGAAAATGATGGACTTACCTCATGTGTCCAACTCAACCTGCATCTGTTACACTTTCCGGTCTACTTTTCTTTCAGTTTTCGACTTAACATTTCAATCGTATGTCAATCATATGTCAATACCTTACCCAATAGATATCTTTTGTGCCTTTGCTTACCTGTGCACTTTGTAACTTCCAATGTCGTCAATTACAACCTCCTATTGATGTCATCCTTCTGCTAAAGTCCAAGGTTAGTATAAGGAGTTTTCCTATGACTCGGATCTATCACACAATCTTAGATATGAAAGAAAGGTAATATCCTAAATTTCATGTAGCCTCCTGCTTATAGATGTGTTCTACAACACACCAATAAACAAGACTCTACTAGACACGATCTTTAGATACTTCAAGATGAACTGCTCTGATACCACTTCTGTCATAACTCATCCCCATATGCCACGACTGAGGTCCAACTGGGACCCCATGTACATAGCTATCAACTGTAACAACAAATATAAGACTCATACTTGGGGACCCCAATGGGTCATATAATTTTACATACACGTAGCCGCTTCTGTTTGTCTCCTGAGGAGTTACATTACTCGAATTATAAAAGGGCGTGCAATCCGACAAGGCTACCATAGCGTAATAATGTTACAACACACCGTATAGGCACAACTGAAATAACTTACAAATGACCCACATACATATGTCTACAGACCTCTAAGAATAGCAACCATGTCATATGGCAGGATAGGGGCCCCGCCGAACCCCTGAATAGACAAATATATACATAGAAGGTCTAGTACCTAAAATCTTGGCTCCGATTCAATGGAGCTTTTCCCAAATTTGCTAAGTGGAACCCTAAGTTGGCAGATCCCTAAAACATACGTCTGTACCTGCGGGCATGAAACCCAACCCTTCCTAAAGAAAGAAGGGTTAGTACGATATATGTACTGAGTATATAAAGCATAACATAGCATAAATGAGCTTCTAATTGAAATAGAGATATAGGCAATAAATGTAAAAGTTAACGAATCACTATACCTGCACCGTGTGAAATGAGTGCATGTAAATCTTCCTCACATACCATACCCGACCCTTTTTGGGTGAGCTAGGAGCTTATCCTAAGCCCTCATCAAAGAATAGACTAGAGGAATGTTTAGACGCTATGAGATGTAGTCTGGTTGGATATCTATTGAGTTTTCTATCCCTTATACCCATTCTCTTGAGTTGTTACTTTCGCTTATTTTACTCTATTTCTTTACCTTATATATGTGATGTATATTAAGATGGCTTTGTTGAGGTCCCTCATATCCCGATTGTTGTGTCATGGCTTAGCCCTAGTTCGGGTCATCACAAAAAGACTTAGAGTACCACTCTACCGCACAACATAGATTATGAAAGAATTGAGATTTTCCTAAGACATTTCATAGCCTTCTATTCATAAATGTGGTGCGCTTAGCATCAATGAACAAAACTATAATTAACACGGCATGTTAGACTCCCTAGGACACTCCTAAACCATGTACTCTGATAACAAGTTTGTCATGACCCAAGCCTAGGGACTAGATGTGACACGGTGATTGAGATTATGTGGGATCCCAACCAAGCAATATTAGTATACATCGCATACATAAGGTAAAGAATTATACCCCAAGCCTCTAGTTGGCAATTCATTTTCATGAAAAGAGACTTTGTTAGCTTCCAGAACTTGTCCTACCATGGTTGAAAAACTCTCACTCGTGGTTTTAGTCATAACGTAAGATTCACTTAGAACCTTCACCAAATCAATCCTATGAGCTAGAGTTTTCTTCAACTATTCAAAAATAGAATATTCCCTAATCGGCATTTTTCTCCAGAAATCCTCTATTTCAGCCTATGTCACAACCCTTTTTTGGTTACTTTGCTTATTTGGTCCTATCGTGTAGCTTCTTTAGGGGCATAACAACGCCCAAATCTTGTCATTCCCATAAAAATAGTTTCCACAATGATCTTTTCCTTTTTTTGTCCCTTGCATCAGTCGAGTAATTCCAAGGAACCACTTTGGTGTCAAAAGAAGTTGATTGAGCAACCAAAGCTATGGTCTTAGGCTTGGAAACTGGAACTTCCACTTCAATTGGTGCTCGTGCTTGGACCATGATTATGGGAGAAATGAAGGATGATGTCACAACATTTTTCTCTTCTTTGATTGGCACAATGGTCCCTTTGAAATTGCATTCTTCATCAATGGTGATGATGTTCACATTTCCATGATTTGGCAGAGGATTGTTATTTACATTAGGGGAAGCAACTTTGAGTTGAATGACTCCTTCTTTGATTAATGCCTCAATCTTATCCTTGAGAGTAAGACAATTTTCGGTGTCATGTCCAGCAGCTCCAGAGTGATAAGCACAATGCTTAGTATTATCAAACCATTCTTGAAGGGAATTGGGAATTCGTCCTTCGATTAGTTTGAGTACCCCTACAATTCTCAACCTTTTGTATATTTGGGATAAAAGTTCAGCTAAGGGTGTATAGGTTTTGGCTAGATTTTTTTCAAAATTGGGTAGGGTCTGGGTGCATTTAATGGATGATTTTATGGTTAGTAGTGGGATTGAGATGGGTATGTAAGTTGATATCGTGATAGATATGGATAGGCAAGTGTTATGTGTATATAGTAGGTTGGTTGGGTGGTGTAAACTGGGTAAGGGGCAGCTGAAGGTTAGTAATATGGCTGAGGAACTTGGGTATACTGAGTATAATATGAAGGTTGGGGTAATGGGTTTTGGTATGTTAACAATTGGTTTGGACAACTTTCCTGGATGTTCATAATAGCAGATACTCCATCCTTCTTCTTTTTAAGGGCTCCTCCAATTAAATCTGACTGTATTTCCTTACTCGTTACTTGCAAGGTTGCCAAATTAGTGATTCTTCTAGTTTTAATACTTTTCTCAATGAATTCTCCCATTCTAACAACTCTAAAAAACTTTTGTCCTAGCACACTTATAATATTTTCATAGTACATAGCATCTTTTTGAGATTGTATAAAAAGAGAGGTCATTTCACTTTACTTCATTGGAGATTGAACGTTTTTGGTGTATGCTCTCCACCGCATGGCATACTCCCTGAAAGACTATGTTAACTTATTTTCAAACTTCATCAAATAAAACCTATTGGGTATAACCTCAGTTTTAAACTTGAACCTATCCATGAATTCTTGTGCCATGGCACCCCAACTACGCATTTTCCGTGGATCCTAACTTATATACCAATCTATGGCTTCTCCTATCAAACTCCTTATATACAACTTCATTCTAATTGCCTCATCTTTCCCTACCCCGACAAGCTTATGACAATATGATCTTAAATGAGCTCAAGGATTTTCCCATCAAGCACATCAAATCTTGGTACCTATATCCCGCAGGCAACTCAACATAGGGATGAATACATAAATCCTCATACTCAAGCCCTTCACACCCCTTATGGACTTGAATGCTTTTGAATGCTTCCTTCAGATTACAAATATCCCTTGATATGCTTTCATCTATTTTTGACCTAGTTTCTCTCTTGATCTCCTCATTTAGATTGACTTCTAGTATTACTGGCATTGGACTAATAAAAGATTGAGCTTCTGCAATATACCCGTGGCACATATTGCATGTTAGGAATTGTAGTGTGTGTCACCGATATGTGTTTGGTCACTTGGCATTTTTGGGTGAGCTAGGTTGTTTGGGTGAGTGGGGTAGTATCGATAAATGGGGTAGTTTCAGTGAGTGGATCTTGGGTATGTGATATAGTTTGGAGGAAAAGATTTTGGGAAGTATATGGGGTAGTGAAAGGCAATGGATTGGTTTACTACGAATTGATTTGTGGAAAATTGATTTGCGATAGGTTGATGGGTTGTTTGGCAGCAGTCGAATTGGTTTTGGGATGGGAAGGATTTGGTGGAAAGTGTTGAGTGGAGGGAGAGTCAATAGGTAGAAAAGGAGGTGGGATAGTTGCATTTATTTCATGTACAAAAAGTGGTGTGTTCAAGCTTATTGACAAATTAGTAAGGTTTCGAAGTCGATCGATTTCATTTTGCATATTAATCATTTAGTGCATCAGGCTTGCAATGTATTCATCGTAAGGGATTGCATCTCTTCCATCTAAAGCCTCGGTCTCATCTCTTAGGATAGTGACAAACCCCAAGCCACTTTGATCGGATGCACTTGAATTAGTCATATTGGTCGATGATCGAGCTTTTGATCTCATAAAGTATGAGAGATCTGTCAGTTCGCAGTCACCACAAATAAACCTTTGGGGAAATAAATCACAAAATAAGAGACAGATATGTTAGTATAGAATAGATAATTGTTACTTCAATCAAGAATTATGCAAATAGTGTTGAAAAAGAAATTAGGAAACATGTATCACATAGCAAATTAAATCACATAGTAAAAACAGAAATCAATAACACAAATACGTCCTAATATGCACGGGATCTCTTTTATGGTAGAGGTAGGCCTAAAATCCATATAAACGAGATTATGATAGGTTGATCCAAGTGCCATTAAATGGAGACAGATAGAGTTTTGAAGATAAAAGGACCAAGTTTTCATTACATAGCAATAGAAGAATACAATAACAAAAATACATGAAAAGATGACATAATATGGAAATAATCCTAAGACTTGGCCTAGTCTCTACTCTTAATCAAGATGGTGGAGTAAGTGAGGATGACGCTCCAACATTGCTAGGCCCTTCTCTCGCATTGTCTAGAATTTGCATTATATTATCCGTTTGAGCCCACATCTCTGGTGTGACTATTTTGGTTTCGAGACGATAATGTCGTATCTAAATTGTCATCCTAATATGCTCAAAACCTTGCTCATCTTTTAGGAAAAAGCTATTATGATGCTCTCAAAGCCATACCTAATATTCTTGAATTACTCTTGGTGGTCCATCTCCAGCTCTAGGAATTTAAAGTGTAATCCGAAGGAAATTTCATATTTGCTCGAAGAGGAATTACTTGTGCTTGACCTAACTATTGGAGCATGTGTACCAGAGCATATGGCTAGAGACCTCCCAACCCAATAAGCTCGATGTAGTACATCCCTCTACATCTTATGTAGGCAATAGAACATGAGAGTAGTAGATATTTCCATTGAATTTGGTCAATAGTGCGGGAAATCAAGAACTCGTACCAATTATTAGTAGCAACATGAGACACAAACCTTTTCATCCTATCATAAAAACTATTAATATGATTTGTATTACTAAAGAATATGTCTACCATGTGGTCACATTGGTAAAAATGTTCCATCACCCACATTTGTTAAAGAAGATTGCAACCTTCAAAGAAGCTTGTTTCCCCTCATTTACATTTCCCAAAGGCTCAAAGTATTTTAGCCAAAATCATATGAACCAGGGTAATTTATTTTCCATGAACTCCTTTGAAAAGTGCTTTAGCCACAGAGCATATACAAGTGCTAATCTTCCCATGATCTCGTGGGAATACCAAAGTTCCCATTAAAGCCACAACAAATGTAATAGGACGGTTAACTTGCCAATAGGCAGAAGTACAAGAGAATTTTTTTTCGAATAAGTTGTAACCCACCGAGCATCCGTACCTCTCATATAAGTAATCCAAAGAAACTCAATTATGTTCGAAGCACCCAAGTTTGTTGGTGTTCTTCAATCCTAAATATCGAAGAAATTTCTTCCCTGATTGACTGTGTGGAATAATCTGACCTTTTCCTTGATACTTCAAACCAGTGAAATAATAAATTTCCTCCAACGTTGGTGTTTGCTCAAAGTCCCTAAATGCAAACACAACAAGATCTGGATCCCAAAATGGATGTAACGCTCTAACCACATGTTTGTCGGGGAGATTTTGAATAGTAGAGTGAGGAACCCCAATTTTTTCATAATTGTTGATCTCTCTCTAGGGATGAAATTTTCCAACCGTCTCTTCAATTTGTTCAAGACACCCTCAACCATCCTTATTTTGGGCACTTAGGGACAGAATTCATCCTACAATATAAATTACTAAAATGAGGACATATTTTCCAAACTCACAATGTCAAAATTAGACTTGGATCAATCTATAATATTCACATTGCAAAAAATATGTTTATTGATCGTTGGATCGTGAAACCAGTCGACATATGAGTGGTTTTCCTAAATGTAGAGTTGACACTATGTGTCACGACCCAAATCTGTAGGCCGTGACTGGTGTTCGAGTTGGGCATTCATACGTACCCTTATCCCCACTTAGCGTGTTAGCAGAATAAATAAAAGTAGAAATCAAAAAGGGGTCTCTAGAGAGCGCATGAGAACAAATATAGCACAAGAAGGTCGTTAAGGCCATCACAGAACACAAATCCCAAAACATATATACATAACCCACATCACAAGTCTACAGACCTCTACAGAATGATAACTTAGTCATATGATGGGATAGGGCCCCATCGTACCCTTAACCAACATGTAAAAATGTACAAAGAAAAGTTAGTACCAAAATAGGGCTCCGAACAAACGAGCACTACCAACCAACAGGGTGGATGTCCTAAGCGAGCGGATCAGCAAACCGAGCATCTGTACCTGCGGTCATGTAATGTAGCCCCCAAAGAAAGGGGGTCAGTACAGACAATATACCGAGTATGTAAAGCATGGACTATAATAGGTAAAGCCATTACCAGAACAGAAGGTGCAAAAATCAGCAAAATATCAAGAATATAAAAATATTTTTCATAATCACAGATAATGTATGCACAAAAACATATGCCATATCCGGCCCCATTATGGGACTTGGTGAACAAATTGTGGTCACCGCCCCATTACTAGCGCCACAGCACATCATAACTCCAAAGTAGGGAATATCTCCGTAACAAATAATATCATATCAGAAGGTCATATCAGATCATATCATATCATATATGTACATGGCATATCATAACTCCACAAAACCCATGTATAGAGCGTACCTGCCCCTTACGTCAGGGCACGATGAAAAATGCAGAGAAGTACGCACAATAATAAAACCTGACCCAGGTTCGGTGAAGGAAGCATTGAGGTGGAGTAGTGTGGAACTAAATGCACTTTAAATCATGTTTGAGACTCGATGGAGTTAACAAAATGAGTTATTATTGAAAAATCAAGACAAGAGTCGTATCAAGTACCTTTTGAATATCACTATGAGTTATATCAAAATAGAACTTTTGGAATCATATACATGTATCTAGGCACGATAAAATATCCTTTGGAAAATCAAGAAATTGGTCATCCTAGCGGCTCTACAATAGGAACTTCGTTGGAATCATATAAAAGTCAAATACTTGTTTCATAAAAACCATGTCAAAAAGAAAGATTAGCTTTATATACTTATGTCAAAACATGCCAAGAGAAAGAATAAGCTTTACAAACTTATGCCAAAGACATGCCAAAAGAAGGAATGGTTAGCTTTACATACCTCTTACGGATTACTCCTTATACGTTCGCCTCGTCATATCTTGAACCTATTTAACATGAAAGTAATACTATGGTTAATGACCCTTCACTTTTCAATTCTAACTCTACAACTAAGTCTCCATAGAGGTCATTTCCTTATCCATTTCCCTCGACTAGTTCATTACTAGTTCCTAAGTTATCGAAAATCAGGCAGCATCTCCCCTATAACTTCAACATTCCCGAGATTTCAACTCGGCCACCATGTCAACAACCATACCAACAACAACAACCCACTACTCGACTTCGATTTAGCTATAACCACTTCAATTTAGTTTGTTTGTAATGTCAAGCATCCTTATGCAATTTTTCCACTTCCAACCTTAATTAAGACATGTAATATACCTCATAACAACATCATAGACTCCAATTTGAAATAGAATCTCATACCTTGCCCAAAATTCGTCAAACTCATCGAAACTTGCCTCGAAAGTTCCTTTAGCGCGCCTACAACTTTGTGGCTGCTTGCTAACATTTTGGTGCTGCTCCAAACCATAAATTTTCATTACTAATACCTTCATACCATCGTGGTATACCCTAGATAATTCATTCACAGAACGAAATCGAAAAACTTACCTTTTTCTCCCCTTGGCCGCTACTAGTTTCTCTCTAGCTCTAGGGTTTCTTCTCTTCTTTCTTTCTCTAGAATTTTCTTGAATTTGTTGGAGATAAAAATGACTTTTTGATAAGAATGAGTCATCCAATATATATATATAGGTCACCTTAGGAGGTGACACGTGCCAACCCCTAAGTGGTGACACATGTCAAGCCCTCATTAGGCCAACACATTCCTTCCTCCAATCACAGGCTACCACGTGGCATGTGGGGGCCCACAACCTTTGTTCTAGATGCTTCCACATGGCACTCTCTCATGCTGCCATGTGGCACCTTCTTTTCTCCTTCGTGGATTTATAATTTCTTCTTTTTTTATGAATCTATGTAATCCTTGCTACGTAAGATTGGTACGTACTCAAGTAGCTTAAGTATGTAAAATTTCCAAGTTGGTACTTTACGTATGTAACACATCCAAAGTAATAGCTTACACAAGTAAGTCAGGTCCTACGACTCACTACTTGGTCTCCAATTCCTTCCGGATTCCTATAACTTTATTTCCAATCTTCCCTGTCATGGGTATCACATTCTCCTTTTCTTAGAGTTTTTTGATAGAGTTATAGCCTATTCGGCTCACATGGTAACTTCTAAGAAGCTTTCAAGAACTTAGGAATCTTTCAAGAAACTTAAGAGGCTTAAGATTTTTTATTTTTTTTTAAGAAACTCAAGAACATCTCAAGGTACCAAAGTCTTTCAAGAGACTTAAGAACGTGTTCCAAGGTACAAAAGTACGGGGTGTAACACTATGGGTCAATCCACCTAAGGTGTATGCATGCTTGACCTCTATTGAAGGGGAATCACAACTTTATCGTATGTTTTTCTAAGATTTGGCTCACTAAACAAAAGGTTTCCGAGCAGACAACTCGAGTGAGAAGACTATGCGGTCACACGGAAAAAGATTCGGACACTCCGAGCATATGCCAACTCTTTTGAATTTTGGGATTTTGAAAAAAAAATTGTGGGTGTACAAAACACACCTCACGTGTACATGTGATTGTGTCAACTTCCCAGAATTGGAGAAAGTATGAATGGAATGACAATTTAGAAAGCCAGTAACAAATATACAATTACAAAAATTAATAAAAATTACAAACATAGAATTAATATCAAGCAATGGAAAATAAATAATCACATAAATAAAACATCAAATAATTAAGGTAAAATATAAAGAAAACTCTAATCAGTAACCTAAATCTATTGTGGTTTAGAACCTAATATTTCCCTGGGGAGTCGCCAAGCTATTATACCACATTTTAAGTCAATGTCAAATGATGTCCAACATATTGGTGATTCTTATGCTATTTTACTTAAGGAGTCGTCATCTAATTTTTTTACAGGTGAATTAGGATACCTTAATAATTAACTAATTTAATGCTAAAGTTAACTCCAAATAATGGTTTACTTAACTTATATGATTCTAGGTAAGGGTTCTAGTTATGCTAAAGGAAAGGGGCTAAGCATCCTTTAAAATTCGTTAAAAACGATTACCAACCAAACTTAGGTTAATTAAAAAAGGATTGTTTTAAAATATACATCAGCTAAATTTTGAGAAAAATAACAAGTTAGTCTACATATTTAAACAATTTAGGATCAAATCTCCAAGCTTTTGAAGTAAAGAAAAAAAATCTTTTGTTTAAGCCTCCCAAAACGCGTTTAAAAGTAATTAAATTTGGTTGTAAGAAAAAGTGATCTCTTTAAGAAAATTGAGCGTTATATATATACAATTTGAGATTAAAAGAAACATTCCAAAATCTTTTTTTTTAATTGCTAAAAGCTTAAATACTTCCATGGGTATATCAATTTTAGAGTCAAATGTGTTCAGCACCATTTGGAATGAGTAGATTTGAAAATATTTTAATGCAAAGACAACATTTTAAAAGAAAATACAATATATAATTGAAGTATAGACTTGTTCTAGACAAGAAATGATTTAGAAATAAGTTTTGTGGCCGGTGCAAATTAAAATAAAATAAAAGTTTCAAACCTCAAAAATAGCCAAAAGAGGTTCAAGTCTCGACTATGAAATCTGAGTTGACCAAAAAATCCAGCATATAGGATTATGAAAATATTTTTCTTAGGTTAAAACAAAACATGAAACAAGCTTTTATACTTTCAACCGAACTAAAAATACCCGCCATTCATTCTATATGTTTATGACAAGGAGATTTTCTCAACTAGTCGCAGAACCTAAGCGAATAAGGAAAATACACATTAACGATATTTATTTCTCTAATTATTTCAGAAGAAAAAAAAACACAACTCAATTAACAAGCAAAAGAGTTAGAACATAATAAACTATACTAAAAACGAAAAGAAGAAGAAAGACACTATAGGTGTTCCCAAGCAAAATTTGTTGTTTTCTTGCTATCTTGGGCATTCTAAGGAAACTACGTATGATAACTCCAAGCGCATGTATGCTAAGTCTCATCTTGAGACTCCAATATTGCGGGAGTCTTGAATTAGACTCCATTGCTCCACCAAAGTGTACATGTATAGAATAAAGAAAGAAAAGGATTAGGAAGGATGATGCTTATCTAATAGTTTATGAAAATTGAAATAGTTAACAGTAAATGTAATTTATATACAGAGGAAAGCACAAAATTAATCTTTACTTAAATAAAGCCATAAAGATATGTTTGAAATATTCGTTAAAATGCAAAACCAAACAAACAACTTTCTGCTATACTTAAAAAAATAAAAAATTAAAATATTGTTAATATTCCTTCGATCTTAACATTCAAATGTCTACCAATACATGAGAAACATCCTAAAAGAATGTCATTTAGATAGACACTCAAGTTTGACATGCTCTTCAGTAACCTAATAGTTACTACTATTTCATACAACAAACAAGCTCTCTTAGACATAATTTCTATACAAAAATACACTATAGGCGTTCCCAAGCAAAATTTGTTGTTTTCTAGCTATCTTGGGCATTCTAAGGAAACTACGTATGATAACTCCAAGTGTAGGTATCCTGAGTCTCATCTTGAGACTCCAATATTGCGGGAGTCTTGCATTAGACTACATTGCTCCACGAAAGTGTACATGTATAGAATAAAGAAAGAAAAGGATTAGGAAGGATGATGCTTATCTAATAGTTTATGAAAATTGAAATAGTTAACAGTAAATGTAATTTATATACAAAGGAAAGCACAACATTAATCTTTACTTAAATGAATCCATAAAGATATGCTTGAAATATTCGCTAAAATGCAAAACCAAACAAACAACTTTCTGCTATACTTAAAAAAATAAAAAATAAAAATATTGTTATATTCCTTCGATCTTAACATTCAAATATCTACCAATACATGAGAAACATCCTAAAAGAATGTCATTTAGATAGACACTCAAGTTTGACATGCTCTTCAGTAACCAAATAGTTACTACTATTTCATAGAACAAACAAGCTCTCTTAGACATAATTTCTATACAAAAATACACTATAGGCGTTCCCAAGCAAAATTTGTTGTTTTCTAGCTATCTTGGGCATTCTAAGGAAACTACGTATGATAACTCCAAGCGTAGGTATGCTGAGTCTCATCTTGAGACTCCAATATTGCGGGAGTCTTACATTAGACTCCATTGCTCCACCAAAGTGTATATGTATAGAATAAAGAAAGAAAAGGATTAGGAAGGATGATGCTTATCTAATAGTTTATGAAAATTGAAATAGTTAACAGTAAATGTAATTTATATACAGAGGAAAGCACAAAATTAATATTTACTTAAATAGAGCCATAAAGATATGCTTGAAATATTCGCTAAAATGCAAAACAAAACAAACAACTTTCTGCTATACTTAAAAAAATAAAAAATAAAAATATTGTTAATATTCCTTCGATCTTAACATTCAAATGTCTACCAATACATGAGAAACATCCTAAAAGAATGTCATTTAGATAGACACTCAAGTTTGACATGCTCTTCAGTAGCCAAATAGTAACTACTATTTCATACAACAAACAAGCTCTCTTAGACATAATTTCTATACAAAAATACACTATAGGCATTCCCAAGCAAAATTTGTTGTTTTCTAGCTATCTTGGGCATTCTAAGGAAACTAAGTATGATAACTCCCAGCGCAGGTATGCTGAGTCTCATCTTGAGACTCCAATATTGCAGGAGTCTTGAATTAGACTCCATTGCTCCACCAAAGTGTACATGTATAGAATAAAGAAAGAAAAGGATTAGGAAGGATGATGCCTATCTAATAGTTTATGAAAATTGAAATAGTTAACAGTAAATGTAATTTATATACAGAGGAAAGCACAAAATTAATCTTTACTTAAATAGAGCCATAAAGATATGCTTGAAATATTCGCTAAAATGCAAAACCAAACAAACAACTTTCTCCTATACTTAAAAAAAATAAAAAATATTGTTAATATTCCTTCGATCTTAACATTCAAATGTGATCGCATCATCTTTCTCTCTCTACAATATCTCTCTAGCAAAAAGCTCCCAATAAGGGCGCTTAAGTCACAAATACGAAAATGGGGGGGACCCACCTCCAAATGCCGAAACATTTCATTCGAAAGATAGGATCGTAGATCCTGTCTATACGAACGTAACGCAAGTTACGACGACCCGAGGGTCCAAACACAGCTCCTCCAATTTACCAAACACTGATGCAATCACTGTACACATATCTGAGGAAGAGTTGTGAGCAGCACATAAAATCATTGCTTTGCACAAAGATGGATTGATTCGAGTCTCAAGAGTGGGTGCAAATGATTCATTATCACTTGGACTACATACAATCGAAAAATTAGAACAAATTACATCACCAGTTGTGAGCACTGAATTTTCAAAATTTGAACTGAAGAACACAGTCTCGCCGGACAAGCAAATTGAAATTCGAACAAGTTCCAGTGATATTCGAGATGTCGGACCCACTGGGGTTTGTTCTCCTAGTCAAGACGCGTCTAATGGTACAAGTTTCACCGGCGTTGGAATCGTCGGTGAAAACTTCGATATCGGCGCCGGAGCTCCGGCAAGTATATCCCATCAAAATCAATGCCAACATGCTAAGCTCGATGAGGAGAACCTTTCAGGCATCAAGAACCAGCTCGAATTTCAACCACAGGCTTCGAATATCCATTTCGCTACTGAACGAGAAGAGGTCGCCGGACCTCCAGTTAACCAATTAAACCAAGACCAATGCCAAAAGGTGTGCGAAAGTGTAGAGAAGCTTCCTAGCTATATGTCTAGTCGTGAATCACTACCAAAAGATTCAAATTTGAAAATTCATCAAGGCGACAATCGTGATGAGACTGCCGGAGCTCCGGTGAACAAAATGCTGAGACACCAATGCCAAAATATTCCCAAGGCTGTTGTGACGCTTCCTACACAAACCACTGACCCCAAATTATCTTCAAAAAGTTCAAATTCAAAATGTCGTGAAGACTTTTCCGAAGGAGATTATCACAGTCACAGTGGTATTCGAATTGAGGAACCTACATTGGCTAATGATCACCATCAGTACCTTGATGATTGTAGTCAATCCCACAATAATCAAATAACTTGCAATGATCCAATGCCAATAAACTTAAACCATATCTGCAGCACTAGTTCGATCAGAGGAGCACAAGGTAAGTTTTCTCCTTCTCTTGATTTCAATATGCAGGGTCAGTATGTGTGTTCTCCTAATGACATTCAACTATCTCCTAATCATATTGATCTTCCTAATAATTGTGGGCAAGGTTTGGAAAATAATTTGGTGCCTAGTGCTGATGTGCATCATTATCATACTAATAAGAATAGTGCAGCTGGGCATAATTCTACTTCTATGAATGTTGATGTTAATTTATTGAAATCCAATGGAGTAAATACACTCCTTGGTACTGCTTCTAACAATCTTATGTAGGGTAATGAACATAACACTACCAAGCCTAATTCTAATGCTGAGACCCTGACCACCAACATACTCCAAACTCACAAAACTACAAGTACTCCAAGTACCTTCCCAAAAATATCCTCCAACTTTGATAAGCCTAGCCCCAACAATCAAGTTCCTAAACCTGTTAGTACCCAACCTCAACAACCTGAAAACAATAATAGAAATCCTCAGAGAAATCAGTTCCCCAATAGAAAGGAACAGGTCCCTCACTCTGCCCCCTACACTGTGAACCAAACCTTTGCGTCTAAGCTTAGATTAAACCAAGCTAAGAATGACACCCCTCTTGAACTATCTACTCTTATCTATACTACTAGATAAGGGTTACCAGTTGTGATATATGACAATGATGACTTCATGATTAAATTGGCTCAAAGATGCAAATATACTCTTGTTGGGAAATTTAGTAACACCATGCCAAAGGTGGAACTCATAAGGAGAAGCTTCATCCTCCAAACACAGCTTGTGGGAGGTGTTAAAATTGCCCATTTTAATGCAAGGCATGTATACATTGACCTTGACAATGAAATGGATTACACAACTGTGTGGACCAGGCAAAGGATGACCATTGAAGGGTAAGTTATGAGGATACAAACTTGGACACCAACCTTTAGGCCTGAGGAGGAAACTCCTATAGTTCCTGTGTGGGTAGCACTGCCAGAACTCCCATGGCATTGCTATGAAAAAGAGTTTGTTACTACACTATTGGCCCCTGTTGGAAAAGTCCTCTTCATGGATGCTGCCTCTATCCAAAAGACAAGAGGAAGTACTGCCAAGGAGAGAGTTCAAATCAACCTTACCCAGGAGAGGCCTCATCATGTCTGGCTTGGCTATGATAAAAGAGATCCAACTATTGGAAGATGGCAAGAACTACTATATCAGAATGTCCC
Source organism: Solanum dulcamara (assembly GCF_947179165.1). Lineage (NCBI taxonomy): Eukaryota > Viridiplantae > Streptophyta > Magnoliopsida > Solanales > Solanaceae > Solanum > Solanum dulcamara. Next base: position 34,379,443 of record NC_077248.1, read on the forward strand.
TAAATATTGCATCTATTGCAAGCATCAAGGGCATATGGTGCATGTCTGCAATATAAGAAAAGAGATGAAGATCAAAAGAACAGGAAAGAAGCAGAAAATGAAAAGAAAACCAAGAGCCATGATGAGAAAGACAAAAGAGAAGAAGTTCATCCACCACCTGCCAACCTACAGGTGCACAACAATCCTTCAAAAACCAAAGTACCACAATAGCCACAAAACACTATAACTAGCAAGGAGGACAATGGCTGGCAAACTCAAAGAAGAAAACAGAACAAAGGACCTACCAATGTGCAGCAACACCAGGACATCAGAACCACAGGAGCACTACTCAAAGGTAAGTATGTACCAGTGCAGCAAGTCAATGCTGATCCAGGTAAGAATCCTACTCCTACTACTACTTCGAATGTTCATGTTGATCTTGTTATGCAAGATCAACCCACTAAACAAGGTGCAGGAGATACAAACAACCAAAGGAACTCAATAGTGAAGAGTTCATCAGTAAGGCAAGCAAGTACTACAACTCAGAGATAAGGTATTGACTTATCTCTCCCACAAACCCCTTCCCCTCTTATTGGATGTACAAGTAATATCTTAATAGGTACTACTCAAAGGACCAATATTGCAAGGGACTCAGGTATTGACTCTACTAGCCCAATCCCCAGGATGCCCCCAATTTTTAATGCTGTTGATATTATTGATGCTGAAGTTGTTGGGGGGCAGGATGGAAGTGAAAAGGAGGCACACTCTAACCTGCAGAAAGGGGTAACCATAAGGGGAAGGGATTTGTCTCATGTTTTGCATGAGAACTAAAACACTGACCCTAGGAGTGACTCTAGAGCCACTACAACCACTGAGCATAATAATATCAATGATCCAGCCCAGCCTAAAAATGCTAAAGGAAATGGTACTGCACAGGATTCTATTTTGCCAACTCCTAAAAGCTCTATGGCTAAAGACTTGGGGTCACTTGCTAGCACCAGTGCCAACTACTCTACTGCAAAGAGGAACAAGTTAAGTAAGAAAAGGAGGGATGCTATTAAGAAGAAAATTGATGAAAATAATCATGCCGAGGGAGTTCCTAAGTTTTGTCACAGTATGACTATACAATAAACTCATCAGCCTTGCCAACAATTTGTAATTGATGATGATCAAGTGGGAATGGATATCACTACCTTCCAAGCCCATTGCATTCTCACAACTCCCATTCAGTTAGCAGGTGTCAATACTGAAACACATACTAATGTAGCCAAGGCCAACTATACTCTCAACACTGAGGTTGATGAATATGCAGTGTGTGTATCTAAGAATGAAGAAGATAGTGATTATCAACCAATGACTGACTATGAGGATGAGGATGCTGTGAGTGAACAATTGATTAAGGCTTTCAGCCCATCTAGGGACAAGGTGTATGAGGATGAGGTCTAACAGGTTGCTAAGTCCTAGGGATTCTCTGATGAATATAGGGTCACTCATTCTGAAGATGAGGAAGACCATGACCATTGGAAAGAGGCACAACAAAAATATCAACTAGAGGCATTCAGATCCACAATGACAGCTTTATTGCAGAGGAAAAGTCAGCAAGATAAGGAGGAGAATAATCCACCCTCTAAAATTAAGCAAACAAAGAAGAAGACTAAGAAAAGTATCATCAGCAGTTCTGATAAGGTTGTTCTCAACAGCAACATCAACACTAGGTCCAAAGCTCACAAACCTTAATGATTAGTACAATTTGCTGGAATGCAAGGAGTATTAATACTCAAGGGGCCCTTGACAGGCTACAAAAGTTGAAAGATCTCCATAAGTTGTCTATTATAGCAGTGCTGGAACCATTCTCCAACAAATCCCAAATTGAATTCCATAGAATTTAGCTAGGTATGGATAATGTTATGTCCAACTCCAACAGCAAAATCTGGTTATTCTGGAACAAAGACATTGTATGCAACATTATTGACCAGGATGAACAACAAATGACTTGTGACATTACTCATGTGGCTTGTCCTAATAGCTACCTCATTACCTTTGTATATGTAAAATGCAAGGACTATATAAGAAGAGACTTATGGGATAAGATATTGTAATTCTCCAGTAAGGAGAAGCCTTGGTGCACCATTGGAGACTTCAGTGTTATCATAGATGTTGAAGAAAAGATGGGGGGCCAGCCATACAATGTGACCAAGAGCTTTGAGTTTATTAGTGTGATAGAAGCTTGTGGACTCACTGATCTGAGGTTCTGTGGGCAGAAGTTCACCTGGTGCAACAATAGAGATAAAGATGCTAGGATTTGGAAAAGACTTGACAGGGCCATAGTTAATGAATCTTTGTTAGAAGTCATGCCTGTAACAACTGTCAAAAACTTGGCCTCCACAGGATCTGACCACTGTCCTCTACTACTTGAAAGCATGGCAAAACAAGGTAATGTTATCAAGTATTTCAAATTTCTAAACTGCTGGACAGACAATGTTAATTTCCTTAGCACTGTAAAAGCATGTTGGGACAATCCTGTGGAAGGAAATCCAATGAGAACCTTCCAACAAAAGCTGAAAAGAGTTTCTAATACTCTTAGTAAGTGGTCAAGAAATGAGTTTGGGGACATCTTTGCTTCAGTAAAAGAATATGAAGAGCAGGTGAGACAAGCTGAAGAAAAAATAATCAGTGACAATACTGAAGAGAACGGGTCCAAGCTACATCAGATCAATGCTCAGTACATCAGATATCTGAAGATTGAGAAGGCTATCTTAAAGCAGAAAACTCAACTTCATTGGTTCAAAGATGGAGATGCCAATACCAGCTATTTTCATGCTATTATCAGAGGAAGAAGAAGAAAGTCATTCATCCATCAGATTAGTGATGAACATGGAAATACTATTCAAGGTAAAGACAATATTGCAAGAGCAGCCACAACACACTTTGAAAAAATATTCAATAGAGAAGAGAGACTGATCAGGGAAGATGTTCTTAAATGCATTCCAAAGATGGTTACAGAGGAGCAGAATGAGAGCCTGCAATCCTTACCTACTATGGATGAGCTAAAAAAAGTTGTATTTTCTATGAGCCCTACATCAGCTGCTGGACCAGATGGAATGAATGGGAAATTCTTTCATTCATGCTGGGATATCATCTGTGAAGACCTACTGAGATTAGTCCAGTATATCTTCAATAGATATGGTATTCCCAAGTTTATTTCTCATGCATGCTTATCTCTACTTCCTAAGAATGAGCATCCTAACAGCCTCTCAGAATATAGGCCTATTTCTCTTAGCAATTTCACTAACAAGATCATTTCTAAGTTGATAAGCCTCAGAATTGCTCCAATATTGCCTCAGCTAAACTCAGATAATCAATCATGATTTGTTAAATGTAGGAGTATTTCTGATAACATAATGTTAGCTCAAGAAATCATCCACAATATTAAGAGACCAAAGGCTGGGGATAATGTGGTGATAAAGGTAGACATGGCCAAGGCCTATGATAGGGTCTCTTGGTCATTCATTTGTATGGTCATGAGGAAAATGGGGTTTGGAGAAGTGTTGATTGATATGGTTTGGAGGATTATGTCAAACAATTGGTACTCAGTCATCATTAATGGTGCAAGGCAAGGCTTCTTCCACTCTACAAGAGGACTCAAGCAAGGAGACCCTCTATCCCCTACGTTATTCATCATTAGAGCTGAAGTTTTGTCTAGACTTCTCAATAATCTTCATCACCATTATTTATATACAGGATTCCAGATGGAAAGAAGAGGTCCTCAGGTAAATCAATTGAGCTTTGCAGATGATGTGATCATTTTCACATCTACCAGCAACTTCTCACTTATATTGATTACCAAAACTCTTAAACTGTATGAAGCTATTTCAGGACAACTTATCAATAAAGATAAGATTCAAACTATGATGCCACTGAATACTCCCTCTAATGTGGTGGAAAGGGTTAGCAAGATCATAGGATACAATTGCACTCATGGACCAATCACTTACCTAGGCTGTCCCCTATATATAGGAAGACAAAGGATCATATATTTCTCTAGTATGGTTTCTAAGGTTCTAAGCAGGATCAAGGGATGGCAGACTAAAATGTTAAGCTATGGAGGTAGAGTCACCTTGGTGAAATCAGTGTTGCAATCCATTCCTATACACCTGCTGTCAACTATCAGTCCTACCAAGACCACCATGAATCAAATCAAAAGACTAATTGTTGACTTCTTTTGGGGATGGGAAACTGAAAGAAGAAAATATCACTGGGCCTCTTGGGATACTCTCAGTTATCCTTATGATGAGGGTGGTATAGGTGTTAAAAAATTAGAGGATGTGTGTTTATCCTTCTAATATAAATAGTTGTGGACTTTCAGATCAAAGAAGACACTATGGGGGGAATTCCTTAAAGCAAAATACTACCAAAGGGCTCATCCAGTCATAAAGAAGTGGAACACATGACAGTCTCTCATGTGGAAGCACATGATGAGCAATAAAAGAGATATTGAGCCTCATATACAATGGAGCATCAAGTCTGGAACAAGCAGCTTTTGGTGGGATAATTGGCTAGGGGTAGGTCCATTAGCTTACCACAATGAAAGTCTCCCTAGATTGAATAACACTACTGTCTCTGAACTAATGGAGAATGGAGGATGGAAGGCAGAGGAAGTAAGGAAATATGCACCCCCTTAGCTGGTGTGTAAAATTCTCAGCACTCCCATTAGCTATATTCCAAATATGCAGGATCAAGCCATCTGGAAGCCTAAATCTCATGGCAACTTCACTTGTGCATCAGCTTGGGAGTTAGTAAGAAAGAAAAAGACAATATCTCTCACTAACAGCAACATATGGCACAATAGCATTCCTTTTAAGGTCTCTTTTCTTTTGTTGAGAACTTTCAGACTTAAGCTACCCACAAATGACAGAATTGTGGCCTTTGGATAGGAGCCTACTGCATGCTCTTGCTGCTATAGAGCAGGTCTTGATGATGTAGACCATATCCTTGTTTCAGGCTACTTTTCACAACATATTTGGAAGCACTTCTCAGGGTACTGGGGTCTACAACACAGCAACACTCCTTTAAAAAACCTATTGATGAGGTGGTGGCTAATCAAAACTAACAATGAGCTTCATAAGTTAGTAATGCAAGCCATCCCCATTTTTGTGTGTTGGAATCTATGGAAGAATAGATGTGCATGCAAGTATGGAGGCAAGAAGTCTAATGCTACTAGAGTAATATTCTCAATATCCAAATATATATATATGCTTATCTCTACTGTGTATCCATATATTGATTTGCTAAGTAAGTGGGCAGATTTGGTTACCATGGTTGAAAAAAGCCAACATGAGTTGAGAATAACCAAAGTATGTTGGACTAAACCACAGCCTACAATGATCAAGCTCAACACAAATGGGAGTGCCCTTAACAATCTAGGAAAGATAGGGGCAGAGGGCATTCTTAGGGACCATAATGGAGTGCTGATATATGCCTTTGCATCTCCACTAGGCTTTGGTTCTAATAACCAAGCTGAAGTATAGGCAACTCTTATTGGTATTCAATGGTGTCTACAACATGGCCACAGTAGGGTAGCCTTAGAAGTAGACTCTGAGCTACTGATGAAGTAGCTCAAACAAGAGATGAAACCACTATGAAATATTCATACCTATCTCACTAAGCTGCAGTTATTGATTAGCAAGATGGAAAGCTTCTACTGCAGACATATCTATAGGGAAGCTAATTTCCCTATAGATACACTCTCAAAATAAAGCCACATGAAGGACCATACACAACACTACTACAGTTTTCAACAACTTCCAATAAAGACCAAGGGATATTATAAAATGGACAAAGCTAGCATAGCTAGCTTTAGGAGAACAAAGATGAAGAAGATCCACCAACCACCTTGAAGGATATCACTAATCATGCTCTAGGGTTAGTTTCCATTCAAGTATATTTATTCACACTTTTTTAATACTAGCTGATATATATAATGATATCCAGGACCATTGTAAAAGGGAGAGTCTCCCTAGTTTACTGCTTTCCAAGAATAATTACCATACCACTAGAGATAAGGGATAGAGTAGCTATCTTCTCTTCTATTGTCCTTTTGTTTATGCAGGTAGTTGCAGACATCGAAAATGTCAACCAGCAATATAACAGCATACAACAATCCACAGTAACAACTGTCCAAACCAGCAACACAACATCCACCACATGGAACTCCATTCAACAGCAATCAAAAAGGAAACTCGGGTTCTATTATTGTTTTCTGTTGTGTGTCTCATTGTGCAGGTTTAATGCTACTTTGAGCCTGGGGTTGTAGTTGCAGCAGCTGAGTTTGAAGTTCTTGCACTAGCATATCAACAACATCACATGTAGATGCTACAGCAGCAACTACATTACAGAGATGCAGCAACAACAACATAAGAATGCGGTAGAGATGCAACACAGGAATCAGCAATGGGATTTCTCCATTTATTTGTCTATCTTGTGCAGGTACTCTGAAGAGCTGATCCTAATCATAAGGAAGGGTCTCTTCTTGGGAGTAGCTTGCAACAACAAGCATCTTAACCCCCTCTACTAAAAAATAAAAGAAAAAAATAATTCAAATGTCTACCAATACATGAGAAACATACTAAAAGAATATCATTTAGATAGACACTCAAGTTTTACATGCTCTTCAGTAGCCAAATAGTTACTACTATTTCATATAACAAACAAGCTCTCTTAGACATAATTTCTATACAACAATACACTATAGGCGTTCCCAAGCGAAATTTGTTGTTTTCTAGCTATATTGGGCATTCTAAGGAAACTACGTATGATAACTCCAAGCGCGGGTATGCTGAGTCTCATCTTGAGACTCCAATATTGCGGGAGTATTGAATTAGACTCCATTGCTCCACCAAAGTGTACATGTATTGAATAAAGAAAGAAAGGGATTAGGAAGGATGATGCTTATCTAATAGTTTATGAAAATTGAAATAGTTAACAGTAAATGTAATTTATATACAGAGGAAAGCACAAAATTAATATTTACTTAAATAGAGCCATAAAGATATGCTTGAAATATTCGCTAAAATGCAAAACCAAACAAACAACTTTCTGCTATACTTAAAAAAATAAAAAATAAAAATATTGTTGATATTCCTTCGATCTTAACATTCAAATGTCTACCAATACATGAGAAACATCCTAAAAGCATGTCATTTAAATAGACACTCAAGTTTGACATGCTCTTCAGTAGCCAAATAGTTACTACTATTTCATATAACAAACAAGCTCTCTTAGACATAATTTCTATACAAAAATACAAACCTGCACAGAAATTCTAATACATCAAGAAAGCAAGACCTGTAAATTGCAAATGCATGGCCCCTCATTGATATATTTAGACATTACAAATTGGATGTCGAAATACTAAGTTTTAGGATATGTCGTTTGTCTTAATCAACTGTAAAGAGGTGGTGCTCCGACAGAATATAAAGGAAACTATATAGAGTTTCTAAAGCCTTAACATTATAACAGAATAGAGGAACATATATTCTGTTAACATCACTTAAACATACCGATAAACACATACTCATTTATCAAAGCTCAAGTAAGGAATACTTTCCATTAGTACATAAAACTGAGTCCTTGGAAACATGATTTCTAAAAAAAAATAAGATAATGGTCAAAATACTGTAACGTCTGGTTTTAACAAGCAATGAACATTCAATGACAATTAGAATTAATGATCAACTAAGTTCATGATGTATACTTATTTATCATAATGCCGAAATGCAAAAATTGCCAAAATACATTAAAACAAAAATTCACCCAGGTCTCGTGGAGCCAAAGACAAAGGGAGTACAAGTCACAGACCTATTTTGGAACAGCCAACTGAGGCGTCTTTGAGACTCGAACCTATTCACCACCTCGAAAGACTATCAATGGAGGAAGTTAACAAACAAACAACAACTCAATACCAAAGTCAGTAAAAGAGAGACCAACAGAGAGTGAGACAACTGAGATCTTTTAGAAGATAAAATGCGGCTCCAAAAGAAACCTCTCCCAAATGGACTACAAATGCTAGTATTTATAGGAATAGAAAACTAGGGTTTTGATTTTGAAATTCAAAAACAAAGTCGGAGGAGTCACTGGTTAGATTCAGATTTTATACCCGTTGAAAACTCTTCTAATTCTTTGGTAATGACTATTCTTTAAAGGGAATAGCCTACTCCTGACTTTCATGATAGTCATACGCAAGAATCAAAGCAAGGAAAAAAAGTAGGAGGATATGAAAAGATTCTAAGAGTTACACAAGAATGGAGATATAATTTTTTTCGTAGGAAAGAGAGAGTTGAAACTTTGGCAAAAAGGGGAAAGTGGAAGAAGAAAGGGCTCTTGGGATGAGTTAGGGTTGAAGAAAACTCAGGAGACTTAAAATTTGGTTATGGGCTAGATATTGGAGCAAATTTGGGGCTCGTTCGAATAGATAATGGGCCAATTATGGGTTAATTTAAATTGGAAAAATTACTTAATTAAATTTGTTTTAAAACATATTTTTCATTTTTAAATATACGTTTATTTTATTACAATTTTTAATAATCAATAACAATATTTTAATTAAAGAAGACATTATATAGACTTTTTATTTGAGGAAGAGGAAAGGGCGTTATCTCTCTCTCTAAGGGTTTTTCTTCAGTTTTTGCATCTCTCTCTCTTATTCCTTCATCTCTTCTTCATTGTTTCCTTATTCCTTCATATTTTTGTTTATTTCAGAAGGAACTCATAGGTTTTAGGTATACAATTGTAATAAAATGTCAGAAATCTCCTAGAAGAAGCCCACGAATTCGAATTGTTGATTCAACCGGCAATAGTGAAGTGAATGTCGGTCCAACTTTTAGTTTGGTAATTTCTGCAAATCAATCTCCAGAAGAAGCTGATGGTGAGGTTAATCAAAATTTCCAAGTGTTGCATGTGAAGAAAAAGGGCGGTACAAGTAAGTAAAAAACCAGTGAATTGAGTTCTAAATCTAAATCGAAAAGAAAATGAGTTGATGTTGTATCGGCATCTAAAAAATTTATTGATAGTGATGATGATTTTGAGGATTTACCTCCTTAATTTCAGTTAAAAAAAGTAAAACCTATAGTTGCTCAGGAGAAGAATCCAAAAATTCAAAATCGATTGTGCAAAAATACGGTTCTACCGGAGTGTTTATATCCGGTATATCATTCTACCAACACATTATTTAACTGATAGCATTTTCAATCTGTTTATGTGTATTTTCTTAGTTTGTTGTTGTTTTGAACTTGTGTGCTAGATGTTGAAGAAAAATTTGTGTATTTGATACTTTTATTATAGTCTAAATTTATTTGCTCAAGTTTATTATATCAGTGATTGTTAGGAGTTTTGCCATGAATTGTTAGATCTTTTGTGTTGCAATTTGTTTATTTTTTAAAATAAATAAATATAAATGAATTAAACTTTGAACTAAAATATATTACACATACATTAAAGTTGAATTAGAAGAGAATAATAGATGAATGAAATCTGTAGTTAATTGAAAAAAGTTTTCAATTATCTGTACACCATAAAAATAAATTAAACTTTGAATGAAAATGTGTATTACACACATGAAAGTTGAATTAGAGACGAATAAAACTTATAGCTAATGAAAAACGTTTTCAGTGATTTGTACACCACAAAAATGAATTAAACTTTGAACTAAAATGTGTATTACACACATTAAAATTGAATTAGAAGAGAATTAGAGATAGTAATCTTTAATTCTAATATGCAACCTATGTTAGCATCTTCCTACTTATTGGAACAATCAATAATCTCATTTATCATCCTCCCATAAATCTAATATTTTTAGAACTAGCCACATGTAGACCAGCAAAAACTGCAGGCAAAAATGAATCCAAAGCAGATTTTTTTACCATATGATTCTTCAAGCTTATTCTCCCTCACAACTATTAGTTTTTCAATGAGAATAATTTAATCTAAGCTAAAACTGCTTTTAAGAGTCTTCCATTATTAAAAGAGGAGTGAAAATCAAATAGTAATATCCTTTTTTTTGCAAAAAACAAAGTAATCATTAAAGTTTAGTATATTTGTGATGATGTGTTTTCCTTGAAACTTGAGGAGTACACATTGGCAGTAGTTCATTTTTAAATAAAATATTTAATTTGCTTTTATTTTACATCGGAGCCATGTCTGTTTCTTTTCCTTTTTCCTTGATTGCTGAAGAAATCTTTAGATATATAACTATTGCATGACTAGCTCCTTTTTATATATCTACACTCTACAGTATCTCTGTATGTTCACTTTAAATCAAGTATAGTTTGATAGAATTTTGATTTATTGTCGAGTGCAGTTTCTCTGTTTTGAAATCACTTCTTACGTTAGATTCATAATCCCTTAATCTTTTGTATTTATCTTATCTTATTGTTGAGCTTAAGACCAAAGGCAGATTTGATATCAATAAATAGATCTTCTAAGATCATTGCTTTGTATTATCAATTATTGTGATATAAAAGACATTCCAATATAAAAATAGTTATGGGTAGAATTTGCAATCTTCTGTTTTCTCTTGCAGTTTTCATTATGCTTCATTACCATACTTCTTCACTAGCTAATATTAGCACTGATAAAGCTACTCTTCTTTCCTTAAAATCTCACATATCTTTTAAGTCCTATTTGAGGGTTCATGTTAAGATATAATTATCTATAGTGATAGATTGATATTATTTATATGCAGAATCGTAAATTCCGGAGACATCCAGATATTTTGTATTCTTCAAGTAGGTGGTCGTCATATATTAGTCATGACGTGATTGAGAAAATAAAACATTCTTTATCTAAAAATAGCTCAAGTTGTTTAGGAATACTTGTTTTGGTTACTTTCTTGACCTTCCGAAAGTGACCACACAACTCCAACTTATTCATTGCCTTATGAACAGGGAGTTAATACACATACCAGATGATGTGTTTGCTGTTGAATTAAATGAGAAGATGCTATTTTTTGGGCTTAGGGAATTTGGGTTAATTACATGCTTAAATTGTGTTAGTGATAGTTGCTCTGTTAATGTTCTAGATTCTCTTTGTCGGTTGTTGAGCAATTATTTCCCTGAACAAATCACTGTTCAAAAGAATCATCTACGCGAGTTATTTTTATCAAAAAAATTCATAGATGATGATTCCGCCGTTTTACTAGCTGTTTTGTTCTTTATTAATTATTTTTTGTTCTCATATGAGAACAATGAATACCAAATTAGTAATAGAGATTTCTACCTTATGGAAAGTGGACAATTCAATTCTTACCTGTGGGGTTTAGATGTCTACAAGAAGTTGCTTGAAAATGTGAGGCACAAGCTTAATTCAATTAATCAGTACTATAGATTCGGTAAATTGCCTCTTGCCCTTCAAATTTGGATTTTTGAGTGTTGTTATAGAGTCGATGAAGATTTAGCTCTTCAAAGTTCTGATTCTATTCCAAGAATTTTGAGGTGGAAAACAGTTGTTGAATGTCCTTGGCAAAAGCATATTGAAAATGACATCTTCATGCCTACGAAATGCAAAGTATCTATACAAAGTTAATATAATTTATGACACACACACACATATATATATATATATATATATATATTAGTTCAACTCAAGTTAATACATCTATTTGTTTCTGTATTTTAATTTCAGTTTGAGAATATAGTGGCGAGTGAAGATGAGGTATCCATTTTGAAATCTTGAAATTGGAGTGGAAAGGATCAAAGCATAGTCTAGATATGTTGACTAGGGAGGTTATAGAGTTGAGAAAAGAACTTATAAAGGTATAAGCTAGCTTGCCTTTAGGCTTTATCTTTTTCAAAACTGTTATTCTAATATTTGTGTTATATTTGATTATATACTAGGCTAATGAAAATCACAAAGCTCTTGAAGAGAAGTTAGACTTACAATCTATACAAATGAAAGAACTTGTGATGAATTCCAATAAATAATTATTGAAGGATATTTCTTTGTTGTTTGCTAAGAGAGACATCAACAGTTCTTTTACTCAAAAAGCCAGGGAATCATCAAACAAAAAGGCTGGCGAAACATTTTCGGGTGGATTAGACTTCAATGGAGGTTCTTTTATGTTTTAAATACATCTATATTATCTTGTTTTGCTTGCTGGGACTTAAGTTTATTTACTATTTAGATTTTTTACTTATCTAAGTTATAGTTTAAGCTTGAATTTTTTATTCACATGTTTTCACTTAGAAGAATGGTAAACTTTGACTATGAATATAATTTGTTGCATGATTTTAGCTGCTAGTGTTACTATTCATAATCATAGACCTTGGAACTGAATAGTGAATTGTGTGCTTGTATTCTCTATGCTAATGTAGAGGAGTTCTTGAATTGGGTTAGCTTCATTTTTGCTAGTGGTAGCTCGTGAGTATTTTCTCTTTTTTTGTCTTTTTCTTGATGGGTTTTGTATTTGCTTTACAATTGTGGTAAAGATTATTTTTTCACATGTTTTCACTTAGAAGAATGGTGAACTTTGACTATGTATATAATTTGCTGCATGGTTTTAGCTGCTAGTTTTACTATTCATAATCATAGACCTTGAAACTGAATAGTGGACTGTATGCTTGTATTCTCTGTGCTAATGTAGAGGAGTTACATTTTTATGAATTAGACACGAATAAAAATTGTAGCTAATGAAAAAGCCTTTAGTGATGTGTTTCAGTGGTGTTATCAAACTGAAACCTGCATTATGAATTAAACTTGAATGAAAAATGAATTAATCTTGAATGAAAAATAAATTACATCCATATTAAAGTTGAATTAGAATAGAATTAGACAAGAATGAAAAGTGTAGCTAATGAAAAAGCCTTCAGTGATCTATAGAAACACAAAAATAAATTACATATACACTAAAGTTTACTCTACCTCCCAAAGTAGGGATAAGGTCTGCGAAGACTCTACCTTCCCCATACCTTCTTTGTGGGATTACATAGGGTATGTTGTTGTTGTATATGGTTTAGATGCTAGTGTTACTATTAATAATCATAAGCATTGCGGAGCTGAATAGTGGATTGTGTGCTTGTATTCTCTGTGCTAATGTGGATGAGTTCTTTTACCAAACTAAAAATGTTTGTGTGCTATAGTTTTCAAGTGACATTGACTAGCACTGTCCTATATAGTTTATCTTTAGTAATTTTCATACTCTAATGTTGTGTCTAGTTAATCGTCTTCCGTTTCACTCTATAAATTTGGTTAAAGTATCTTGAATAGAGAAATTGGATGTAAATGAGATGGAGGAGATTTTTCATTATAACAGAGCTTGTTGTTTGAAGTTGGAGATTTTTAATATGTTAAAAATTCTCTGTTCCCATGATAATGGAAATGCTTATACTTATCGAATGCTATGTGTAACTTGGGATAAAGAGGAGTGGAAGTAAAAGTGGATAGGTGTCATCCATTTCCCAAGTTTGGTAGTGAAATAAATTAGGGATTTGAAATAACAACAGGATAGCTGGGTAATTGTCCATTTGGCTTTTACAATCTTCCTTCTACCTTACTCTCCTCAAGGAACCAAAAATGGCCTATTTTGCTTAGACTCTCCAAAAATGTTATCGCACCAATGTTAGGTCTTCCAAAAATGCACTATTCTTGGAGGATCCGACACGCACCTAACTGTATTTTTGAAGAGTCCGAGCAACATAGAACATTATCTGCCAAAATTGATTAGTTTCCCACATACCATGAAAATCATTTGCTAAAGTTAGCCACCATATCAGCAGTAAAGCCTATCGTGGTCAAGCTCAAATTAGCTAGTTTGAAGATGTATTGCGTTTGCTGCATATTCCTTAAGGTTCACCAAGAAAAGTTAGTTCGGTCAAGGGGCAGGGAAAAGCAATAAAAGATGGTATGCGTATATGCATTTGAAAATATAATTAAACCAATGAAGGTGTGGATATGAAAGAGATGTCCTTGTTTTTATGTGTCCTTATATAATATTAAGAAATGCACCACAAATCTATATAACTAGAACAGTAGGTCTCACATTTTTAATACATTAAAATTTGGTAAGGGTAGTAGACCTCTACTTAGTAACTTGCCATAAACTTTAAAGTGAACAAAGATTTTACAAGTAAAAGTTTGGCCTAAGCCCTTGCAATTATAATTCTTATGTCTCTCCTTCTACAAGGCACCAAATATGATAGAAAATATAGCTGATGGCTAACTCCATTTGAGCAACTCAGCTAAAAGGTTTTCTTTTGATGAAGCTCTCAGTTAGAGGTTGTTTAAAGTTGTGTAGCTTCTGAATCTGGTTCAAACTGGAATAGGTCTTCATAATGAAGCTCATTACTCGTAGATGAACAATTGGAAATTGGAATATAACTTGGTGTCTAAATAAAAGAAGTAAATGATAATTTTGATTGATACAGAAAAACAACTTCTGATGGCTACTTGTAAGAAGTATCTTAAACTGGTAGAGCACTTCTCATATCAAAGCAGGTGGTTTCTGATTATTGCTCCCTCCGGTCCAAAATAAGTAAATTTTTGGGGTGTGGCACACCCTTTAAGAAAGTTAAATTAAATACACCAGTCAAGGTTTTTTTTACACTATTACCCTTTTGCTTTTTCCCAAACTTTTATTCACATATTTTTCTTGTAAGATATTTTAATTACACACAACATTTTCTCCTTGTGTTGATGCATCAATACATGTGTCAAGAGGGAATGACACTCAAGTTGTAGAATCAGCTCAGCATGAAAATTTTGAAGTGTTTAAAGCTTTCGTTAAATTTGCTACTTTTGGGAATTTTGAAAGCAAAATTGGTAATGAAGGGTTTAATACAAATATTATACACATTTCATATACTTTCATTCAATTTTATTTAAATTGTTCATGTTATGTACAAATGAAGATGTTGCAGGAATTGCTATTGAACAAGTTTTATTGGAGGTTGTTGCTGATATAAATGGTATTAGTTTTATTTTAAAAGTTCAAATAAACTTCTTTGATCTCTAATTACTCTACCTGCTCCTCCCTTAATGCATTACTAAAAGATTTATTTTGTATATAGAAAAAGAGGCTGCTGATCTTAATTTAGTCAAGCCACAACCTAATAGTAGTGCAATTAATAAAGGTGAACTAGATTGTGGTGCGTCTACTGATGCCGATGCGGCAAAGAATTGTCAAAAAACTCCTCAAACGCTTGATGATTTCATGTTGTGTGTTGAAGATCTTTCCTAGATCCGTATGACAGAAGCATCATATCTAAGAAAGAAAGCCATTGTTGAGGAAAACAAAAAGAAAAAGGCAGCCACTATTAAGGAAAACAAAAAGAAAAAGAAAGCCAATGTTGATGAAAATAAAAAGAAAGCGACACCGAAGAAGCGTGCAAGGAAAAAATTTCCAGGAAAGTCAATTAAATCTCCTTATATACAACATTTTGAATCTGGAGGGACTTTATGTGTAACACGTCGAATATTTCAGATAAAACATCCCTTTTCACTTGTAATCGGAGTAGATGATAA
Source organism: Solanum dulcamara (assembly GCF_947179165.1). Taxonomy (NCBI): domain Eukaryota; kingdom Viridiplantae; phylum Streptophyta; class Magnoliopsida; order Solanales; family Solanaceae; genus Solanum; species Solanum dulcamara. The sequence continues at coordinate 34,394,935 of NC_077248.1, forward strand.
ATCTGATTTGATAGATTCATTCACTTTGTGGATTTATACGGATACAAAAAAGGTAATTTATTTATGTTTGTTGTTTTATATGTCAAAAAATTTCTTTAATTAAAATGAGTTAACTGACTGAAAATTTCATTTTTTTGTGCTTTAAAGGGGAAAGAAACTGTATCCAGATGTTGTTAATGTCCTCAAGCCAACATTTGAATTAGGTGTTTGCAATGTACAAGAAAAAGAATGATTTTTCAAATTGGCACATTCTTGTCAAGCATGGAATGATAAGGTTAGTTATGTAAACTCCAGTTGAACACTCTCATTTTTCTGAATCAACTTTTTCTCTCATTTTTCTGGACAAGCTTTAATGAGCTCACTGAATTTACTAACACTTGTTATAGATTTGCAGTATTATCTAACACTTGACATCATTTTAATTCTTTTACAACATCATGACGTCATTTTTTATTATATTAGAAAGAAGGGGAGGTATGAAACCAACAATAATATTCGATTTACAACTACTGATTGTCTATTCAAGAAAAAGATTTCTTAATCTTATTTTGAACTTTATGAAGCTCATGAAAATAAGAAGAAATTTGGAATCAAAACTTCGGATGCTATTGTTGAGAATATATGCGGACGTCATTTGTTGGCAAGCACCTCATGGGACAAAATGGATTATGTTCTCTTTCTAGTAAATATTATAGAGGGTTATTATTGGATTTTTGTTGTGTTTGATATTGTTGAATGATGTTTGAAGGTGTATGATTCATTTCCTGCTAGGGGGGTGAATTTTCTGACTCAAAACGCTGCTGGTATGATTTCATCGGTTTTACCATACTACTTGAGTGTGGTCAAGTTCTATGATAAGTTTCCTGAATTGAAGAAATCACCAAAATACAATGAAAAAAATGAGTTTGAGCTCATTGAATCTAAGTTCATAACTGAAGGGATTCCAAGACAACAAGAAGATTCATTGTAAGTTTAATTGTTTATCAAATAAATACTATCTTTTGTATTGGTCTTATTAAACTCAATAGTATTTTTATAATGATTTTATATTTTAAATTTTGTAGGGACTGTGGAGATTTTGTGGCTGCATTTGCGAAGTTAGTAAGCAATGGCCAGGATATTGCAAATCAACAACTAATTGCAGACAGTCTCCGAAAGAGGTTTAGGGCTCTACTATGGGAATATGCAGTGAAGAAGCAAAAAAATAACCTTTAAAGTGAAGACGAAAGATCACATAAATAAATAAATATAGTTATATTAGTTAAAATGTCTATGAAAACTATGTTGTCTAAAAATAGTTTATAGCTGATGTATTAGTTAGGTTTTGAAGATTGTTTTGTGCTATCTTTTTAAAGATAATTTTTGTACATGTAAAATACACTTTTAATATAGTTTTTTTTATGTAAAATATATCTTCTTCTTTTTTTATAATGCAATACATAGCTACGTTAATGTTAAAGTGTTTTAGTAGTGTTATCAAACTGAAACCTGCATTATGAATTAAACTTGAATGAAAAATGAATTAAACTTGAATGAAAAATAAATTACATACATATTAAAGTTGAATTAGAATAGAATTAGACACGAATAAAAAGTGTGGCTAATGAAAGCCTCCAGTAATCCATAGAACACAAAAATGAATTAGACTTGAACTAAAAATGAATTACATACACACTAAAGTTGAATTAGAAGAGAATTAGACAATAATGAAAAATGTAGCTATTGAAAAAGCCTCCAGTAATCCACAGAACACAAAAATGAATTAGACTTGAACTAAAAATGAATTACATACACACTAAAGTTGAATTAGAAGAGAATTAGACATGAATGAAAATTGTAGCTAATGAAAAAGCCTTCAGTGATCTATAGACCACAAAAAATGAATTAAACTTGAACTAAAAAATGAATTCTTGTAGCAAACTAATGACCTAAAACAAACAAAGTTTATTCTTTATTTCAAATGTCATTCTTTATTCTTAATTCAAAGGCCTATCATTCTTGCAAGTCTTCCTGTTGTGACCTTGTTGTCCACAATTATTGCTTGTTATTTTTTATTTTTTGAATCCATCTTCTCTCAATTGCGTGTTTCTTTTATATTTTGCCCTCCCAGGAGGTCTCTTTCAAAGTGGTATAAGTACAACTTCTTCAAGAACGTGTGTTGGTATATTTTAGGTGTTTTCATCTGGGAGGGAATTCAAGTGAAACCGGTATGTCAATAATAAATTCTCTCTTGTGTAGTAATCAGAGCAATATGTTTCATAACCTGTGTGTTTTGTTGTTAAAACAGCCAAAGAATGTGGACATGGCAGCTCATCCAATTAAAATCTCTCATATGTGCATGTACATTGTTGAAGACATACCGTGAATCGTGTAATGCCATCAAGTACTGTATACACATTTTTATTTGTCTCCCTAACCTATTAAAAAAATAAATATAAGCAAAAGAGATGTTACATGTGAATCAGAAGAAAAAATATTAGCGAAAAGAAATTTACACATACCATACTCTTAATTTCTCCGATGTAGTTTTGTTACGTTGTAGAATTTTTTCATACTTTTTCACAACGTAAAATCCTAAAAATATTGCCTTAGACCTGTTATTGTTATTCCATTTTTGAACAAGTTGTCTCATGAATTCTAGGAGGTGCAAGACTGTAAGAACTTTGGCATGTCTTGTTCTTGAATTGACTGATTCTGCAATTTTTAATGTCTTCATCCAAGTCTTATTTACCTGAGCATGAATACGTGACCATTTCTTGTATCCAATATTCAACAAGTAGTCTTTAATCCTCTTGTCTATCTTCTCAACAATTGCTATATGTTGATTAAACTCTACCGTGGTATATGTTTTTGCCATAGAGTAGAATAATTCTGTTACCTTTTGCTGACTCTTTCTGAAGTTTTTCATTATGTTTTGCAACAAGTGCCATATACACACAAAATGAGGTATTTCATGATAGACAGTTGAAGTTGAATTAATAATGCTTGCATGTCTTTCATGACCCAACCCCATAGACTACGATTAGGGTCTGACCTAGACTCCTTTATGCGTATCTATGAGCTACACTTAAGTTGATCCATGTACGATGTGATACTATACACAAAAAAACCAATGGGTCAAAAACAATTTCATCTACCTATAGCCTCTTTCACCTGTATCATAACCTCAAAGGGCACATAAGCCGACAAGGCCGCCATAACACAAAAATATTTGCAGTATGTCGTATGAGCACAATTAAAACAAACTTACAATCAACCCACATACACATGTCTATAGACCTCTAAGAGTAATAATTATATCATATGATAGGACAAAGCCCCCGCCATACCCCCAAATAAATAAACATCAAATGACCAGTATCAAAAGTTAGGCTCCAGAACAGTAGAGTACTTCTAACATAGCTAAGAGGAAATCCTAAGCTGACAAATCTCCGAAATGAACATCTGTACCTGCGGACATAAAACGTAGCCCCCCGGGGAACGGGGGGTAAGTATGACATATTACTGGGTATATAAAGCATAACATATCATAACTGAAACAACAATTGAAATGGGGATGTAGGAAATATGCATAATAGTTAATAGATTACTGTACCTGCAGCTTAGGACATGCAGTCATATACCTTATCATCTCTTGTACCCAGACCTCTAGTGAACTCGGTATCATAATCGTTTCATCATAATTGCGTGTCATTATATCATCATGTATATTATATTATTTCATCATGTCATCATATATAGGGAATCATATCATTATATATGATATAAACTCATATGTCATCATAGTATACCAGTCCACTCTGGGCTCAAGGTCATAAATGTATTCCTATATTTTCATATGCATGCCTACATAAAGTATCTGTCCCATCATGGGACTCACTGTCAGAAATGTTTTATAAGGTCATCATATGCATACATGTGTCATACCCGGCCCTCTGCGAGGGACTCGGTCAATAATCATACTATCATAATAGCCATACCATCATATGTCATACCCAGCCCTTTATGGGACTCGGTCGTACTCAGCCCTTTATAGGACTCGGTAAATGCTCATATCATCATATATCGTCCCCGACCCTTTATGGGATTCGGTCATACCCAGCCCTTTACGGGACTTGGTGAATAATCATGTCATCGTATATCGTACTCGGCCCTTTATGGGACTTGGTCATACCCAGCCCTTTATGGGACTCAGTGAAAGATGTATTAACAGCATGCACGAGTAGAGTAGTGAGTCACCATATGTAACTATCTCATCATCTAAGACTCGGTATAACAATCGTCATGAACTATCATTTGTGGATCAGAATGATCATCATCCCAAGTATCCTCTAAATGCCATTAAGGGCCATATCAAATGGAGTCTCAGGAATCATAGACTTGTATTAATACATTGCCAAATGATTTATGAAATCAGAGACACTTGTCATTATAGAGTCCTTAGGCATAGGAGCTCATACATTAAATTACTAGTTCATATATAGAAGGCTCGAGGGTGATGGATCAACTACCTTAAGAGCCTTAGCATTTAGAAGTGAACACGAGTCACGTGTTATACTCGGAACTTACAACTGGAACTACCTCCACACTCATATCATATCTAATTTCATGTACATTTAAGACATCCCAAAATAAAGGAGCAATAGGCTCTACATATATTACCTTTTATCATGTAGAAACCTTAAAAAGGCAATAGCTCAACTATTACAGAAGTTTTACCATCACCAAGTAGATACGAATTATGAACTCTACTATGAGCTTTACGAATGGAATTATCCCCATATTTCATATAAAAACCATTAATAACTTATATCTAAGACATGCCAAAAGAGAGAAGAATAACTTTACATACCTATGCCAAAAACATGCCAAGAGAAAGAAGGTAGCTTCACATACCTATTATCGATTGCTTTTAACTCGACTTATCGCGTCGTCCTCTAAACCTATTTAACACGAAGGTAATACTAATATTAATAACCTTTAACTTTCCAGCTTCTAAATCCACAACCAAGAAACCACAGGATTCAATTCCTTATCCGCCTTGCTCGACTAGTCTTTTATTTAGTTAAGGAGTTAGTGAAAATTGGGCAGCATCTCCTCTATAACATGCCCTTTCTGAACTTTCAATTTAATCCCCAAACCTTAGAAGAAAAACAACAAAAACAATCAGAAGCTCATATGCAATTAAAATATAGAAATATTATGCAATACAAGCTTCCAACAACTCGCTTAAAATTATGAGCCTAAAATAGGGTTTTTAGTCGCTATTTCGTAAAATCTTTAACCGTACGGAATGGAGGGTAATTTGTCTGTAACCAAAAGCTCCCACACACCTTTTGGAACGTATTCCATCCCTGAAACATACAATAAAAGAACCTGAAATCCCAGCACAACAGCCACAACACCCTACTCGATATTCGATTTAACTATGACGGCCTTAGTTTAGTTTATTTCCAATGTCAAGCATCCTTGTCAATTTTTATAGTTACATCCACATATAAGATGTGTAATAAACTCCATAACCACATCATAAACTCCAAATTAAAAGTAAAACCCTTACCTTACCCGAAATTGGCCAAAGCTTGCCAAAATTTGCCTCGGAAGTTCTCTAATTGCGGCTGAAATTTTGTGGCTGCCTTTTACCCTTTTGATGCTGATACAAACATAAAATTTATATTATTAACACCTTCATATCATGTTCAAACCTTTAATAAAATGTGGGATAAGAGGACCAAGCCATACCGTGCGAAAACTTGTTAAAACTTGTCACGGAAGTTCTCTTAACATGCTGAAAGTTAGCGGACTATTTGTGGTGCTACTCCGCTGCCCCAAATACTTAATTTACACTATTAAAAACCGTTATATCACCGTAGTATACCTTAAATAATTAATTCACAAAACAAAATCAGAGCTTACCTTGGCAGCCATGCTTGGCCGTAGCGCTCCCTCTCTAGTTCTAGGATTTTCTCTATTTTTTTCCAAGTTTAAAGATGAAGAATGAAAATATTCAGCAAATTACATGTATATATATCCTTTTTAAGAGGGTGAAATGTGGCATAGGTGACATGTGGCAACCTCCTAGGGTGCCACCTCAGCCCATGCGGCCACTCACATGCTGCCACATGGCAGTAGGGGTCCACCTCAAGTAGACGAGTCACCTACTTACCCCAATAGGTGCATCACCTACTTGTCACCTACTTGCTTCTTTTCATAAATTCAGAATCTAGTTTTTGCTCCTTTTCGTAGGTTCGTAATCTCGTCTCACTTCAATAGCCTATGTATCCCTTACTACTAAAGCTTGACGTGTATTCAAGTAGCTTAGTTATGTAAAATGTCCAAGATGATAGCCTACGCAAGTAAGTCGATTCCTACGACTCATTACTTGGTCTCCAACTTCTTTCAAATTCCTATAACCCTATTTCCAATCTTCCCTATTATGGGGCATCACATCCTTCCCCCCTTTAGAACATTCATCCTCAAATGTTAATTAGTCTTATAAGGCCTTACAAGGACTTCGGGAATTCTCTATAACAGTTGTCATCCATAGGCCTCTTATTTATCAACCTAATCAATTTAGGAGTTTAGGTTACCTGTAGACGTAGGGAACAATTACCAATATTTCTTTTCCATCTCTGCTTTGGCTTCCCAGGTCATTTCTTCTTTATTCTTATCTCACTAGCGGTCTTATTATCCATCATAATTGTTTTCCTGGTACTCTTGTCTTAATCATACTGTTACTTTTTTTCAACCATAGTTCATCACAATTTATCTCTATGTATCAATTCAGTTGGTGCCCTAATATATCATTCTATCCGGATCTGCCAGTCTTTTCTAAATCATCTCTTAGGATCACAAGTCTTTTCCAACTTCGTTTTACCATACCAGTATCGTCCTCCTAGTTACTATTGCCATCCAGTCACCAATTAACTCATTCGTTGAGGTCAGCCATACTCGCAGTTTAGTCAAATCTTATCAATATGGTGGACACGACCTTTCATGATATATTACAACCCTGTAGTTCATTCTCTTTTTATTTATCAAAAAAATTTGGCAGAGTTTCCTCTGTATTTCTTACTATATCAAAACCTGTACGCAGAAAATACCAACAATGCCTCACAAGACCAACATATATATTCATATCATATCATATCGCAGCCACACAGGGTGCCTAATATCAATAGTATAAAAATGGACTTACCTCGTATGTCCACTCGAACTGCACCTATTGCACTTTCCTGTTTACTTTCCCTTTCATTTTTCAACTTTACATGTCAATTGTATTTCCACACCTTACCTAACATATCTCCTACGTGCCTTTGCTTACCTGTGTGTGCTGTAACTTCCAATATCCTCAGTTACTTTCTCCTATCGATATTGTCCTTCTACTAAAATCACTGGTTAGTATGAGGAATTTCATTCCCTAGGACTTGGCTCTATTGCATGATCTTAGATATGAAAGAAAGTAATATCCTAAATGTCTTGTAGCCTCCTATTTATAGATGTGGTGTATAACACACCAATAAACAAGACTCTACTAGACACGGTCTGTAGATATTCCAAAGATGAACTACTCTGATACCACTTCTGTCATGACCCAACCCCATAGGCCGCAATTGGGGTCCAACCTGGACCCCCTTATGCGTATTTATCAGCTACACTTAAGTTAAATTGTGTGCGATGTGATACTATATATAAAAACCCTAATGGGTCAAAAACATTTTCATCTACTTGTAGCCTCTTTGACCTGTATCATAACATGAAATGGCACGCAAGCCAACAAGGCCGCCATAACACAAAAATATTTGCAGTATGCTGTATCAGCACAACTGAAACATACTTACAATCAACCCACACACACATATCTATAGACCTCTAAGAGTAATAACTGTATCATATGACGGGACAGGGCCCCCGTTGTACCCTCAAATAAATAAATATGTACATCAAATGACCAGTATCAAAAGTTAGCCTCCGGAATAGTAGAGCACTTCCAACATAGCTAAAAGGAAATGCTAAGCTGACAGATCTCTGAAACGAACATCTGTACCTATGGGCATGAAATGTAGCCCACTGGGAATGGAGGGTTAGTATGACATATGTACTGGGTATATAAAACATAACATATCATAAATGAAACAACAACTGAAATGGGGATGCAGGAAACATGCATAAAAGTTAACAGATTACTGTACCTATAGCTTAGGAAATGTAGTCATATACCTTATCATAGTTTGTACTCGGCTCTCTAGTGAACTCGGTATTATAATCATTTTATCATAATCGCATTTCTTCATATCATTATGTGTATTATATTATTTTATCATGTCATCGTATACGGCATCATATTATCATATACGACATAATGTCATATGTCAACATAGTATACCCAATCCACTTTGGGCTCGGGGGTCACAAATGTATTCCTATATTTTCATATGCATGCCTACATAAAGTATCCGACCCATTATGAGACTCGCTGTCAGAAATGTTTTATAAGGTCATTATATGCATATATGTGTCATACCCGGCCCTCTGCGAGGGACTTGGTCAATAATCATACTATCATAATAGCTATACCATCATATGTCATACCCAACCCTTTATGGAACTCAGTTGTACCCGGGCCTTTATGGGACTCGGTAAATGCTCATATCATCATATATCATACCTAGCTCTTTATGGGACTCGGTCATACCTGGCCTTTTATGGGACTCGGTGAATAATCATGTCATCATATATCGTATCCAGCCCTTTATGGGACTTGGTCATACCCAGCCCTTTATGGGACTCAGTGAAAGATGTATTAACAGCATGCACGAGTAGAGTAGTGAGTCACCATATGTAACTATCTCATCATCTAAGACTCGGTATAACAATCGTCATGAACTATCATTTGTGGATCAGAATGATCATCATCCCAAGTATCCTCTAAATGTCATTAAGGGCCATATCAAATGGAGTCTCAGGAATCATAGACTTGTATTAATACATTGCCAAATGATTTATGAAATCAGAGACACTTGTCATTATAGAGTCCTTAGGCATAGGAGCTCATACATTAAATTACTAGTTCATATATAGAAGGCTCGAGGGTGATAGATCAACTACCTTAAGAGCCTTAGCATTTAGAAGTGAACACGAGTCACGTGTTATACTCGGAACTTACAACTGGAACTACCTCCACACTCATATCATATCTAATTTCATGTACATTTAAGACATCCCAAAATAAAGGAGCAATAGGCTCTACATATATTACCTTTTATCATGTAGAAACCTTAAAAAGGCAATAGCTCAACTATTACAGAAGTTTTACCATCACCAAGTAGATACGAATTATGAACTCTACTATGAGCTTTACGAATGGAATTATCCCCATATTTCATATAAAAACCATTAATAACTTATATCTAAGACATGCCAAAAGAGAGAAGAATAACTTTACATACCTATGCCAAAAACATGCCAAGAGAAAGAAGGTAGCTTCACATACCTATTATCGATTGCTTTTAACTCGACTTATCGCGTCGTCCTCTAAACCTATTTAACACGAAGGTAATACTAATATTAATAACCTTTAACTTTCCAGCTTCTAAATCCACAACCAAGAAACCACAGGATTCAATTCCTTATCCGCCTTGCTCGACTAGTCTTTTATTTAGTTAAGGAGTTAGTGAAAATTGGGTAGCATCTCCTCTATAACATGCCCTTTCTGAACTTTCAATTTAATCCCCAAACCTTAGAAGCAAAACAACAAAAACAATCAGAAGCTCATATGCAATTAAAATATAGAAATATTATGCAATACAAGCTTCCAACAACTCGCTTAAAATTATGAGCCTAAAATAGGGTTTTTAGTCGCTATTTCGTAAAATCTTTAACCGTACGGAATGGAGGGTAATTTGTCTGTAACCAAAATCTCCCACACACATTTTGGAACGTATTCCATCCCTGAAACATACAATAAAAGAACCTGAAATCCCAGCACAACAGCCACAACACCCTACTCGATATTCGATTCAACTATGACGGCCTTAGTTTAGTTTATTTCCAATGTCAAGCATCCTTGTCAATTTTTATAGTTACATCCACATATAAGATGTGTAATAAACTCCATAACCACATCATAAACTCCAAATTAAAAGTAAAACCCTTACCTTACCCGAAATTGGCCAAAGCTTGCCAAAATTCGCCTCGGAAGTTCTCTAATTGCGGCTGAAATTTTGTGGCTGCCTTTTACCCTTTTGATGCTGATACAAACATAAAATTTATATTATTAACACCTTCATATCATTTTCAAACCTTTAACAAAATGTGGGATAAGAGGACCAAGCCATACCTTGCGAAAACTTGTTAAAACTTGTCTCGGAAGTTCTCTTAACATGCTGAAAGTTAGCGGACTATTTGTGGTGCTACTCCGCTGCCCCAAATACTTAATTTACACTATTAAAAACCGTTATATCACCGTAGTATACCTTAAATAATTAATTCACAAAACAAAATCAGAGCTTACCTTGGCAGCCATGCTTGGCCGTAGCGCTCCCTCTCTAGTTCTAGGGTTTTCTCTATTTTTTTCCAAGCTTAAAGATGAAGAATGAAAATATTCAGCAACTTACATGTATATATACCCTTTTTAAGAGGGTTACATGTGGCAACCCCTAGTGGTGACACATGGCAGCCCCCTAGGGCGCTACCTCAGCCTATCCGGCCAATCATATGCTGCCACATGGTAGTGGGGTCCATCTAAAGTAAGTGAGTCACCTACTTACTCCAAGTAGGTGCATCACCTACTTATCACCTACTTTCTTCTTTTCGTAAATTCGAAATCTAGTTCTTGCTCCTTTTTGTAGGTTTGGAATCTCGTCTCACTTCAATAGCCTATGTATTTCTTGCTACTAAAGCTTGATGTGTACTCAAGTAGCTTAGTTATGTAAGACGTCCAAGTCGATAGACTACACAAGTAAGTCGAGTTCTACGACTCATTACTTGGCCTCCAACTCCTTTCAAATTCCTATAACCCTATTTTCAATCTTCCCTATTTTGGGGCATTGCAATGCCTATTCGAAATGATATACATCTCTGATCTTTGACCAAATGCCTCTCTGAATTGTTCAAAATACCACCTCCAAGATGCATTATTTTCTGAATCAACAATGGCATAAGCAAGAGCCAGTATACTCCCTGCATCAAGTATAATGTTTAATACAATTTTATACATTTTTGTTTCATGTGTAATACACTTTTAATACATTGTGTAGACTTTTAATACAAATTAAAATTTCGTTTATAGAAACATTAGTATTGTATTCGAAAAGTCTCACCTGCTGTATCTAAGGTATTAGCTATTAGCATTATCACTTTGTATGCTCCTTTTAGAAAAGTTCCATCAACAACTACAATTGGTCTACAATACTCCCATCCTTTTATCGATGTAAACAGAGCTACAAATGCATATAGGAAATGATCATCCTCTGATTTGTGCAATCTTATATAAGAACCAGGGTAAGTTGCCTCTAGTATGTGAAAGTAACTTGACAACTTTGTAATGATTGAGCTGGATCACCTCGGACTAATTCAAGAGCTTTTTCTTTAGCTCTCCAAGCTTGCATATATGTGAGCTCCACACCATATTCCTGTAACATGTCATTTTGTATATCTCTTGATGTGTAGTTGGCATCTGAATCAATACATTTGGCAACAATAATACTTCCAACAACTGTCTTTGTTGCTTGTCTTTCCGATAATGAATTATGTAGAAACAAACACGTGTGTTCTCTTTCAAAATCTCTAATAGCGAACATTTGAGATTTATTCACGCTTGAAGCGCGTAAATTCCAACTACAATTTTCTCTGAGGCATTGTATTGAATAGATGTTGAAAAAAATTATTAATAGATAATTAATAGTATAAAATAACTTGAATTTGAGTCTTACCATGTTGAGCTTGATCTCAATGTCTTGAATTCGAAGTGTTTAAGAATGGAATATCTTTTTATTGCACTGATAAGGAAATATTTATTTTTGTAAACTTGATCTTTCTCAAAAAAAGATTGATTGGGGTTAATAATGATGCCTGGTTGTATTTCTTCTTGCTCTTCAACTTCCTCACATGATCCAAAACCAATTAACTCTAGCACATCAACGATACCACTAAATGCATTAGAAAAGTATGAATTGTGTGTAATCCTCATGTCTTCTGAAGTGTCTGAACATAATAATGGAATTAAGGTGGAATCACTCGCCAAGTTGACCGATTCAATTGTTGTGACACATAAAGGGTATTTTGACATATCTCTATGTTCCTTTTTGGTTTCAATATACAATTTTACTCCTATATCATTATGAATTTGAATTGGAGGAGACCTTTCATCAATCTTGTAACTGATTTCAACTTTACTTGTTGATGTGTCTATTGACAATTGAGCAGCAATTACAGAAACAAGGCTATCAAATGTTGAATCAGTATTTATCAACACACAATCTGTCAAGTAATTAATATACTTGTTGCTAGAATCCCATTGGCCATTGAAGTAAAGCAGCACAGCCAGATTAGCCATATTTTTCTCCTGCATATTTTTTGTTGAATTAGAAGAGAATTAGAGAATTAGACACGAATAAAATATGTAGCTAATAAAACCAGCCTTGAGTGATCTGTAGGCCATAAAAATAATTAAATTTGAATAATAAATATATTACACACACATTAAATTTGAATTAGAAGAGAATTAGATATGAATGAAATTTTATCTAATGAAACCAACTTTCAGTGATCTGTAGGCCAAAAAAATGAATTAAACTTGAACAAAAATTGTATTACACACACATTAAACAAGTAAAAAGTAATTGTGATAAACGTAGAAACAAAAATAAACTTTCATATTGAATCACAACTGAATACAAATCGTGTATGGATAATGAATTAGGTATGCAATCTAATTCAAACCTTCAAACAATTAAACATTCAACCATTCAACCTTTAAGTAGTCACAGATCTCTACTCAGAAATCACAATTCTTCAACTGATTCAAATCTGCATTCACCTAAATTTTGCCATTCTTCTACAATAACATACACATTAATCATTATACAACACAAAACGTTCATTCACACATTATAAATAAATTGTAAACATAGGAGATCAAAGTTAAATAGATGAACATATGGCGAATCTGAGAAGAGGACAGGATTTGCCGACAGAAGAATCGCCGATTAACAACAGTTTGAACAAGTAATCGCTGCAATCAAAGAAACGAAAATCAGTAATAAAAATGAAAAATTATGGAGAAAATTTCACATGAATATTTTTGAATATTGTACTATTCGTTGCTCATGTTTGCTTCTTCTTCTTTTTGGTTATGGAGAACAAAAAATTTTCTTCTGAGAAGTGAGATTCCACCGAATAACATCACTTAATTTCAAAATTAGAGTACAAATGTTGTAGAAAGTCGTGGTTGAGAAGCTATGAAGCTAAGTATTGCCCTAATTTTGGAAAAAATTATGGGTAAGAAGATTGGAGAGAATATTGGTGTAGCAAATTTGGAGAGAAACGGGGGAAGATAAAATAGCAGGTGAGAAAATTTTGCATAAATATTGTTGAATAAAGAACGTACTTAATTTAATTCAAACAATTTGCTATATATGGTTAAAATAATTATGTTTCTCTATGTGGTAAATATTTTTTGAATATTGTACATTTAGGTGATTTACCTATTTAAATTTACAATTTGGGCTTCAAATTTTTGAACAAAATATGATTTTTTTTATTTCTTAAATTAATTCTTTGAGCTTATATATATATATTCTAATATAAATATTGGATACAAAATATTGACTTTTAACTAATTTTGGTAACTACGAAACTTGAAATACAATGATGACAATAGAAAGTTTAAAAGATAACTTTATTACTAATTCTAAAAGCAATGACGATCATAAAATTAATTGTAATAATAATAATAGTAATAGTAGCAACTCGTAAATATAACAGGAAATAATGATAAAAAATAATTATTAAATTAGAAGCTCAAAAAAAATATAATTTTAAGAAAAGAGGGTCAAAATTGGGTGTCAACAAGTAGTATCTAACTTGACTTTCGTACAAAAACCCTTTAGAAACAACTTCCAAAAATGTGAGGTGAATCGAGTACCTAGATCCAATATAGTAGACAAGGGGACACCATGAAGTCTTACCAACTCACGAATATACAATTTAGCATAATCTTCTACACTATAAGAAGTCTTAACCGATAAAAAATGTGTCGCTTAGTCAATCGATTCACAACAACCCAAATAAATTCATGTTTTTTCTTAGTACGAGGTAAGCCTGTCATAAAGTCCATATTCATATTTTCCCACTTCAAAATAGAGATCGCATTATCTTGAGCTAAACCTCCTGAGTTTTGATGCTCGACCTTCACTTGTTGATAATTAGGACACCTTGCCACATAATCTGTTATGTCCCTTTGTATCCCATTCAACCAATACACTTTCCTCAAATCATGATATATCTTGGTAGATCCCGGATGAATTAAATAGAATTATGGGCCTCTTCCGATATCAATTCCCCTAGACCATTAACATTGGGTACACACAACCGACCTTGATAGCGAAGCACACCAGCTCCCCCTTCCAATAAAGCATGAATGACATTTTCAGCAACCGACTTCTTCAATTCAACCAACACTGGATCATTACCTTGCTTCGCTTTAACTTCCGACAGAAGAGACGATTTTAAATCATTTTGAACATGAACACCCTCATTATTAGCATAAACCAAATGAACACATAAATAGGCCAAACTATGAACATCCTTAACCAAATCTTTCTTACCCTCTTCAACATGCGCAACACTATTCGTGGAAAACCTACTAAGTGCATCAACAACCACATTGGTTTTGCCTAGATGGTACAATACACTCATATCATAGTACTTCAACCATTCAAGCCATCTCCTTTGTCGAAGGTTTAAGTTCTTTTTCTTAAACACATATTCCAAGCTTTTATGATCGGTAAACACTTCCACGTGAACACCATAAAGATAGTGTCTCCAAATCTTCAAAGTAAGCACTACCGCTGCTAGTTCCAAGTCATGAGTCAGATAGTTTCTCTCATGTATCTTATGTTTCCTAGAAGCATAGGCTACCACCTTATCATGTTGCATCAAAACACAACTAAGTCCAATCCTTGAGGTATCAAAATACACAACCAAACTACCGAATCCTTCCAGTAAAGTTAAAATAGGAGCGATAGTAAGACAATCCTTCAACTCTAGGAAACTCTTCTCAGAAGCTTCTGACCATTGGAACTTTATTTTCTTTTGGGTCAACTTGGTCAAAGGCAATGAAATTGATGAAAACCCTTCCAAAATCCTTCTATAGTATTCAGCTAGGCCTAAGAAGCTCCTAATATCAAAAGGAGACAAAGGTCTAAGCCAATTCTTAACTACCTCGATTTTCTTAGGATAAACCATAATCCTTTCACTAGACACAATGTGAAAAACAAAAGCTATCGATCTCAAACAAAATTCACAGTTGCTAAACTTGGCAAATAATTGATGATCTCTAAGTCCTTGCAACACTATCCTCCAAATATCAGCATGCTATTCCTTACTTCGGGTGTAAACAAAAATATCATCAATGAACACAATCATAAACATGTGGAGGTATTGCTTGAACACCATATTCCTCAAGTCCATAAATGCCGTAGGGGAATTGTTATTCAGTAAGAAGGGATAGAAATAGTTTGGGTGCCAGGAAGAACGTCTATGCCAAAGTCAATTTCCCTTCCGAAACAAATATTAGGTAGATCCTCGGGGTAAATTCTCAGGAAACATATCTGACAACTCAATAATAATAGGGACCGACTCTAGAGTAGATGCTTCGGAATTAGTATCCCTAAACCTTATAAGATGGTAGATGCAACCCTTGGAAATTATTTTCTGAGCTTTAAGGCACGAAATGAATTAACCCTTAAACATAAAATTTCTACCCTTCCATTCTAGGATTGGCTGCTCATTAGGAAATTGAAGCTTAACCACATAGGTTCTATAATAAATTGAAGCATGACATGCATATAACCAATCCATACCATGGATAACATCGAAATCGATCATATAAAGCTCTATTAGATCATATGAAGTAACTTTGTGAAAAATTGAAACCAGACAATTTCTAAAGACTCTTTTAGCCACAACAGACTCACCTATGGAAGTATAAATGAAAAAAGTCTATAACAATATTTTGGGGCTAACATCAAATCTTATATCCACATAATGAGTAATAAAGGATAAATTTGCACCTGTATCAAGTAAGGCTTAAACATCATAGTGAAAGGTCTATAACATACCGCTAATAACATTGGAATCTCCTCCACCTCTTGCCTAGCATGAAAAACATAAAATTGATTGCCATTTTCCCAATATTATTGAATAGCATGGCCTGGGGCTAAGATAACTCAAGTGGGAGAGCCGTGTTATGGGTGACCTTATTGCGTTGACCACCATTAGGTTGATCTTGGGCACCTTGTTATACTTGCCGTATATGAGCAACTTGGTCTTGAGGAAGACCATCTTTAACTCTGTACTCCTTAGCATGATGACCCGGCTTACCATATTTACAATGCACATTCAATCCCGCTAGATACTCTCCCCTGTGATTCTTCCCATACTTCTTGCATGCGGGGATAATATGTCCATTTGGAACCCCTCCTTAAGGCTTAGAGTTGGGAACCCTATCTTTGTCAAATCTTGTAGTAGGATCTTTTGAAGAACCTTAGCTAGAATACCTTTGGAAAAATTAAGGACGCCCACCATTTACAGATCTAGCATGAGGGAAATCACCACCATCGGTCTTTGCTCTTTTGGACTCTCTAGCCTTCTCCCTTAACTTCTCATCCTCTATTTGCTCTGCATAGGTCATGAATCTAGAGATATCCATTTCCCTAATAATCATAGACGTCTTGCATTCCATAGACACCACATTCGACATGCTCGAAATCTACTTGCTTATACAAGCTCTTGGGTTGACAACCTTAAAAGGAGCATACTTTGACAATTGGGTGAACTTGAGGGCATTCTCCCTCATACTTATATTTCCTTCCTTGAGGTTAATGAAATCTTGTATCTTGGCCTCCCTCAACTCTAATGGGAAAAAGCAATCAAGAAACACTCCTTTGAATTATTCCCAATTCACAGGATCCTCCTCTATAGGCCTCTCACTCCTCCATTGATCAAACCATATTCGAGAAACGCCCTTCAATTGGTAGGTAGCCAACTCCTCCCTCTCAACTGGGCTAACCCTAATTATCTCCACAATCTTTTGAATACTATCAACAAATTCTTATGGATCCTCATCCATTTTGGAACCCCAAAACTCCATAGAATTCATCCTTATAAAGTCACAAACCCTTGTTGCCATCGTACCCATGTTTGTGTTCATAAAAGCCACCTAACAATTGTCTTGTACCGTCACAGCTTGAGAAAGTACTTGGAAAGCCACTCAGAACTCGACATGTGATACTTGTCCATTCAAGGGCTTATTTGGAGCTTATTTCTCCTCTTCAACAACCTTCCCTTGGACGGGGTACCTTTGTGGAGGCATTTTTTGAAAATCGAAAAGAATAATCGTTAGTAGGGAATATATTAGAGCACCACTTTATCGCATTGCATGGATTATGAAAGAAGTGAGATTTTCCTAATACTCCTCATATCCTCCTATTTATAGATGTGGTACACTTCACACCGATGAAAAATACTCAACTTAACATAGTATATTAGACACCCTAGGACGCGCCTAAACCTTGTGATTTGATACCAAGTTTTTCACACCCCAATCTCGACCCTAAGAGTGACGCCATGATTTAAGATACGAAGGATCCCAACCAATCCTCTTAGAATACATGGAATTCATGAGTTCAAATAAACATAATGAATCAATAGGAATATCAACTCATAACCATGAAATTCTAAGAATAGAAGTAACTCAAAACATATATCCAAAATGGATTATATCAACTTCTATGTCTAAACATGCCTCTATAACTAGATGAGGATTAGGACAAGCTCTTTTCTCACCCTAACATAAGAGATTCAAAAGTAAAAATCATGAAAAAGAAAGTATCGTCCTCGATTAAGGAAGATTCACCAATAAATTTGGATTACTAGCAAGTTCTAGGCACAAATAGGATGCATAGCTTGATTATCTGTCCTTAGATTATGATAAAATATAGGAAAAAGTACGGGTTCATACATAGGAAGTACTATTTATGTGAGATATGCCTAAAAAAGAATAAACCATAACTAAAATAGGCATAGGACGCATGACCAATGTAATGGAAAGCATAGATAAGACTTAGAGCATTTGAAACCACGTTAAACTTGTGGTCAATGCATCATAAACATCATAGAGAAATGTTCATCAATTCATATAACTTGTGTGGGATAAGAAATTTAACCAACATCTAAGACTATGAGAGCTATAACATAGAATCTTATATAACTCCCACATCGAGAAGAGAGAGGCTACTTGCCAAGGTGGACTCTATGAGAACATCTTTAACATCATGAGCTACATTGGATCCACTAGCTAGGCCATAAAGACAACCTACGGAGACAACGTAGTTCTGGACTTTACGTTGCTACTAGGATTTCCTTGTGTAACAAATCTTTGGTTACCGGACCGAGCCCCATATAAAAGTCCTCTCGGTTCTTAGTCAATATCTCTACGGAATTTCATTAACATATTATTACATTATCAATAACATCATCATGAAAATAGTCATAAGAGTAGCTCATTAACTTAGTGATTCATAAGAATGCATAAACTTGGTGAAAATTGTCCTTATCACCCTTTAATCATGACTGTGTTAGATTTTTTCTTGAATCAACATTGAAACATCATTATTACTTTTATCAATCATTCATAAGTCTCAACTTCTTTCATAAAAATCTTAATTTCAAAATCATAATTTATGAAAAACAACTTAAATTCATGCAATTAATATAGAATCATACTTATAATAATCATTAATGACAAGTAAAAATGTAATTGAAACTACCCAATGCAATATTAATAATTTAGGGTTAAATTGCAATTGAAATTTGAGGGAAACCTTGGGACTTTATGGGTGAACAGAACCCATGAATGAAATCCCATATACCTTTGTGAATCTAGCTCTAAAATTTAGAAGGAGACGAGAGTTATTGAAACCCTAACTTGAATTACAGGACAAGACTCTTGAGAAAATAATCCTTCAATGCCTTAGAGAAATTTTTGAGAATGAATTTGAAAAAGAGGAAATTCGGAGGGTTGAGGGATTTATAGGTTCTGAACTTTCCCCTAAAAGTGTCTAGATTTATTGAACTAAAATTGAAAAAAGACCATAATACACCTTATTAATTCCATTAGAAGACTCCACAATCTGACTTCTATGAGTTGTAATAAGGTCTACGAATCCTAAACTTTATTCTTCCTATAGTGTCAGAGAAAACACTAAGATTCAGAGTCTCAGATCTTCACCTACGAGTCATGTTAACAACTCGCCATTGGGTCTACATATTATAAACCCCATTTGTCCTGCAACCTCTAAAACCTGCAAACCTGAGATTTCTTGAGTATCTAAAGTTCCTCTACGATTCAATATTATGAGTCTTCAATTGGTCTACGAGTCATCAACTTGACTCCTAGATTTTCCGACAAACTTAACTATATTTCCTTATTTAATACTAACCCTATGAGTCACTCCTATGACTCGTAGGAGTACCTATGACTCATAGGTCAAGTCGTAGACTTGAGAATAGTCAAATATTCTTGAATATTCCCTTATTTAAACTCTTCAACTTTCGAGGTCTTATAGATTTGGTTCCAAAATATTGCAAGCAGTCTAAATTATAAGGTCATGTAAAAATTTATTTTAGGGTGCTTCATCCTGAGCTCAAAAAACCAACATAAGAAGATAGTAAGAATCAAAAGGACAAGATTAAGGAAAAGGTGCACCAGGATATTCCTCGAATAATGGTGGGCAGGCAATTTAAGAAGTGGCTCCCTATGTACGATCCCAAGTGTTTGAAGGTAATATATTATCTAAATGACCTCGGTGGGTTTATTGTTAGGTCAAGTGTATTTTTAAAAGTAATAAAATGAAACGGAAGAAAATGAGGTTTCCCAAATGTGTGTATGTACACACACACACACACACACATATATATATATATATATATATATATATATATATATATCCTCTGACAGAAATGCAAGGTAAGACTGCTTAATATATATTTATATATATAGATATATTCATTAAGGGTATTATGGTTTTTTCCTCTCTTTTTGGTAGGGAATAAATCTTGATATTTTTGGACTAGATTCCTAATCTATATGATCCCCAAAACCCCAAACTCTTCTCATTCTCTCCCAATCCTTCTACTACAAAAATCTTCTCTTTACAAAAAGACTCGCAAGACCTTCATTGAAGACCAAGCTAGGATTCTCTCAAAATCTCCATTGATCTTCAATTTTCCTCAAGCAATTTACGCAAGGTATGTGGGTGGTCATCCACGGTACCTTTCATCCATGGAGTTCAATGAATTCCTTCTTTAATTCACCAATTTGCAAGTTTATAATTCGTGGGTCTTCTAAGTTCCAAATCTATTTTATGAACTATGGTGTATCTTGTGATATCTAATCTATTCTATCATAATTTGATGATAATTACATAGAAATTAGTAGATTTTATATATATAAACATTGTATTGTTATTTAGGGCTTAGGATCTCATTATGGTGGATGAATATACTTGAAAAATGATAAAAAATCTAAAAATTCATCGGGGAATGATTGGGGTAGCGCACCACCAACGCACCAGAGCAAGCCCTCTAAAGTTTAGGGGTGGGGCGGCTGCCAGCAGTGCTCCATGCCATGGTGTCTGAAGTTTTAGGTTTGGGGCGGTGCGCCAGCAGTGCACCACCGCCCAGATTCTTCCCTACACTACCCCTTTTTTGTATTTGATCCTTACCTCTCATCAACTATTGTTTCAAGTACATGAATTACTTTTTATTTATGATTTAACCTCCCAACTAAGAATGAATTACTAATTAATCACATGATGTTGCTTTGAAGTATGACTTTGCAAGTATAATCTCAAGTATATTCTAAATATGAGTTCCATGCAAGTTTATTAAAAAGAGTGACGTAGGATGCTTAATGGAAAAGGTGACCTAAGAATCTAATGATATTATATGAAAGGATTGAGTAATGATGGAAGGCTTGCAGCCACACTATATGATGATGAACTTAATGACAAAGGTGACTCAAGATCATGCATGGGTGTATTGAGGTTTTTAATGAGATATTCCTATGAACATGTTATGAAATATGATTATGAAAAGCTATGATTTATGCAAGTATGATCTATTACTATGATTATGATTACGATATATATTTTGTGGGTTGATATACTTTGCACCGAAAGGACTTTGAGGTGGGGGATCGACCTAAGCCTTAGTAGCAACCTCTAGTCCCTTAAACTAAGTTTCCACCATAGGTTGCCATTATGGCCTAGCTAGTGGATCCACATATAGCACTTAATGATAAAAATGATTGGACGGAGTCTATCTTGGAAAGTAATCTCCCCTTCTCGATGTGGGGATCATCGGATTTCGTATTATAGCTCGAATGGTCTTAATGTCGGTTACACTTATATCCCACATATGTATACTCTATGTTATGTTCTTGATGATCTCAATTAAGTCTCTTAATGCTTTGATCATTACAGTTTCTCTCATGACCTTACTTATACTCTTCTATATCATGTTTATTATTTTAATCATCGTATTTTACGCTTTACATTGCATAGCATGCCCACATACTTAGTACACTCAAACATACTAACACATACTTTATTGCCTACATTGTATTATAATGTAAGAGATCATATCCATCCTTCCACACGTGGCTAGTTGAGTTGCTACCCTATAAAAATTGGTGAGTCCTTATCTTATCGAGGGCGAGTTATGAGTTTGTTCCTTTCTAAAGACTTTCATTACATTGATATTAGGGTGAGCTAGAGACATATCTTAGCCCCCACCTATCTTGATTAGTAGTGGCATCATTGGAAAAATTATGTAGAGTCTATATTGTCATACTCTAATACTTTTATGACCCATGTGTTGAGGTTTTCTTATGCCATTTCCATTTTACTTTACCATATGCATGCTTATGATATGTCAAGAGGTTTGGTTGGGGACTTTTGAGGTTTCGATCACCGTGTCATGGCTTGGCCTTAGATCAGGTCATGACACCCTAGTAATAAAGTAGGCTCCAAACATAGAAACATTGAGAATAAGGAAGAAGAAGAAGGTACCAGCATAGGCAATGCTTTTGCATCTCTTAATGACAATAATATCAATATTGAAAAGCATCAATAAGTGAAGAATTATACAAGTATAATCATCAGTAGTGAGACAGAAGTAAAAATTCATACTCACAATCCAAGCAAAGAGAAATCAACTCAGACAACAAACAACAATCAACAAAGCATAGCCACCAAAGAATGGGTCACAAAAGGATTTATACAAGAAGATCAGTCAATAGGCCACAAGAATTATTTGAATGACAAACAACAAGAAGTATAAGAGATTGATGATCAGGGAAACATAGTGAATAGACAAGGAGCAGGGAAGTATGTAGCCAATACCAATGATGGAGTACATGATCCTGCAAGTTTAAACAAAAATCAATCAGATACATCTGTAGTCTCAAACATACATGAAGAAAGGAATGGAGGTTAGAATTTTGGTGGTAATAGCAATGAGAAGGTTACAGTAAAAGTGCCTGGAGAAGTTACAAATGTTAGTAATCCTATTTTTTAAGAGCAGCAAATTGAAATTTTGGGCAACAATAAGAGATCATGATTAGGATTGGGATAGAAAATGTTGGTTATACAAGAGGAAAGGATAATGAGCAAAAAGATGATGATGATGAAGAGTTAAAGAATGAAAGTAGAAAATCATTGGAGATGATACCTGCAGATGCATAAGAGAATGGAAAAGGATTGGCTATGATGAAGGAGTTGGGAAATGTTGTTTACCAAGAACCCCTATAAGTAGTAGATATATCAGATCCCCATTATTTCTTGGAGTTAGAGAAGCGTAAATCTACAACATTACTAGCATAGATACATATTGGTACATCTTCTACAATGGAGAAGCTTCATGAATTGATCTCTCACCAATGTCAACATAAGGATACTGTAATAACACCACCAAAAATTTCAACAACTAGGAAAGATATAGAGGTAGAAGATATAGAAAAAGATGATAATGATACAAACATGCAAATAATCAATAAAAAGGGTCGTCTATCACCTAATATGTCCTCAAAAGTGAAAAAAGGAAAATGTAAGGGAGAAATAAAAAATAAAATGCCTACAAGAATGAAAACCATAAGGGTGGTGAAATAAAGTTACAAATGAGTAACCAATCACTTTTCTGGATTATAGGTATGTCAGAACACAACATGCCTTTCATAGGGTGTAGATGTTATATAGGCATCAAAAATTTATATTGATTTCTCTTATGGAACCATTTGAAGATGTTAGATAGATTCAACGGTATAAGAGATGGTTAGGGATACAATATGTCAATTTTAATGCAAATGGATAGATATGGGTGTTTGTTAACCAGCATATTCATGTAGAGATTATATCAGATTAAGAACAAGAACTGACACTTCACCTCACTTTAGAAGATGCAAATCAGATTTTAGCTACTGTGGTATATGCTAAATGTTCAAGTATGAGAGATTAAGTGTTTGATATTAGCTTTATTCAATAAGTTAGAATTTTTCAACGTATTGGATGGTGGATGGTAATTTTAATGTTATTTTAGGTGATGAATAAAAGATTGGTGGCTTACTAGTTATATGACCCCAATACTTGGAAATTCAGAAAACTAGGATCAAAATATGAAATTACTGAAACCTATAATTTTTTAAACCAGGTAATTACCACGGAAGGCCATCACGGGCCGTGGTCTATACCACGCCTCATGGTGAGCCACAGTGGTGGTAACCCTGAACCTCAGACCTACAGGAAGGGACTATGACAAAGGACCATGGATCGTGGTGAGCACCAAGGGTCATGATGCCCTCCGTGGTGACCCCTCCCCAAATGCCTCAGAAAATTATTCCAAGTCTAGGACCATGCCTCACCACCACAAGTCGTGTAGCGCTTCATGAATCATGGTGGTTTCTCCAATAGAGCACCCTGTAGGTCCTGCACCATGACCATGCTTCACGAATTGTGATGACCTTAACGGATTATGAAGGGTTCCGTAGAGAAAATTTTGAAAATCCTTCCCTGCAAACCCAAATTTTCAAGTCCAAGTCTAAAATTACGGACACCACCATGGGCCGTGATGAGAATCACCGACTGTGATGGGTCCTCCATGATGAGTCCCAGTTCCAGTTAAATGAGTCCCAGTCCTCCATGACTACCTATCATTCTTATTTCTTCCCTTGCTACTTTTAGACTATGTTGCTATTTTGAGATGTTTTTTTTTTGGGAAGCTAGTTGCTTGTTCTATGCCCCCATATATATTAGTATGATAGAGGCATGTTTAGACAAGGAGTTGATGTAGTCCATTTGGACCTATTACTTGATGTTATTGTTTCGCTTTTCTTATTATGTTTCTTTATCTTATGTATGCAATGTATGATAAGATGGCTTAGTTGGGGTCCATCACATCCTAATCGTTGTGTTGCGGTGTGGCCCTAGTTTGGGTCTTTACAAAGGTAGACTTAGAAAAGTTAATTGAGGGTAAAAGGTCAAGAATAACCTTCTGGGAATGTAAAAAAACCATAAACATTAAAATAAAAGGACCTTTTAAGGAGTCTCGTAGCCACATCAGTGAGCTAGAGGTTTCCTCACCAAACTATTTAGCGAGTCTCTAAAAGGGTGATTTAAATCATGTAAAATAACAGTTTGTGGAGGTTTTGAAGTACATTCATCTAGCTAACTCAGGCTTTCGCGAACTATTTACTGAATTGTCCTCTCCGCACATGCTTCAGTAAAATGACCATAATCTTCTACTCCAAAATCCAAATGATGCAAACTTGGTGGCATTGGAAAGATCACTCATATTTCTTTAATTTGATAGTTCATGGGCCACCTAATTATTTATATTACACTAGATATGAACGTTTGAACTAACCTAAGTAAAATCTTTTACCAAAACTTAATCGGTAAGGAAGCTTTCAACTCGACTTTATGCTAGAGGATCCTTATGACATTAATTCATCTCCAAATCTATTCTCACACTAAAGAATTAACCTCCACATATGCACACAATTATGAATAATCCGGTGTAACCCTATACACATATGAAGGCACGAGTGCAAATCAAGAAATCAGATACTCAAACACTTAAACAATTAATTCATCATTACTCGGCCTCAAAAATACTCATAATATACTTAAACTCGAAATGAACCTCAACTCTAAGAGAGGTGTAACATCTCAAAAATTTCTATGCCAAGACTCAAATCATTCTTCATATGCGTATAAACTTGAACTGAATGACTTTTAATTATATATATGAGTTAGGATCAATTCCTAAGTATTTAAAAAGTATTAGATGTGGTTTAGGGTCATAAAGGATCTCTAAAACTAAGTCAATCCCAAAGAATTTCTATTGACTAAGTTTTCGTATGAAACCGTAGAAGAGTCAACTTCAAATGGTCATATCTCCTAAAATATAATGATTTGGGTGGCTCATGACCTATTAAATTTAAGTTGTTTGAGTCTTCTTTCCAACGACACTAACATTGTAATTTTTGGATTTTGGAGTAAAATGTTATTCCCAGTTGACCAGAGATGTGCGCGACAAGTATGCAATGTGGACTTGGCGCAGACTTGGCCAGTTTTTTTAGATTTATTTTGAGCAGAGAGGTATACGACAAGTTCACTATGCAGACCTAGCACAGACTTTGCTAGTTTTTTCAGATTTTAGTAAGGGCAACTTGGACTATTTCCTATTATATATAGATAATCTTAGATGCGTTTTTAGGGCATTTTGCATTCTTTAGCCTCCTTAAAACCCCAATTTTCGTCCTCTTCTTTCTCAAATCATCTCCAACAAAATCCTCTCAAACTCAAATAATTCAAGCTCCCTATTGAAGACCTCACATCAAGACTCCTCCACTTCTTCTTTAAGTTCCTCTCTAAGGTATGTGAGTTTTAATCAATGGGTCCTTCCACCCATGGAGTCCAAATGTTTCTCAACCTAGCATTTTGATTAAAAATAATGAAATCTTGTTGCCTTTTACATGATGGTTTCAAATGCATAGGTTATGGTATATTCAAATTTTATTTACTCGTATTGATATATATATATATATATATATATATATATATATATATATATATATATTCAATCTCAATTTAAGGTGATGAGTTTTATAATTTTTCATACTACGATTCCAAATGTATAGATTCTTGAATATTTAAAGTTTATATGTCTATATTGACTTATGTTGATTCTTATTTATATGAAATGCATGATTTATCACGGTTCCTATATGAAGGTTTGAAATTAGTTTCGAATTATATTGGTGGGTTGTTTAAAGATGTTTTAAATTAGGAATTCCTTCCCTCTCATGCATGCTAGCATTGATTTAAATGACTTGAAAGTTGATTTCTTTGAACCCACTTAGTTTCCTTTGATAAAGTAAAGTTGAAATGAAGTTTGACTACAATGAATGTTATGAAGTAAATATCTATATTTAAGGGAGTCTTGTGAAATGATTGAATGATGATGAAAGGGCTTTTAGCCCAAGAAAGGATTCAATGTGAAAGGAAAATTCTCATATATTTAAATCAAATAAAATGTTTTAATGAGCTATTCCATGGATGATGATTTGATTTCTAAAGTTATACAATAGTTATGTTATTATGATATTTAAATATTATTACATGGGATTGATCTAGCACCGATTATAACATGTAGATGGGGACTCGACCTAAGGGGTCCTTAAATAAAGTCTCATGTTGCATTAACTTTGCGCCAACATAGGAGCCCTAGTAGGATATTTAGGCTAGTAGATCCATAATTAGCCCTTAAACTCAAAGTTAAAGGAAAGATCAAAGTTGACAGAGTTCTACCTGGCAAGTAGTCTCCCCGTGCCAACGTAGGAGGTTATGTTGGATTCCATGTAATAACTCGCATGGTCTTAAATGTCATTTATATTCATATCCCTACATATATATGATTTAAATGTTATCTACTTGATTACTTATGCATGCATTCACTCATGTATTTTACCTTATGAATATCTTAATGTTTTTATCATGTTGTATGCCTACATACTTAGTACATTTAAACTACTAACGCATATTCTTTTTCCTACATGATATCACCATGTAGGGACTGGTGTTGCTCATCCTTCACGTGGTTTGTTTGGATCATTTGTAGACCACTTTTGGTGAGTTCCCATTGTTTTGGGGACAATACTCCTCATTTTTCTAGAATATGTTATGTTGAGGCATTGAGATACCTATTTTGGTACTTCATTATTAGTTTATTTGAGGGTGAGCTAGGGACATGTCGTAGCCCGCAACAAGTCTATTAGTAGAGGTATGTTTGGACTTAACTGTATGATAATCTAAGCTTGATGATGACTCTTATTTTATGATATTGTCCCTTAGTCCCAATTCCCCTTCTTTAATACGCTTGATATTTATTGTCAACACTGATGAAAGCCTAAATGAATACTTAGAGGCTTGGGTGAGGTACCTTCAGGTTCCTCATTTGCCATGTCACATCTAGGCCCTAGGCCTAGGTCTTGATAACCTTGGTATCAGAGCACAAGGTTTTGAAATGGTCCTCGGAGCCTAGCATACCGCGCCAAATAGGTTCTTGTTCATGATTATGAAGCACACCACAACTTTGAATAGGAAATTATAGGATGTTTCGGAAAGTTTTTCACTTTTTTCAAATTCATGTCGTGCCTTAGAGTATTCTAATATTTCCTCTAACTAATGACCTATTTTGTGTTCCCTAGATAATGCCTTGCGGAAGAGCACCTCGAAGAGCAAGGGTTGATGCTGAGGACCAAACTCCTCAAGTTTCGGATATCCTACACCATGAGTAAGGGATAACCCATGTCTAGTTTTAAAATATAATCATGCTATTGGATCATGGAAAACAAAGGGAATAAATATGTCCTACCTCCTCAAATGCAAAATCCAGCCTCTAGGATTAGAGATTTCCAAAGGATAAATCCATCCAAGTTTAATGGTTCTAAACTAGATGAGGAACCTATGGAGTTCATTTATAAGATGTACCAAATTGTGGAAATCATGAGTGTGCCACCAAATTAAAAAGGTGAGCTAGTGGCCTATCAACTCAAAGGTGTAGCTCGAGTGTGGTATGAACAATGGGTTGTTGAGAGGGATGAAGAAATAGGGCCGATAGGATGGAAAAAGTTTAAAGGTGCCTTCCTAGACCACTTCTTCCCATTGGATCTAAGGGAGGCCAAAATCCAAGAGTTCATCAACCTCCATCAAGGGAGTATTCTCTCAAATTCACTAAGTTGTCAAAGTATGCTCCCTTCATGGTCTCCGACCCAAGAGCTATGATGAGCAAGTTTATTTTTGGTATCTCAAGCTTGGTTTCCAAGGAGTGTAAGATGGCCATGTTGTTAAAGAAGATGGACATCTCTCGGTTAATGACTTACGCAGAACACATTGAATAAGAGAAACTGAGAGATAGATTAAGGGGTTCAAAAAGGCTAGAGTGGATGGTGGAGGTTTTAACCCTCAAAGGTCCGATTATGGTTACAATGGTAAAGGCCAAGGTGGGAAAAGGTTTGTGGGACAAGGTTCCACCAATACTCCTCCTCCAAGGTTCAACAAGGATAAGGGTGCTAACCCAATGGTTCCAAGAGAGAATTTTGGTGCTCAAAGTTTCCCCACTTGTAAGAAGTGTGGAAGGACTCACTAAGGGGAGTGCTTAGCCATCTACAATGCATGATTTAAGTGTGGTAAGCTGGGCCACCATGCTAAGTATTTTAAAGGTGGTGGTGGTTGGCTGCAAGGCTAAATTACCGATGGTCAACAAGCCTAAGGAGGTGTCCAACTCACCAACTGCTTTTATGCCTTGCGTAGGAGAAATAATGTCGAGGAAACACCCAATATCATTACCGGTATATTAAAGGTATTTTCGTTTGATGTGTATGCACTATTAGATCCGGGTTCAAATTTATCATTTGTTACCCCATTCCTTGCTAATAGGTTTTATGTTTCACCCAATATATTATTAGAGCCTTATTTGGTGTCTACCCCATTGGTGAGTCGGTTATTGCTAGAAAGGTTTATAGGGGTTGTCCCATATCTATCTTGCATAAATTTATTCCTTCTGATCTTATTGAGCTTGACATGGCAGATTTCGTTATTATTATTGGGATGGATTGGTTACATGCATCTCATGCTTTTATAGATTGTAGGACTTGTCGATTCAAGTTCCAATTTCCAAATAAGTCCATTCTTGAATGGGAGGGTCGTGATTCGGTGGTGAAGGGTAAGATTATTTCTTATCTTAAGGCCCAAAAAAGGATTACTATGGGTTGTATTTACCAGATTGTGAGGGTTAGGGATGTCGACTCCGAAATTCCTCCTCTTGAGTTGGTTTCCGTAGTCAATGAGTTCCCCGATGTCTTTTTCTATGACCTTCCCAGTGTCCCTTCCAAAAAGTAAGTTGATTTTGGTATCGATCTCCTCCCTGATACCCAACCTATCTCTATTCCTCCTTACCGGATGGCCTCGATAGAAATGAAAGAGTTGAAGGAACAATTAAAGGACTTGTTAGAAAGAGGGTTCATAAGACCAAGTATTTTGCCATGGGTGCTCCTGTGTTATTTATGAGAAAGAAGGATAGGTCGCTTTGAATGCGCATAGACTACCGGTAATTAAATAAGATAACCATTAAGAATAAGTACTCACTCCCTAGACTAGATGACTTGTTTTATCAATTATAAAGGGAAAGTCACTTCTCTAAGATCAACCTTCGGTCTGGATATCACCAACTACGGGTGGGGGTGTGTGACATTCCCAAAATGGCTTTTTGAATATGGTATGGTCACTTTGAGTTTGTGGTGATGAGTTTTGGGTTGACGAATACGCTGGCGGCGCTCATGGACTTGATGAATAGGGTGTTCAAACCTTACCTTGATACTTTTGTAGTGGTCTTCATTGGTGATATTTTTATTTACTCTGGGAGTGAGGAGGAATATAAAAATCATTTGAGAGTTGTGCTTTAAATATTGAGGGATGGGCAATTGTTGCAAAATTTAGTAAGTGTGAATTTTGGTTGAAGGAGGTGGCATTTCTTGGTCATATAGTGTCCGGCGATGGGATCAAGGTTGATTCGAAGAAAATAGAGGCAGTAAGGAATTGGCCTTGACCGCTGTCTCATTTAGATATTAGGAGCTTCTTGGGTCTAGCTGGGAACTATAGAAGGTTTGTAGAAGGTTTTTATTCCATCTCATCTCCTATGATGAAATTGACCCAAAATAAAGCAAAATTAATATGGACGGATAAGTGTGAGAAGAGTTTCTAGACTTTGAAATACTGACTTACCTCTGCTCCTATTTTGACTCTACTAGAAGGACTATAAGGGTTTGTAGTTTAATGTGATTCTTCAAAGATTGATTTAGGTTGTGTCTTAATGCAAAATGGAAAGGTCATAGCCTATGCTTCTAGACAATTAAAGGTGCATTAGCATAGCTACCCTACCCATGACCTTAAATTGGTAGCCGTTGTTTTTGCTATGAAATTTTTGAGGAATTACCTATATGGGGTGCATGTGGATGTGTGTACCAATCATAAAAGTCTTCAATATGTGTTCACCCAAAATGACCTTAATCTAAGGCAAAAGAAGTTGCTAGAACTCCTTAATGACTATAACATGAGTGTGCACTATCATCCGGGAAAAGCTAATGTAGTTGTCGATAGACTTAGTAGAGTGTATATGGGGAGTATGGCCCATGTAGATGAAGGGAAGAAGGAGTTGGTGAAAAATGTTCACCAGTTAGCTAGACTAGGGGTGAACTTGTATGGTACTGATGATGGTTGTATGGTTTTTCAAAATAGGTCTGAATCCTATTTGGGGGTGGATTTTAAATCAAAGCAAGATCTTGATCCGACGTTTATCGATTTAAAGAAGTTAGTGAAAGAAAAAAAGATAAAGGTATTTTCTTAAAGGGGAGATGCGGTGCTATACTACCAAGGTCAGCTATGTGTTCCGGATGTTGATGGCCTAATGCATACTCCATTTATCTCAGTTGACGAAAATGTACCGTGACTTAAAAAAGTTCTATTAGTGGGGTGGTATGAAGAAGGACATAGCAAGGTTTGTGTCCGAATGTCTGAATTGCCAACAAGTGAAGGATGAACATCAAAGGCCGGGTGACCTATCATGGGAATATGTGAATATAGATTTTGGGTAATTGTTGATAGAATGAATAAGTTGACTCACTTCCTATCGGTTAAGACTTCCTATAGTGCCGAAGATTATGCCAAGTTGTATATTCGGGAGTTGGTGAGATTTTATGGTGTGCCGTTGTCCATTATTTTGGATCATGGTACTCAATTCACTTCTCACTTTTGGAGATCCTTCAAAAAGGCCTCGGTACTAAGGTAAAGTTGAGCACCGCATTCCATCCTCAAACCGATGGACAAGCTAAAAGGACAATTCAAACACTAAAGGATATGTTAAGGGCTTGTGTGTTGGATTTTAAAGGAAATTGGGATGATCATCTACCGCTCATCCAGTTTTCCTATAATAATAGTTACCACTCAAGTATTGAGATGGCGCCGTTTGAGGATTTTTATGGGAGACGATGTAGATCCTCGGTTGGTTGGTTCGAAGTAGGTGAGATAACCTTGTTAAGCCCTTATTTGGTGCTTGATTCTTTAGAGAAGGTGAAGATCATTAGAGAAATGTTAAAGACGGCTCAAAGTCGTCAAAAGTCATCTTTCGACACTAGAAGAAGGGATCTTGAGTTTAATATGGATGATTGGATGTATTTGAAGGTTTCACCCATGAAGGGTGTGGTTCGGTTTGGTAAGAAAGGGAAATTGAGCCCTAGGTATGTAGGGACTTATAGATTCTTAAAGCGGGTTGGCAAAGTTGCGTATGAGTTACAATTACCTTTAGAAATAGCCATGGTTCATCGGGTGTTCCATGTGTCTATATTGAGGAAATGTATGGAAGATCCTAGTTCCATAGTGCCTTTGGAGATAGTTAATGTTGAAGAGAATTTGAACTCTGAAGAGATTCAGGTTGAAATTTTGGATCGGCAAGTCAAGAGATTGAGGAACAAAGAAGTTTCCTCCGTTAAAGTCCTTTGGAGGAATCAACAAGTCGAAAGTGCTACAGGGGAAGAAGAAGCGGATATGATGAAGCATTATCCTCATCTCTGTCATTCTACTTAAGCCTAAGGTAATAAGTCATTCATGTTCAAATGTTTAAGGCTCTTATGTTTCAATTTTTCCTAAGTCCTCATGTGCATTCATATTCATGAAGTTGAATTTTAAAGTTATGATTTATGCTAAAGTTTAGAGATTTCATGTCTGATGCCTTTCAAGTATTATTGTACATATGTTGGGTTGCTATTCCTCATGCCATGTCCTTTTTATGCTAGTGATTCTCATTCGAGGAAGAATGTTCCTAAGTGGGAGATATTGTAATATCTCAAAAATTTCTATGCCAAGACTCAAAACATTCTTCATATGCTTATAGACTCGAATTGAATGAATTCTAATTATATATATGAGTTATGATCAATTAAAGAGTATTATATGTAGTTCAGGGTCATAAGGGATCTCTAAAACCAAGTCAAGCCCAAAGAATTTCTATCGACTAAGTTTTCGTATGAGACCGTAGAAGAGTCAACTTCAAACGATCATATCTCCTAAATTATAATAATTGGGTTGCCCGTGACCTATCAAATTAAAGGTATTTGAGTGTTCTTTCCAACTCCACCAAGATTGAAATTTTTGGAGTTTGGAGTAAAAAGTTATTCCCAGTTGAACAAAGAGGTGCACGACTAGTCTGCGACGCGGACCTGGCGCGGACTTGGCCAGTTTTTGCAGATTTCTTTCGGGCAGAGAGGTGCATGACAAGTCCGCGATGCGGACCTGGAACGGACTTGGCCAGTTTTTTCGGATTTTAGGAAAGTCAACTTGGACCATTCCCTATTATAAATAGATAATCTTGGACACATTTTTAGGGCATTTTGCAATCTTTAGCCTCCTCAAAACCCCAAACTTCATCCTCTTCTCTCTCAAATCATCTCCAAAAAAATCCTCTCAAACTCAAATGATTCAAGCACCTCATTGAAGACCTAACATCAAGACTCCTCCACTTATTGTTCAAGTTCCTCTCTAAGGTATGTGGGTTTTCATCCAAGGGTCCTTCTACCCATGGAGTCCAAATATTTCTCAACCTATCATTTCAATTCAAAATGATGAAATCTTATGGCCTTTTACATGATAGTTCCAAATGCATAGCTTAAGGTATATTCAAATTTTATTTACTCGTATTGATATATATATATATATATATATATATATATATATATATATATATATATATATATATATATTGACTCTCAATTTCAAGTGATGAGTTTTATGGATTTTCATACTACCATTCCAAATGTATAGATTCTTGAATATTTGAAGTTTATTTGTCTATATTGACTTATGCTAATTCTTATTTACATGAAATGCATGATTTATCAAGGTCCTTATATGAAGGTTTTAAATTAGTTTCGAATTATATTGGTGGGTTGTTTAGAGATGTTTTAAATGATGAATTCCTTCACCCTCCTGCATGCTAGCATTGATTTAAATTACTTGAAAGTTGATTGCTTTGAATCCACCTAGTTTCCAATGATAAAGTAAAGTTAAATGAAGTTTGACTACAATGAATGTTATGAATTAAATGCCTATATTTAAGGGAGTCTTGTGAAATAATTGAATAATGATGAAAGGGCTTTTAGCCAAAGAAAGGATTCAATGTGAAAGGGCAATTCTCACATATTTAAATCAAATGAAATGTTTTAATGATCTATTCCACGGATGATGATTTGATGTCTAAATTTATACAATGCTTATGTTATTATGATATTTAAATGTTATTCCATGGGATTGACCTATCACCGAATATAGAATGTAGATGGGGACTCGACCTAAGG
Organism: Solanum dulcamara; assembly: GCF_947179165.1. NCBI lineage: Eukaryota > Viridiplantae > Streptophyta > Magnoliopsida > Solanales > Solanaceae > Solanum > Solanum dulcamara. Next base: position 34,429,184 of record NC_077248.1, read on the forward strand.
GGTCCTTAAGTAAAGTCTCATAGTGCATTAACTATGCGCCAACATAGGAGCCCTTGTAGGCTATTTCGGCTAGTGGATCCATAATTGGACCTTAAAGTCAAAGTTAAAAGGAATGATCAAAGTTGATGGATTTCTACTTAGGAAGTAGTCTCCCCGTGCCAACGTAGGGGGTTATGTTTGATTCCATGTAATAGCTCACATGGTCTTAAATGCCGGTTATAGTCATATCCCTACATATGTATGATTTAAATGCTATCTACTTGATTACTCATGCATGCATTCACTCATGTATTTTATGTTATGAATGTCTTATGTTTTTATCATGTTGTATGCCTACATACTTAGTATATTCAAAGTACTAACGCATATTCTTTTGCCTACATGATATCACCATGTAGGGACCGGTGTTCCTCCTCCTCCACGTGGTTAGTTTGGATCCTTTGAAGGCCACTTTTGGTGATTTCCCATTGTTTCGGGGACAATAATCCTCCCCTTTCTAGAATGTGTTATGTTGAGGCATTAAGATACCTATTTTGGTACTTCATTGTTAGTTTATTTGAGGGTGAGCTAGGGATATGTTTTAGACCCCGCCAAGTCTATTAGTAGAGGTATGTTTGGACATAAATGTATGATGTTCTAAGCTTGATGATGACTCTTATTTTATGACGTTCTCCCTTAGTCCTGATTTCCCCTCTTTCTTCTGCTTGATATTTATTGTCAGCACTGATGAAAGGCTTAATGAATGCTAAAAGGCCTGGGTGAGGTACCTCCGAGTTTCTCATTTGCCGTGTCATGTCTAGTCCCTAGGTCTAGGTCGTGACAATAGAAAAAAGGAATATTACCATTACTATCATCATTGGAAGGCACAAATTCAATGCAAGAACACAAAGACTCAACCTCGTGAATAACTCAATAAATTACTCAAACTCAAAAGGTATTATCTTATAGGAATAGGAACATTACCTTCAATGTCGTCACTGAAACAAAAATGAGAGGAGGGCTATCATATTCAATGTTTTCATCAAAATTTCTCATAACTTCAAGAAAAAGGCTTATGATCCTGACATAAGAGTATGAACACTATGAATTAAGTGATATGACTAATAGCTTTTGAGCTTAAATACTCTTTTTTCTACATACAACTCTTTCTTGGCTGTAACTCATAATTCTCACAAGGATACAAATGACTACCTTCACCAAGGCCTAGGACTCCCAGTCTAACTACATGCTTTTATTATCTTTAAGCCTAATGCTAAGTCACAGGGTACTATACATAATAAAATTATGCAAATCTAGACTACAAGCTTCATGTTTTATACCTCTATAGAGAGCCTAATCTCAAGAGTACTACTCCTTTCCATTACATTCAACCAACCTCGAGTCCAAATCAACAAGCACCTAATGCATCATTCATTTATCTACATGCCATCAATACCACATTCAATCCTACTTCTATAACCATCCCAATACACTTACTTAAAACCCTTAATAAGAAATGATCAAAAGACTACTACAATCACTGACACAATGACCACCACACATGCAAGCCTATCATTCTAAACACTTTATGGATTCTTTAAAGTCCACATCTCTTAAGAATTCTCATGCCAATCTTAGCATCACTACACTGACAATTGCATTAACTTCTACCAAAAGGTATAGCAAAATACTCTTACCAATTTATTTCACACAATAAGATCCCATCTCGCTCGTCCTTCACGTCTATAGCATTAAATAGAATAAGCATACCACAACTATCACAATAAGGAACACTCACTCTCGCCTATCTGCCACTAGTAATCTACTATCATCAACATCGCTATCAAGATTGAAAAGAAAGAATCATTGGAAGGGCTTAGAGCAATAGATCATAAGCATGATTCATTCAAGAATTCTGATTTGAGAACATTCACAACGTAACATGATCTCACTAGCCTTTTAAGTCCTATCATGGGTTTATGAAACTGAGCATACTCCCAAAAATGAAAGCATATATTATGTCCCATATAGCATATGGATGGAAATTCGTAGATTCACAGAATAAGATCAGGATCACAAAAGAAAGTTACCACTTCTCACTTTTGGGGACTGAGCATGAACATGAAGTCCATGGGTTAGGACCTTTAGTATCGCGCTCATACACAAGATAGGAGTAAAGTATTACATCAATTGAAGTATAAGGAATGTACGAGATGGGAAAACACTGATGTCTCATCCTGATCAACTAATTACTTCTTAAAACTCAAGACCCACTTTGGTTTATTAACACATCAGCTCCCCCTTAGCTCGAAGGTCACTATGCTGAGTCTGCTGACTGATTACCTTTACTAAGATATAAGCGGAACACTCCACATCACCGGGGTATCACTAACCATAAGAACACTTAAACTCTCTCATTATACTATTCTCGAAGATATAAAACTACTACTAGGGTTTCTTTTTAAGGTACTTCTCTTAACTTTCTTCTATATTTATATGCATCTTTCTATACTTGCTGCTCTTATCACCTCACATAGCCGCTTTCTCTAACTCTTATGATCTAACCTCTTCTTTTTATCCTGCTAACACTCATCTTCTAGGTTCACATATTTCAAACTTAGTTGAAGGAAACTTGAACTATAATAGGAGACTCATCATTATCTATATACAACTCCCTTCGACCCAATTCTTGTGGATACTAAATAAAAAGAAAAACTCACATCTAGCCTTCGACATATTAGCAGCTAAAGGATACTAACTAGTCACCTAATGCAACTCATAAAATTAGAGCCTCATATAACTTTATACTATCTCGAATAAACATCTTAAGACTCTTCTTACCAAATGACTTAGCCTCAATTCACTATTTACATCTAAGGGTCACATACCCCCCATTCATAACACACATTCCACGCAAATTAATATCTAATCTCTCGCATATGATATGTCAAGCCTACTAATCAAATCTTAAAACTAGCACTATCACACTGACAATGATATCCCCTCTTTCTTAACACCACTCATCTTAAATTCAAGCTTAGGGTCTAGTACTAACACGTACATGACACACTGCTCATATACTATACCAACTTACAACTATTAGGTAAAATTAAGAAACACTCTCCTACTAAGACCTCATGACAAGTAATCCATCCATGTCTCACTGTCTGTCTTACAATTCATCACCTTATCTCCTTTCTTAGTCTAAGTACTATTTACCCATTCATTATACCTCATTGCCTAGTTATATTCATATCCCTCTAAATAATATGGGACTCTCTCTTCAAAATCATAAGCCTGGCTTAGATCTATCATCTCATGACTACTCCTCCCTTCCATTCAATGCCTATACTAAGTCTTTACTAACACAAAGATACCTCAACATAAAACTCCTCTGTTGGTTCGAGTGTATTCTAGCTCAACCTAACGAACAACTCTTTCTCTACCTCCTATCATGAAAGTTAGATGATACTTACTACTCTTTAGTCAAAATAAAAATGGACTTCACTTATGACCCCATCACCTACCTTATATATACATAACTATAGTTAGATACCTCAGCCAACCATGCTTCTCACTATTTTATTTCTACTCCTTTAACTCCATCTTTCTAGATCTAGGATAACTTTACCAAATATAGTGTACAATGCTTCAAATCACATTCTTCCAGGTGGTAACCCTAAAAAAATTGGGACATAACTTCTATTTGAAAGTTAACATCTGAAGCAAGGTTTAAGGAAGAGGGTCTATTTATTTGGCTCAATGCACTATTCAAGTGAATGAGAGTACATTCTTTCAAATTAATAGACTTAAGCACACTAATCGGCTCCTGTAGAGCTTGATGTCGTCTCTTTACTCTCTGAATACTTTATCTAAAATTAATTTATTAATAAGAATTTAAGCTTTACTATTCAAACCACCTTGAGTATGAGGGCTAGTCGGATGAATTTGAGCAATGCATCAATTAGAAGGGAAGTTTTATATAGTTAAACTATATCGCACAAACTCAGAATATGAAAGAAGTGAATCAATTTTGAATGTCCTATAGCCTCTTAATTAAAAGTGTTGTGCACGACACACCCATAAGCAAGAATCTACTAGACATGACTTCATAGACACCCTAGGACTCTTAAACTCTATGCTGTGATACCAAGTTTGTCACGCCCTGAGAGGGTACCCTAGGTGTGGACGGTACTCAAAAACCATTAATGGTCCCTAAGAGAACTACTTGGTCCAATCACTCATTCAATAAATCAGCAGAAGACTCTATACAATAACAAAAGATGGGATAATCAATTCAATAACTCAAATAAAATAATAATTTTAATTAGACAATCTTTAAAAATCAACCCAATCTCATATATAAAGGTTTGAGCAAAATAGACTTAAAAGGGATGTTAACTCCAATCTACTCAGCCTATGTCTATGAAGCCTCTATCAACCATTAAAAAGGTGTTGAGATAACCCCACGACTATCCTAAAAGAACTACTCCTAAGAAATGGATAAAATTAATATGATCCCTCTGAAAGTAAAGAGGTCTCACCACTATCAAGAAAGAAATAGATCTTCAACGAATCATGTGTTGATGATCTCTTGCACCTATATCTATATCATAAAATGATGCAAGCCAAATAACAACAGTGCATGAAATGTATGGGTATTTAATATAGCTAAAAGGAAACTTACTCAAAGATAATCAACTAAACTTAACAGACTCAACTCTAAAAATAACTCAACTCAATAAAGGTTCAAGTTCAAAAATATGCAATGTCTTTCAATCGACTCAATAGTATGTAATCTCAATCAAATAAAATTATTCATTTTGTATTATTATTATTAGAAAGTTTCTCTAACCGACAACTATCATCATATGAGCGAGTGATGTACGAAAAAGGGGTATCGTTGCCACACCTGTCCAATACTTTGTCAGGTAAGGGATGAATCACTATCATTTGATCCATAATCAATCAAAGTCCATCGTTTTGAGACTTAATAGTTTTAACCCTCCATCCTACGTTGGTTACATAGTTATGGGATTTGAGTTGTAACTATACTCTTACCAAAATCAATATTCAACACCACTCCCAAAATATATCATGCTCATATCTATCAAGTAAAATATTCCAATCATCTCATTTGGCCTCATTGGACCCTTTTCAAAATTCAGCCTCATATCAAATCATCATGGTTTTTCATTTAAAACAACATGCTATCAAGCACAATCAAATCTCCTCAAAACTCTATCTCAATCAATCATTTACAATTAAAATACTCATGTTCAAAATAATAGAAGTTTAAGAACCTTTCAAAGTCAACTCATACCCGACTCATGCTTATTTAAGACTTTCCCAAATCATGGTTTAAGACTCAATAAAATCCAGAATGACTCAAGAACTTAATTCATATGAAAAAACAAACTCATTTGAAATCAATGCTCATGTTCAAATCATCAAGTTCTTTCAGCAAAATATGCTTTCAAAATTATTCACATCCCGACAAAACTCTTTCTCAATCTTAATCGATCATGTTTGAACTTTATACTCATCACGCTCTTTATCAATGCATAAAAGCCATCATCTTTACTAAAACATATATATGTAAAGTCATAATTATCAAATCAATTAGGATTTATATTAAAGTAGCCATGAACAACAATTCCAATCAATTGAGAGATAAAAAACAACAATAACCTTAATACATAATTATGCGAAACTCAATAGGAGAAGAATTAACTAATTCGAAATTCAAGAAACTAGGTTAGACTCAAGCTCATTCTCAACAATCGATAGAATTAGATGTAGGGCATGTAGATGAACTCAATCCAACATTTTGATTAGCCTTACCTATCTAGACGAATTAGATTCTTGAAGAAATTTGAAGAACTCGATGAATGCTCTTAGAAACCTAGCCTTTTGTCCTCTTGACATAACTTAGAACGTGTGAATTTGATTTGTCAAAGGAATTAGAATGAATGGGAAGGTTATAAGGATATAAGGTAGACTTAGGGAAGTTAATTAAGGATAAAAGGTCAAGAATACCCTTCTGGGGGTGTAATAAAACAATAAAAATTAATTAAAAATTACCTTTTAATGAGTCTCATTAGTCAAATTAGCGAGATAGAGGTCTCCTCGCTGAACTATTCGATCAGTTTCCAAAAGGATGCTTTATATTGCCTAAAATAACAATTTGTGGAGGTGTTTTATGTCCATTCAGTGAGCTAAGTCAGGGTTTTTCCAAACTATTCGGCAAGTCACAAAATTGGCTAGTGAGCTTACCGAATTGTCCTATACAGACATGCTTTAGTAAAATGACCATAACTTTCTACTACAAACTCCAATTGATGCAAACTTGGTGGTGTTGGAAAGAGAACTCAACGTAATTCAATTTGATATGTCATGGGACTCCTAATTATTTATATTCTAGGAGATATGATCATTTGAATTGACCCAAGTAAAATATTTTACAAAAACTCAATCGGTAAGGAAGCTTTCAACTCGACTTTATGCTAGAGGATCCTTATGACCTTAATTCATTTCTAAATATTTTCTCACACTAAATAATTAACCTTCACACATGCATATAATTATGAATCATCTAGTACAATCCCATACACATATGAAGAATGGCTCGGTTTTAGCTTAAAATGTTTTTTGGGGTGTTACAATTTGCTTCTCCAGACTTTTCTAGATATTGTCCCCTTTCCCCTTTAACTTTTGTTCCCATTTTATTTTTGATTATTTTGTTTCGGATCTGGGCAAATTTTAGGCTTAGATTATTGTATAATTTTTTTGGTTTTACAATAAAAGCCCCATTCAGTTAAGAGAACTAGCTCCTAAAATCCCCTCAATTAGCATTAAAACATAGCAATAATATATGAGTAGGAATATAATAAGTTTTTAACATACCAACTCATCTAATTACGATGTTCTCCCTTGGGCCACTCGATGGGCCCTACACTATAACCCCCTATTTGTCAGATTGATGTTGACCAAGTCAAATAAAAGTTCAACCAGGATTAGCATTTTAACTCTACTATTATAAATATATTATTCTTACAATTTTTTTAGGGCTACATATTATTATTAGGGATTACCATTAGTCATCAAAGTTAGGGATTCTTAATAGTATAGACTTTAATTCATTCTTAGTATTTTAGGGTTAATTACTGCTTTCTTAGAAGATTATTGTGGAATGAAAAAGATACTCTTAAAAGAGATGCATTAATCAAATATTTTGTATACTTTATCTTATATTTAAGTTTTCTAGTAGTTTAAATTCCTTAAGTTATTAGTTGCAACTAGTTATGAGTTTAGGGATGATGATGATAATAGATTCTTTACATTAAAATCTTCTAATGAAGAGGTGATCATTGTGTATTAAGGTTATTTCATAAAGATTATTTTTTTAGTGGTTGTAAACATTAAGAACTAGCCTATATTCTGACTTACTTTTAAAATAAGGTTAATAGTAGAAAAAAGAATCATTATGTAATAACCCTGAGGGTCATTTTCGATAAAATTACTATATTACCCCTCTCATTAGTTTCCCCGGGTCACTTTTGGCTGAATCTGAAAGTTAGTTTTTGAAAATTTTATGAAAAGTTGAGGAAATGGGTTTTAAAGGCTTAAAATAATTTTTGAGTTTAAGATTCATTTGCAGTTTCAAGTACTAGAATGGAATTCCTTCAATTCCATCAGTTTCGAAATGTGGAAAATGGTTTAGAAGAGTTGTTGGAATTAGATTTGGAGTTAAAACGTGGAATTTAGATTCGAAGTTGGAAATTGAGTTAAAGTTTGATCCAAGTTTGACTTTGGTCAACATTTGCAGTTTGGATGCTTGGATTGAATTTATGATGGTTCAAATAGTTTCAGAAGGTGATTCTAACATTAGAAATGACTTCGTTATAATATTTAGAGGTCTCGAGGGTATTTTGGGTATTTCAAGTTTCAAAACTAGCTTAGTTGCGACTTATTATATTCCGAGTCAAGGAGGCCTCCAATTTGAATGATGATAATTCCATATAGTCCAAAATATTGAATTTTGTAGGGTTGCATATATGGTATGTGCATATGGGATTCCGAATGAATCCCGAGGGTTGTTCAGAAGTGTTGAGACTTAGAGAATTTGAGTTGCTGATCTCTGGTGCTTGCTTTAGAAAATGAGGGTCTCCATAGCGACAATCGCTTAAGTGAGACCCCATACCTTTAGATACGTCCGCTTAAGAAACACCTTTGTCGCTTTAGCATGGCAGATATTTAACTGGGGTGCACTTAAGAGAGCCTCGGGTCGCAAAAGCAATGGTCCGCTTTAGCGACGCCATGTTACTTTAGTAACATTTGAATGGGGTTTAGATGAGGTTTAAGGTGTTTTTATTATTTTTAACATTTCAAGCTCGGTTTAGGCGATCGCTTTGAGGTTTTTCAAGATAAAATTCTTGGGTAATGTATTTTTAACAATTTCCCTTAATTTCTATTGGATATTTTGAAATTTATACTTCAAATTGTGGATTTCAAATAAGAGATTTTGGGTTATCTTGAACATGAATTTTTGAAGGAGAAATGAGGATTTTGAAATCATTTTAACCTCATTTTTGAAATGGTTTTCACAATTAGATTTCTAATTACTTGAGGAACATTTTCATCTAAAAATAATCAAATTCCGAGTTCAATTTTTGCTATGGGATTTTTGACCATTTTACCCTTTTTACCCGAATTTCTCACTCCATATTTCCACATCTATGTAGGATTTGAGCTCGGCTGTACTTCTATTGATTGGGGCCAAGCTTCTGGACAAGTGCGAGGTAGCTGTTGTTTTCTTTGATAGGATCTCGCCCCCCATTTACTTTATGCTTTGTTCTACTTGAGGACTGAGACATATAGACTTGTACCTTTTTTATTTATATTAAAATAGTAGCTTGTACATGTAATACCAAGTCTTGGGTGATTTAGAATCTATTTTCTAGTTATTCTTATTTATGTCATATTAGACTTTACATTTCCGCTTTCATTTTTGCTTATTTTGAATTGTTCATACTCTTAGGCGGATCTTCTTGATGGTTTAGGCGAGTGCCATTACACCTAATTTTGAGTCATGAAAAATTCATATCAGAGCCCCAGGTTCGTAGGTCTCACATGTGTACAAGTCAATCTAGTAGATCCTTAAGGATTGGTGCAAAGACATTTGTTTTTTATCTTCAAGGGGCTATGAAGACTGTTAGGAAATCGTCTTATAACTTGTTCCAATTCTATCATACGTGGGTTCTTGTATAAGTGCTGATTTGTCACGTGTTCTTTCGACAGATGGCTAGGACTTGAGCATCAACTTTTACTGGATAAGGGGATCCAACCCTAGAGATTACTACTGAGACCCCAGCTTAATGGTACAAGTAGAGGCAGAGCAAGAGGCCGAGGAACTAAACCAACCAAGGATCATGAGAGAGGCATTTCCCCTGAGTCGGCGACATACACTAGAGGAGAGTAGGTACATCCTGAATATGCAACATCATCATTATTATAGGACACATTACTGGGGGTTTTAGGAGTGCTCAAGACTATAGCAGAGACTAGCAGTGTAGCGGGCATTCCTAGTACATCACAGACCTGAGTAAGGGTCCAGGTCCTAAGCTAGCGGAAGGCTACTAAGGCTCATAGACAAACAGGATAGCTGCTAGTAGTCCCTATAGATGAAATTCCTCTATCACCAGTATTTGCATTGATTGAGGATGTGCAACATCGTTATGAGAAGTTTAGGAAAATGGACCCACCTTAGTTCCATGGTAGGAAGACCGAGGATGCATATAAGTTCTTGACCACTTGTAGGGAGTTGCCTGGGACAGTTGGATTGGGCGAGTCCCATAGTGTTCAATATGTTACCTTTCAGCTTCGCAGACCTGCTATAGAGTGGTAGAGGATATATTATGGGTCTCTACAAGTTGGGTCTCCTCTGGTGACTTGTGAGGTATTCAATAATGCTTTATATGATTGTTTCATCCCTTGGAGTATGAGAGATGAGAGTCTATTAGGTTTGAGTGGCAAGGCAGTATGGGATATCCTTTTCTGAGTATGAAGTTTGCTTTTTTCAACTAGACAGATATGCCATCACTATCATCCCTGATGAGACCGAGAGGGTTCACCCTTTTATGAGAGGTTTGACTTATTCTATCAGTCAGTTAGTATGTTGGTATCTAGAGATAGAGCCTCTTTTCAGTCGGTGGTTAGTTCCACCAAAGAGGAAGAGTTAATGGAGAAGGAGGAGTTTTGGGTCCCTAAGAGGGCCCGTACTTGTGGTCATTTTTTAGGTACCTCATTTGTAGTTAAAGGTTCATATAGAGGAGGTACTTCCTTTTAGTGTGGAGGGAAAGTTCATGCCTCTATGCTAGCATCTGAGGGGGGACAAGATTATCATATTTCATAAAGTTTGGGTTAGAATTTGTCCGGGTCATAATAGAGGCCTGTGGGCTAGGGTGGTTAGAAATCCCTCCTATTTCTCTATATTAGTAGTCTCTTCCAAGATTATGTTTTGGGTGTGAATCCCCAAACCACATAGTTTGATAGTGCCCTATGAAGACTCATTCTGGTTCATATCGTACATGTACAGTAGCACCAGTCAAGGGTTTGGCTCCACCGCCCACAAGTTCATCCCCACAGACTCGAGGTCATGATAAGGGCCAGTTCGATAGAGGTGGTCATACCGGAGGTAAGGGAGCAGGTGATGACCTAGAAGAGCAGGGTGGTAAAGGAGTTACCCAGAAAGGTGGTAGATGGGGAGCTTATTGTTATGCTTTTCCAAGTATGAAATGGACTCATTAGTATAATCGAACATCCTAGATCAACAAAAGTATCAAACTTACACCTACAAATCGTCTTTTCCTCATTTATTTTGAAGTTCAATATTAGAAATCTTATTCTCAACCTACCTAAAATAAGGCACCCAAGATCGCGACCTCCGATGCTGCATCATAGGTATTATTCGGTTTTGTCATCGCCTATCATCTGTGTTATTTGATACTGACTCTACTTATTCATATATGTTAGAATATTTCTCTTTTGTGTTTGACTTTCTATGTGATCGTATGCTCATGCTTGTGTATGTTTTTACCCTAGTAGGAGAGCCCTTAGTAGTGGATTAGGTGTATCGATCCTGTCTTATGTCTTTGGTAGGATATGACACGTGGGTGGACATGATTATCCTTCATATGGTAGAATTCGACGTCATTTTGGATATGGATTGGCTATCCTTGTATCATGCTATTCTTGATTTTTATGGTGGCCTTAGCTATGCCTGGTAGCCGCAGATAAAATGGAAGGGTTCTAGTGGTTCCTATCCTAGTAAAGGTTACTTATTGTATTTGGGCATAGCGATTGATCGATAAGGGTTGTTTGGGGTATTTGGCATTTATTAACGATATTTATGTTGAGCCACCTTCTATGGAGTCTATTCTTATGATTCGAGATTTTATGGATGTATTTTCTACCGATCTTCCAAGGGTTCCACTTGACAGGGATATTGAATTTTCTATTGACCTCGAGCAAGGCACCAAGCCTATTTCTATTTCTCCTTGTCGTATTTTTCCAGCTGAGTTGAAAGAGATAAATGAGCATCTTCAGGATCTATTGAGTAAGGGGTTTATTTGCCTTAGTGTTTTTCCTTGGGGTGCCAAGGTATTATTTGTGAAGAAGAATGATGGGTCCATGAGGATGTGCATCGAATATAGATAGTTGAACAAGGTGACTGTCAAGAACAAGTACCCTCTTTTTGGTATCAATGATTTTTTTTATCATCTCTAAGGAGAGACCTTATTCTCTAAGATTGATTTGAGATTCGGGTATCAACAATTGAGGATTCGGCCTTTAGATATTTCTAAGATAACCTTCAAGACCAGATATGGCCATTATGAGTTTCTTGTTATGTTTTTCTGACTAACTAACGCCCTAACAACATTTATGGAGTTGATAAATAGGGTGTTCCATTCGTATTTAGATTCATTTATAATTGTCTTCATTGATGATATATTAGTTTACTCCAAGATTGAGGCAGATCAGGTGCAACACTTAAGGATTGTGCTCTAGAGGCTTAATGAGAAGAAGCTTTATTCCAAGTTCTCCAAGGTAGAGTTTTGGTTGAGTTCGATGGCATTCTTAGGCCATGTGGTGTCCAAGGAGGTTATTTTACTCGATCCGGATAAGATCAAGGCAGTTCGAGGATGGACTAGGCCCACCTCCGCTATAGAGATTCACAGTTTTGTGGTTATGGCAAGGTATTATCGTTGTTTTGTTTAGGTCTTCTCTACAATATCAACTCCATTAATCAGGCTCACTCAAAAGAATATGCCATTTAATTTTTTTGATGAGTGTGAGGAGAACTTCTAAAATCTCAAGGTATTATTGACTACCACGCCTATGTTGACCTTGCTTGAGGAAGGTGTGGACTTTACCTTATATTGTGATGCATTAGGAGTGGGCTTAGGTGGAGTGTTGATTCAAAAAGGGGAGGTGATTGCCTTTGCTTAGAGGAAATTGAAATCTCATGAAAAGAACTATCCCACCTAAGTTTTAGAATTAGTGGCGATTATCTTTATTTTGAAGTTATGGCAATATTATTTGTGTGGAGTTTATTATGATATATGCACCGATCACTAGAGTCTATAATACATCTTCATCCAGCGGGACTTGAATTTTGATTAAAGGAGGTGGGTTGAGTTTTTGAAGGATTATGATTTGACTATTCTATATCACCCTGGGAAGCCTAATGTAGTGGCTGATGCATTGAGTATGAAGACTTCTAGCATGATAAGTCTTGCAGCTATTCGAGCTGAGGAGGAACCCTTAGCTAAAGATGTTTAGAGATTAGCTAATGGGATGGTGAGATTGCAGCTTTTTGATAAGGGCCGAGTGCTTTCTTTCATAGAGGCCCGCTCTTCTTTGATGGATCACATCTAAGAGAGGTAGTTTAAGGATGATAAGTTATGCCTTATTCGAGATAATGTGATGAAAGGAGAAGCTAAGGAAGCAGTTCTTGATTTTGAGGTGTTTTAGGGATTGGGAGTCGCATTTGTGTGCCCAAGGTGGGTGAGTTGATTAAATTAATACTTGAAGATGCCCATTGTTCTCGATACTCTATTTATCCGATGGAAACAAAGACGTACCATGAATTCAATAAATACTATTGGTGGTGTGGCATGAAGAAGGATATCACCTAGTTTGTATCCAAGTGTTTGACCTGCCAGCAAGTTAAGTGTAAGTACCAGAGGCTCGGGGGTGAGTTTCAGAGAATGCCCATTCCTACTTGGAAGTACAAGAGGATCACCATCAATTTTGTAGTAGGATAGCCCACTACCGTGGGAGGATATGATTCTATTTGGGTTCTGGTCGACTGATTGACTAAGGCTGGTCATTTCATTTCGATTAAGGTTAAATTTATGGTGGAGAGGTTTGCTCAGCTCTATATTAGTCATATTGTTAGGATTCATAGGGTTCCTATTTCCATCATATCATATAAGGGTTGATTGTTCACATCTCACTTTTGGGAGGCCATGCAATATGGATTGGATACCCGATTGGATCTGTGTACCGCACTCCACCTTCTGATGGATGAAAAGTTTGAGATGGCTATTCAGGTGCTTGAGGATATGATACGGGCATGTGTGATTTATTTGGGAGCTCAATAGGATCATCACTTACCCCTAGTAGAGTTCAGTTACAACAAAAGCTACCATTCCAGTATCCAGATGGCTCCTTTTGAGGCCTTGTCTGGCTGGAGATATAGATCGCCCATTGGATGGTTTGATTCTGTGGCAGTGGATAGTCTAGACACAGATTTGCTCTAAGATGCCTTAAAGCGGGTTCGATTGATCCAGGGTAGGTTGTTGACAGCTCAGAGTCGCAAGAAGAGCTATGCTGAAGGCTAGTTTGACCTTCGGTGTTCATGGTCGGTGACCAAGTATGGTTGAGGGTCTCACCCTTGAAGGGTGTCATGATATTCGGGAAGAAAGGAAAGCTTAGCCCTAGGTTTATTAGTCCCTTTGAGATCCTAGATCGAGTGGGGAAGTGTCCTACAAACTTGCCTTACCACCTAGTCCATCCTTTGTACATCTTGTATTTTATTTATCGATGCTACCGCGCTACATTCCAGATGAGTCTTATGTGATTTCGCATGATTTGGTTGAGTTAAGTCCAGATTTGACATATGAGGAGGAGCCGGTGGCTATTTTGGACAGGCAGGTCAGGAAATTGAGGACTAAGGAGATATCTTCGGTGAAGGTCCAGTGGCGGCATTTGTCCATGGGGAGGCTACTTGGGAGTTGGAGTTAGATATGCGAGCCTGTTACCCCCATCTTTTTGAGACTCCAAGTATGTCCCTTACTTTCTATTCGAGGACGAAAATGATTTTTAGTAGTGAATGATGTAATGACCTTGAGGGTCATATTCAATATTATTGATAAAATTACAATTTTACCCCTCTCATTAGTTTCTCTGAGTCACTTTTGGTTGAATCTGAAAGTTATTTTTTGGAAATCTTGCGAAAAGTTGAGCTTTTTCTTGCGAAATGGGTTTTGAAGGCTTAAGTTGTTAAAATTTTGAGTTTTGTAGTCATTTGGAGTTTCGAGTATCGGAATAGAATTTTGTTGATTCCATCAGTTCTGAAATATGGAAACTGGTTTAGGAGAGTTGTGGGAATCAAATTTGGGGTTAAAAAGTGGAATTTAGATTTAAAGTTGGAAATTAAGTTAAAGTTTGATCTAAGTTTGACTTTGGTCAATATTTGGGGTTCGAATACTCGGATGAGTTTCTGATGGTTCCAATGGCTGCGGGAGTTGATGCTAACACTAGAAATGACTTTGTTATAATTTTTAGAGGTTTCGAGGGTATTTTGGCTATTCAAGTGCCAAAACTAGCTTAGTTAAGACTTATCGGATCTCGAGTCAAGAAGTCCTCGAATTTGAAATTTAATGATTCCATTGTGTTTGGAACATCAAACTTAGTAGGGTTGTATATATGGTTTGTACATATGGGATTCCGAACTAATCCCGAGGGTTGTTCGGAAGTATTGAGACTTAGAGAATTTGAGTTGCTGATCTCTAGTGCGCTCGTTTTAGCGAGGGAGAGCCGCTTAAGCGACAATCTCTTAAGTAAAATCTCATCACTTTAGCAAAGTTCTCTTAAGAAACACCCTCATCGATTTAATGAGGCAGACCATTTAAGCGGGGTTCTCTAAAGCGAGCCCCGGGACGCAAAAGCGATAGTCAGCTTTAGCGATGCAAAGAGACATCTGAAAGGTGCTTAGACGAGTTTTAAGGTATTGTCACCATTTTTAACATTTCCATGTTCGGTTTGGACGATTTCTTCTAGGTTTTCATGACAAAACTCTTGGGTAATGTATTTCTAACACTTTTCCTTAATTTTCATTGAATATTTTTGAAGTTTAACTTCAAATTGTGGATTTCAAATTGGAGATTTTGGGTTTTCGTGAACATGAACTTTTGAAGGAGAAATTGGGATTTTGAACTCATTTTTACCTTGCTTTTTGAAATGGTTTTCACCATTAGATTTCTGATTACTTGAAGAATATTTTCATTTAAAAATAATCAGATTTCGAGTTCAATTTTTGATATGCATTTTTAACCATTTTACCCTTTTTCCCAAATTACTTGCTTTTATTGTCAATATCTTCGAAATTTGGTTGTGAGTCTATATTTTATTTGATTAGATTGTGGTGATTTAGAGTATCATCGAAGGGGAAACGCTTTGAATTCGGATTG
Organism: Solanum dulcamara; assembly: GCF_947179165.1. Lineage (NCBI taxonomy): Eukaryota > Viridiplantae > Streptophyta > Magnoliopsida > Solanales > Solanaceae > Solanum > Solanum dulcamara. The sequence goes on from NC_077248.1 coordinate 34,444,921, forward strand.
TTTGTGATTTTTGGCTCGACAAGTGAAACTCTAACCTTTGTTAAGTATGTTGAACCTTGTATTTTCTAATGTGAGGTAATTAATATGTGTTGGGTAGTTAGATTGAGATGAATTATATGATTTGAAGTGTGATAGTAGAATTTGGATGGGGGGTACTTTTCTAAATATAGTGAATTATGAGACATTAACTTATTGTATGATTGTGGACTATATGACATCATATGTGAATATTTATACTGTCTCACTCACTATTTGTGCATATCCTTATATGTGATGGTTGAGAAATAATATGAGAAAGATACTGAATATTAGGACTGAGGTTTCTACCGATCGAGGTGATTTATCGAGGCCTTTTCCGGCGGTCGAGATCTTTTTCGGCTGATATTATGGCCGAGGTCTCTTCTAAGAGATATTGGCCGAGGTTTTTTCTAGCAAATGTTATAGACGAGGTCTCTTTTGGCATATACATGGTCTATGTGAGGCCTACATAGGTTCTGATCTGAGGTGATCAGTATTTGTGTATCGTTGGAAAGACATGCATCACGATTCTTTGATTTTGCATTTGCATCTATTTCATCCTGTGGTTGACTATGAGTGAGATTTTCTATGTATGCTTGAGTATGGGGGTGAGAACATATATATAATTTCTACTTGTGGACTGTCTAGTATTGTAATATAATTGTGATATAAACTGTATAGATTGAGTTGTATGAGTACATGTGTGTAGTTGTGGAGGATTGTGGTTGGGATGTTAGGAGTACCTGTGTTCCACATTGCTTACTTTGAGTTTAGTTTCCATTTTGCTAATGACCGTATTGCTAGTGCTGACCCCTTGATTCTACATCTATGTGGGATTTGAGCCCAACACTTCATGCTATTAGTACTTCTATTGATTGGGGCCGAGCTTCTAGACGTGTGCGAGGTAGCAGCTTGTCTTCTTCGGCAGAATCTCACCGCTCATTTACTTTATATTTTATTCTACTTGAGGACTGAGACATATAGACTTGTGCCTTTTTCATTTCTATTGAAATAGTGGCTTGTACATGTGACACCATGTCTTGGGTGGCTTATAATCTATTTTCCGCTGATTCTTATGTATGTCATATTAAACTTTACATTTCCGCTTTTATTTTCGCTTATTTTGAATTGTTCAGACTCTTAGGTTGACTAGTCTTGGTAGGTTAGGTGAGTGTCATCACAGCCGATTTTGGGTCATGACACATTAACATAGATTTGGAGCTATCCTGAGGCATGTGATGAATGAACAAATTAATTCGACACCCAAGTGTCAAAGTGGACATAAGGTGATATTCTTTTAATTTGACTGAGAGTATTTAGTAGACTTATAGATTCGTCAATTTTGCACAATGAACACGCCTGAATGAGTTGATACTAAATTATTTATTTGAGTTTCGATATCTAAAAATTGCAACCCTAGTTCATCTCTTATTCTTGATTACAAACTCAGTAATAAATTAGTTAATAATTCCCCATTAAAAATTTTCATCTCCAATACTAGTTACTTGTCACACCCCAAGCCTACACTCTGGACGTGGCCGGCACTCAAAAATTATTGTTATTCCAAGAGAACCACTTTGCCTGGCTAACTCACTCAGCGGAAGACTTTAACGCATAAATAAACTTAGATGGGCACAATAAATTATGCAACTTAATACTCTTTTAGCATAATTCAGGAATACTCAAATATATAAAATGTATAAGTCTTAATATTTCAAAACATACTCAAGGAAATAAACTGAACTCTGTCTACTAGTCTCTAGAATACTGACTCTGAAGTAGGTGCCAAGACAAAATCGTGGCTACCTAAAACTAATAATTAAATAACTAAAAAATAAGACTCAAGAGCACGTCTAAATGCAAAGAGGTCTCACCAAAAGCTGGCTAGCAACTGATATTCAACGGTGCGCTGGTTGAGGTTCTCTATCATCTATATCTGCATCATAAAGCGATGCAGGTCGAATGACATTAGTATATGAAATGTACGAGTATGTCAAATATCAATGGAAAACTTACTCAAGATACTCAAAACTGAAAACAACTCAACTCAAAATAAGCATGACGTATAATAAGAGACAATGCTTTAAAAGATAATAATGCAACTAGGTGTATAGAAATATAATAATTTTACTTCTTAGGGAGTTTTTCTAACCGAAAACCATCACTTATGAGCTACATGATGCCACCAAAAACTATTGTCGTTGCCACAGTCATCCAATACCTTGCCGGGCTAAGGGACACAAACTCATCTCTAGATCTAATAAAAGTACTCTTTTGGAACAATAAGTAGTCGCTCGAATAAACTGCACGATCCTATCCTACACTGGTTACATAGTTTATGGGGTTCAGTTATTCTATACTCTTATCCAAATCATTGATCAGGTCCCAAAATATAATTTATTATGCTCATAACTCAAATGAGTGTATTTTCTCAATTAGGTTTAGTAGTCTCTTTTGGACTTAGCTCAAAACTCACCTCTTCTCAACTCACATCTTCTCCTTTAAATAACATAAATTCAACTCATTGAATGCATTTAAAGAAACATTTGACTTCTTAGATCAATTTCAAAATAGGTGTTCATAAATGTTCACATCATGTATACTCAATGATTCTCATGCTCAAACTAGTGATTAACGGACTTCTTAACTCACGCTCAAAATGATCCATAAAAGACTTCTCAAAATTCAACTCAATTTCAACATAGGTGTTTAGGAATGTTCACATCATGCCCAAAATGACCCATAAAAGACTTCTCAAAAATCAGCTCAATTTTAAAATAGTAAATGAAAGGCTTCTAAAATTCTACTCATCCTATTTTTCCAATTAAATGATGAAAATAATTACTCATATTTTAACACAAACAATGCACAAAATAATAAATTTAAAATTCAACTAGGATTCATACGAATATAACCACGAATCCAAATCTCAAAACTCAACGCAAGAAACTAATCAAGATAAATTGATTACACCTAAGAACATAATGGAATTTATATAGAAACTCAGGAATTCGCATTTATCGGAATTAAAAACCCAATCTTGAAACTCAACTTGACAATATAGCAATGTAGGGCATGAGGACAAACTTAGTCCATCATTGTGATAGCCTTACGTACCTGGAATGAAGATTTCCTAAGCGAAAATTGAAAGATAGGTTTGAATTTCTTGAACCCTAGCTTTTCCTCTTCTCCTTAGCTCTTGCTCTCAAAAGTTTGGATGTATAATGAGGGAAAACCCTTTTGGGGACTGATAAGGGACGGATTTTATTCCCAAAACAAGTTGGGTTAAGTTTGAGAAATGTGGGGAAAAGACCAAAACGTCCTTCATTAAAACTAAAGACTAGGCAAATATAAGTCTCCAGGTCCACGACACATAACTTTTCCCTAGATCATATTTTTGGAATTTTTCTTCTCCACAACGCGGGGACATCGCACACTCTACTGTCTCAAAAATTATTCAGATCAAAATAAATCTCCCAAGTCCGTGACGCAGACCTGGTCTCAATTTGATTTTTCACAAATTTTCTACATTTCTTGGAATAAGCTAAGTTAAAATGATACGGGGTTTTACAATATCTCCCCCTTGGGATCATTCTTTCTCGAATGATGAGCTCGCTTAGTATTTTCTCATGGCACGAATAAAATGTAAGAAGTTTAAAACATTAACTCAAAAATAAGTCATGCAATTGAATTAAACTCAAGAAAGTACTACTCATAGATGGGAATAAGAATATCACCTTCAACATTGACACTAGGAGAAAAGAATAGATCCGGGTACTTGGCCTTCATATCTTTCTCAGCTTCCCATATAGATTCCTTAACGAATTGATTTAGCCATAAAATTTTGACTGAAGCGACCTCTTTGTCCTTAATTTACTCTGTTGGTGATCAAGAATTTGAACGGGAACCTCCTCATAAGAAAAGGAATATTTCACTCTAATATTTTATGTAGGAACAATGAGTAAAGTATCTCCCAAGAAATTCTTAAGAATGGAGATATGGAACACTAGATGAACGACATCTAACTCTAAAGGAAGCTCTAACTCATAGGCAACAATACCCATCCTCTTTATAATTTGGTAGGAACCAATGTAACGTTGAATCAACTTTCCTACCTTTCCAAACCTCATAATTCCCTACATAAGAAAAACATTCAAGTACACCCAATCATTTGCCTCAATCTCCAAGTATTTTCTCCTAACATCAGCATAGGATTTCTAACAACTTTGTGTAGTTTTCAACCTTTCTTGAATGTTCTACACTTTCTCCATAGCCTGGTGGACTAAATCTAGATCTATAAACTCAACCTCAAGAAACTAAAAAGACCCAATTGGCGATCTACATCTCCTCCTATAAAAAACCTCATATTGAGCCATTTGAATGCTTAAATGAAATTTGTTATTGTAACCAAACTCAATATATGGAAAGTGGTCATCCTAATTACCCTTTAAATCAATAACATCATCTCTTAACATATCCTCATGAGTCTAAATCATATGCTCGTCCTGATCATCTTTTTGGCGGTGAAAAGCGGTGCTAAGGTTCACCTTCGAACCCAAACCCTTCTAGAAGGACTTCCAAATTATGTAATGAATTGAGTACCTTTGTCTGAGATGATAGATAAGGGAATTCCATGCAGCCTGACTATCTGTCGAATGTAAAAACTTGCATAATCCTTTGCTAAATTTATAGTCTTTACGAGTAAGAAGTAAGTTGATTTAGTCAACCTATCCACAATCTCCCAAATTGAAACATGGTGTCTGCAAAATTGTGGTAAGACTGTAATGAATTCCATGTTCATCATTTCCCACTTCTATTTTGGCAACTCTATATTCAGACCTACACCATAAGACCTTTGATACTCAACTTTGGCTTATTGGAAATTTAGGCACTTGGATACAAACTCTAAAATGTTTCTCTTCATACCGTTACACCAATAGACCCCCCTTAAGTCGTAGTACGTCTTTGTAGAACCTGGATGGATGGAATACCTAGAGATATGGGCCTCTACCATTATTCTGTCTCAAAGACCGTCGACACTTAGAACGCATAACCTACCTTTATATATCAATAATATTTCTCCCCTTTGGCAAAAGATATTACCTTATTCTTATGATTATCATATTTTAATTGGAGGAGAATAGGGTCTTGATCTTGCTTTTATTTTACTACAACAACTAATGAAGACTCATCCCCATTCTACAAAAATAACACCTCCCTCATCGAAGTCGACAAGAAAAACTCCCAAACATGTATGTCTATGGCTTCCTTGGATAACTCTTTCTTCTACTCTTCAACATGAGCAGTAATCCCCATAGACAACCTGCTAAGAGAATCAACAACAATATTTGCTTTACCCAGATGGTAGAGGATTATCATGTAATAGTCTTTGAGTAACTCAAGCCATCTTCTCTGCCTTAGGTTGATCTCTTTTTGACTGAGTACATATTGGAAGCTTTTCTGATCCGTGAACACATATACATGCATTTCATAAATATAGTGATGCCAAATCTTGAGTGTAAATACTACCGCTGCCAACTCTAGATCATGATTCAGATAATTCCTCTCGTGAATCTTAAGCTATCTTGAAACATATGCAATAACATTTCCTTTCTGCATTATAACACAACCCAATCTGACTTTGGACGTGTCACAATAAATCACAAATCCATATGTTCTTTCAGGTAGGGAAAAATCAAAGTAGTAGTCAATTATGTTTTCAACGCTAAAAACTCTTCTCACAGACATCGGACTATTGGAACTTAGTCTTCTTTTGAGTCAACTTAATAAATGGTGAGGATGAGAACCCTTGAATAAATATCCTATAATAGCCAACCAAGCCTAAGAAACTTCTTAAGTTTGTCGGGGATGTGGGTCTTGGCGTGTTCTTAACTGCTTTAATCATCTGTGAAACAACTTTAATACCATCTCTAGAAATAATATGGCCTAAGAATGCCAAAGATGCAAGACAGAACCCACACTTTAGAAATGTAGAATATAACTCTTTTTTCTTAAGAGTTTGAAGAACCATTCTGAGATGGTTGGCATGCTCTTCCTCATTCCTCGAATAAATCAATATGTCATTGATAAATTTGATCACAAACATATCAAGTTACTACTTCAATACCCTATTCATAAGGTCCATAAATACTGTAAGAGCATTAGTCAAACCAAAGGATATAACTAGAAACTTATAGTGACTATACATGTTTCTGAACATTATCTTCGGGATGTTAAATTCTATTACTTTTAACTAATGATAGCCTAATATAAGGTCTATTTTGGAGAAATAGTTGGCACCCTAAAGATGGTCGAAAAGATCATCAATCCTGGAAAGGGGATACTTGTTCTTATAGTAACCTTGTTCAACTAACGATAGTCAATGTACATTCTCAAGGACCCTTCTCTCTTTCTCACAAATAGAATAGGAGCGCTCCAAGGTGAGACACTCGACCTAATGAATCCCTTTTCTAAAAGATCCTTCAATATCTCTTTCAACTATTTTAACTCAGAAGGACCTATTCTATATGGTGGAATGGAAATAGGCTATGTATTGGGAAGAACATCAATTCTGAAATATATCTCCCTATTGGAAGGGACCCCAAACAAATCCTCATGAAAGACTTCTAGAAACTCATTAACAAATGGAACTGTCTAGAGGGATGGTGTATCCACACTAACTATTCTAACTCGGACAATATGGTATATACATCCTTTGGAGACTAAATTTCTTGCCTTAAGGTAGGAAATGAATCAAAACTTAGGCAAAGTTGGACTACCCTTCAACTTTATAACTGGCTCGTTTGGAAACTGAAACTTGACTACTCTGGTTCTATAATCAACTAAGACATAACAAGCATAAATCTAGGCCATGCCAAGAATGAAATCAAAGTCAACCATATCTCGCTCAACTAAGTCTGCAGAAATGTTTTTATTATAGATAAAGACTATACAATTATGGTAGCCTCTCTTAGCTAAAATGGACTACCCAAGGGGATTAGAAACACAAAATGGTTCTAATAGTCATTCAGGAAGAATCCCAAACTTAACAACTATGGAAGAAGTCATAAAAGACAAGGTATCATATGGATCAAGTAAACAATAGACTTCATGAGAAAAGACTCAAAGCATACCATTGAAAACAGCTGTCAAGTTCTCTTAGTCATGCTGGTTAGCCATAGCATACAAATGATTTGGACCCCGACCTGTCCCTGAAGTAGTTTCTCTAATTTCCTCTAATGGACTACCGAAGAAGATTGGACTCTATCGACCCCATTACGCTATCTATCTAACGAACAATCCCTTATAAAGTGACCATCTGTCCACACTTATAATAATTGTTAGTGCTATCTCGATACTCTCCCAAGTGGAGTCTTCCACACTTACCATAAGGCGTCTTGCGTGTGAAACTCTGAGCCATAATTCCATAGGCTTGGAGGCCTTGGGCTCTGAAATTCTTATTACCTTGAGACCTCTGGTCATTCCTGTTGTTGTCTACAAGTGCACTTGCTGTAGATAGTGCATAGATAAAATGCCTCTTCTAGAAGAAAGAATGGTTGCCATTACCACTATTTTGGTGATTGCCTTCATAACATGTAGATTTGTCTCTCTTGCTTTGCTGCTCCTCTGTGTCCTTTTAATAACTCTCCTGAAATTGCTAGGCATACATAATGAGTCTGGAGGTATCCATATATGAGATCAACTAGGCTGCTTGGCACTGTTTTACGTGCCTGCCCAAACCTAAAACAAACTTCCTCATTTTGTCTCTACCATTGGGAACCATTTTGGGGGCATACCTGGATAGCTGAATATACTTGAGATTGTATTCTTTGATGGTCATCCCCTCTTCTTTTAGGTTCATAAACTCTTCTACCTTTGCCTCTCTCAATTCTTGCAGAAAGAAGTAGTCCAAGAATAAATTCTCGAACTCATCCCAAACTGTAGGCTTAGCATCCTCACCTCTACTTTTTCACCATTAATTATACCAAACATTGGCAACATATTTCAGTTGGTAGGAGACAAGTTCAACACCCTCTATTTTTTTAGCATGCATGGATTTCAGAATCTTCCACATGTCATCAATTAAGTTTTGAGGATCTTCCTCAACCTTGGATCCAGTGAAGACTGGTGGGTTCATCATTAGGAAATCACAAATCCTATATACAGTAGACGACCCTGAGAACTAGAGATTGGGATTGGAGCATTCTAATAACCTGCCTCTATAGCCATCTATTAGGTGAGCATAAATATAGATCCCCTAAATTCAGCCTCAAAAGTCATCATGGGCTACGCAGTTTGTGGAACTTCCTGAGTCGTATTCTCAACTTCCTCCTTAATTACTCTAAAATGACCTTTTTGGTCTTCAATTTACGAAGTTGGTTATCAAGAATTTGAATAGAAACCTCCTCATAAGATAAACAATCTTTCACTCCAATATTTTCTATAGGAAAAATGAGGGAAGGAACTACCAAGAAAGTCTTAAGCATGGAGATATGGAACACTAGATGAACGACATCTAACTATGAAGGAAAATCTAACTTATCGGCAATAATACCCACCCTCTTTATAATCTGGTAGGGAAAAATCTAATGTGGACTCAACTTTTCTATCTTTCCAAACTTCATAATTCCCTTCATGGGAAAAACTTTAAAGTACACCCAATCATTTGCCTCAATCTCCAAGTCTCTTCTCTTAACATCAGTCTAGGATTTCTGATGACTTTGTGCAGTTTTCAACCTTTCTTGGATGATCTACACTTTCTCCATACCCCGGTAGACTAAATCTACCCCTATCAACTCATCCTCAAGGACTAAAACCATCGAATTGGCTATCTATATCTCCTCCCATAAAGAGACTTATATGGAGTCATTTGAATGCTCGAATGAAAGTTGTTATTGTAACTAAACTAAATAAGAGACAAATGATCATCCTAATTACCCCTAAAATTTATGACATGGGAACTTAACATATCCTCAAGAGTCAAATAGTATGCATGGCCTGACCATCTGTTTTGGTGTGAAAAGGGGTGTTAAGGTTCACCTTTGAACCCAAACCCTTCTAGAAGGACTTTCAAAATTGTGCAGTAAATTGAGTACCTCTGTCTAAGATGATGGGTAAGGGAACTCCATGAAGTCTGATATTGGGTATATTTATATGCCCAATAAAAAATGAAAACCATAATTCATTAGTCAAGTTGAGAGCAAGGAAGACTGAAAGGGGATAGAACACTAGAATATGAGGAGCATGTTTGTCTTCGAATTGCCTAGAATAATTCGTGTATAGAATAACTGTGACACATATCACCATATTTGGTTACTAAGCAGGATCATATGATTATTGCATTTTTGTTGATTCATGCTTATCTCCGCTCAATGATCTAGTTAAGTTGTCAACAAAAGTAGGCAATTAGAGGTCGGAAGATCTTAATTATAAAATTAGTCATGTAAATTAGTAATCAAAAGACCCATTGGATATTAAAGTAAAGGATGTTAGACCAGAAATCTATAAGCGCTACAACCTTGGGACTCTTCCTTAAATTGATAAAATTTTCCTAATAACTTTGAATCATTTCCTTATATCATATTTTAGTATAATCATTTTAGATATAACTGAACTCAACTCTTTGAAAACACATGTGAATAATTTGATTCATTGAAAAGCTAACCATAGCCTAATAAAAGTTTCCTGTGGGTTCGATATCCGTCTCTTAAAAAGGGTCACTATATTACTTTTGAGACCGAATACACTTGTATGTACGTTTGGATGCAACAAGTTTTTGGTGCCATTGTCAGGGAAGTTTTTTTTATTTGGCAATTGTTTTATTTTTGAATTTTCTTTATTATTTGTGTTCATGTTAACAACTTGATCTCAATTGTTAGCTCTGGCAAAAGAATTCACAAAGGCACACTGGACAGAAGTGGGAACAATGTAGAGCTGCGAGCTAAGCCTGAAAGATTTTTGCTTCATCAAAGAAGGAGAGTAGCTGCCCTATATCCTGTACCATAGGTAAATCTGGGTGATACTAATGAAATGCCTATAGATGTCCCTTTAGAGATGGAAGCCATGACTATACGTGATGTGGCAATCCAACTCAAAGCAAATATCACCTCCAGCATTCAAAAACCGCTAGCTGGAGGAAGATTTGAACGGAAACAGAACATGGTGCAACTATTGCACTCTAATGGGTAGTTTACTGGTTTTCCTCATGAAGTGTCATAACCCAAGCCTAGGTCCTAGACAAGAAATAGCAAATAAGACACCCAGAGGTACCTCACCCAAGTCTCTTTGCATCATTAAACTTTACATAGGTAATGACATAAAATAACTCATGGAAGAAAAAGGGGTAATGGGACTAAGGGAGATAACATAGAATAGAAATCATAGGCAACATCAAACATTGTCTATTTGTCTAATAATACCTCTACTTTCTTTAGACTTAATAGGGGCTATGACATGTCCCTAGATCATCGTCATGATAAGTATCAAAAAGTACCACAAGATAACCAAAATTCTATGTATGTCAATAGTAAGAAAAAGAAATGGAATGTTGTTCCCTGAACATGGGAACTCACCAACTAAGTAGCCTTCAGCAATCAAACAAGCTACGTGGAGGAGAATATGGATCAATGTCGGTCCCTACATGGTGATATCTTATAGGAAAATAAATGTGTTAGAACTTTGAATGTACTAAGTATGTGAGCATGCAATGCAATATATCATTATACAATAAGGTGATTTAATGGACCATGCTAGAACCTTGCAACCATTAGAACTACCATTTAGAGTTATAAAGCTTATTCAATCAAATATAGAAACCATCATGAATCATAAAAGAAACTTAAGCATTATAGAGGTATTCATAAGTCATTATAAGAAACCATATACTTGGAAAGTACCATGAATCGTAAATAAGTATACCATAAACCTTTTGAAAGAATCTTCAAACTTTGTGAGAGAACATACTTTACTTTATGCTAGATATAGTAGACATCATATGTTATATCATAAACATTGGAAGAGGGACTTTGTACCTTTGTGAGAGAGATCATTAACCGACATAAACCATGTGAGTTATAAAATGGAGTCCCGATGTTACCCCTACATTAGAGGAAAAGGGGGAGACTACTTGCCAAGGTAGACTCTATTATACCTAAGTGGATCCACTAAGATATTGTGTGAACCAGGTACTCACCCCTAGTTCTTAGACTTGGGAATTAACCTCAAAGCCTTGATATTAAGGGTACTCACCTTTTGGAGATTTGGTATTTTCCTCTATCTCCTTTATATACCTATGGTGAAATATAGTTCTAGGACATAGGTATTCGCCCCTAGTCCAGCTCGGTGCTAGGTAAGATCTCAACAGAATAAGATTTAAATACCACAATAACATAAGTATGTAGATAAATTTAACACAAAATCATCATTCGATGGAATAGCTCATTAAAACCTTTCATTTGATTCAATGCGAGAATTGTTCTTTCACATTAAAACCTTACATTGTCTATGAAGACCTTTCATTATTCAATCAATCATAAGACTCCCATTTCATAAATACGTGTTTCATATTATTTATTTTGGAGTCAAAGCTTTTATTTCAAACTTCATCAAAACATAGTAAAACTAGGTGGGGACAGTTTCCACAACCATTCATTCTTTCATTAAAAAGACTCTTATGACCATAGTCATTATCTTTCTTAAACATTTAATTGGATTCCATAAACTTCAAGTCATGATTTATTGAAAATAGAGTCAAAACTAGGTGGGTTCAAACCAATCAACTTTCAAGTCATTTAAATCAATGCTAGTATGCATGAGAGTAATGGAATATATCATCTAAACATGTTAAAACAACCCACCAATATACTTTAAGAAACTACTTTCATAATTTCATATATGGACCTTTAATAACATCATAAATTCATGAAGTCAAGAGTCAATATTCATCAATACATCTAAATAAACTTATAATATATCAAAATCTATGCATTTAGAGTTATCATATAAAAGCCCATAAGATTTCATCATCAAATGTTGAAATGTTAGGTTGAGAAAACATTTGAGCTCAATGGGTGGAATGACCCATGGATGAAAACCCACATACTTTGGAGGAAACAAAATCCCTAATGAAAGCTTGAGAAGGATAGCAGACTTGACGATGCCTTGAAATAAACCCTAGGTAGGCTTGAAACTCTTGGGAGAGTTTGAGAAGAGAGAATTTGTGTTTAGGAAGTTGGAGTGAAAGAAAATGAGGCTTTGAAGGATCTAGGATCTTTAGATAGGTGAATTTTGTGTTCAAAATGACACCACTTTAGGTTAAAACGCTGGAAAAAACCAAAATATCCCTTTAAAGATCTGGCTAGAACTGGCTTTATGGGGGACCTTTACGGTCCATTTTGCCCACCACGGACCATGGTGGGGTCACATGGTAAAATACTTGGAAATATATTTCGGAAAGTGTTGCAGATAAGTCTCTGAACCTTCTTCATGGATGGTCAGTATAGACTGTATTGTGGTTCACGAAAGGCCACCACGCGTCATGGTCCTCTCATGTATGAGCAGCTTCACTAAAATAGCCATAAGTTTTTACTCCAAACTTGGAATGAGGCAAACTCGATGGAGTTGGAAAGAGGATTTCAATAACTTTAATTTGAGAGATCATGGTACACTTGATTCAAAATATTTAATGATATATGATTGATTAAAGTTGATATATTTAAAATCATACATTGAAAATCAATGGTAAGAAAGCTTTCAACTTAACTTTGCGCAACGAGATTCTCGTGACCTTAAAACCTCTCCAAATATATTCATATGCTAAATAATTGGACTTAAAACACCTAAGATAAAATGAATGGATCCCTGGATTGACCATTTTCACGATCTATGAAAATCTCTACGGGCCGTGGGGTTTTCAGTGAAGATTACCTTGGGAAATTTCCTAAAGGTCTTGGGGAGGGGTCACCACGGAAGGATTCATGGCCCGTGGTGCTCACAATGATCCATGGTTTTCTATCATGGTTCGTCCCTTGCAGATATGAGTCTCTAAATCTCTACCACAGTTGCTCACCACGGTCCGTGAAGGCTTCCGTAGTCAGCTCTTGGTGCCAATTTTTCTGCAATTTCTGAAAATTCATCCTTTGTTCCTTGTTTTGGGACCTTCCACATTTACGGGTTCTTACAATATCTCTCTCTGAGGAACATTCATCCTCGAATGAGAATTAATATATCATGACCCAAACCCGTATGCCACGACTGGGGTCCGACCTAGACCCGTGTATACATAATTGTCAAATATAAGAACTATACACAAGAACCTCAGTGGGTAATAATATTTTCATGTACATGTAGTCTCTTTCATTCATATTATATTATGAAAGGTCACGCAAGCCGATAAGGCCGCCATATCATAAAAATATTTACAACTGAACAAACTCACAATAATCCACATATCCATGTCTACAAACCTCTAGGAGTATTAACTGTATCATATGGTGGGACAGGGCCCCCGCCGTACCCCTGAATAAACAAATACATACATCGAATGACCAGCATCCAAATGTTAGGCTCTGGAACAGTGGAGCACTTCCAACATAGTTGAGTAGAAATCCTAAGCTGGCGGATCTCCAAAATGAACATCTGTACCTGCAGGCATGAAACGTAGACCCCCAAAGAAAGGGGGTCAGTACGATACATATACTGAGTATATAAAGCACGGACTGTAACAAGTAAAGCCATTACCAGAACAGAAGGTGCAAAAATGAGCAAATATCCAGAATATTAAAATGCTTTTTATAACCACAGATAATGCATGCATAAAAACATATGCCATATCCACCCCATTATGGGACTCAGTGAAAAAATACAAAACGTGGTCGCCTCCCCTTCTCTGGCACCACAACACATCATAACTCCATAGTAGGGAATATCTCCATAACAGATCATATCATATCATATGGTCATATCAGATCATATCATATTATATGTGTACATGGCACATCATAACGCCATAAAACCCATGTACAGGTCATACCTACCCCCTCACGTCGGGGTACGGTGAACAATGCAGAGAAGTACGCATGATAACAAAATTTGACCTGGGCTCGATGAAGGAAGAATTAAGGCATCCACGAGTGGAGTAGTGAGAAACTATATGCATTATAAAATATAAAACATTTCTAGAGACTCAATAGCGTAACTCCAATGCCAAGTCATATAAGAGAAATTGAGCGACAATCACAGTGCATGTCTTTCTGATGTCACGATGTTTTATGTCAAAATAGTCTTTCTGAAATCATTTCCATATTTCAAGATATATTATGGGGCTCAATGGAATAATTAAAATAAGCTATCGTTCAAAATCAAGATAAGAATCATATTAAGTACCTTTTGAAAGTCACTATGGATTACATCAAAATGGAACTTCTGGAATTATATACTTGTATCAAAGTGCAATAAAATATCCTTTGGAAACTAAGAAATTGGCCATCCTAGTGGCTCTAGGAATAGGAACTTCCTTGGAACAAAAAAATGTCATATATTTGTTTCATAAAACCATGCCAAAAGAAAGATTAGCTTTTCATACTTATGTCGAAATATGCCAAGAGAAAGAATAAGCTTTACATACTTATGCCAAAAACATGCCAAAAGGAGGAAACGTTAGCTTTATATATCTCTTACGGATTACTCTTAACATGTTTGCCTCGTCGTCTCTTGAACCTATTTAACATGAAAGAAATATGAGAATCAACAACCCTTGACTTTCCAGCATCTTAAGTTACATGCGAGTATTCATAGAACTCATCTCCTCACTCGCCTTCTCGACTAGTTCCTTAGTTAGTTAAGCAGTTAACAGAAATCGGGCAGCACCTCCCCTATAACATGCCCTATCTAAATTTCCAATTAGATCCCTAATCACTACAGCCAATAAACAACAAAAACCTGCAGCTCATATACAACTAAAACATGGCAACACTACCAAACAACTTGCTGAAAATTACGATACCAAAATAGGGTTTCTAGTATTTATTTCTCAAAACCTTTAATTGTACGCAACGAAGGTTCATGTGTCTGCAACCAGAAGCTCCCAAACCTCTTTTAGAATACTTTTAGGCCCGACAACATACCACCATACACCTGCAACATCACACCACAAACACAACACCTTGCTTTGACTACAATTTAACTATAGCGACTCAAATTTAGTTTGTTTCGAACGTCAAGCATATTTATGGTATTTTCATATTTGCAGCCACTTAAAAAAAATTTAACACACTTCATAACAACATTATAAACCCCAATTTGAAGGGAAAGGTCTTACCTTACCCAAAATTGGCCCAAAGCTTGCCAAACCTCGCCTTGGGAGTTCCTTAATTGCGGCTGAAATATTGTGGTTGTTTGCTATCCATTTTATGCTACTCCAACAATAACTTTAAATTATTAACACCTTAATATCATTTCCAAACCCTTAAAAAAATGTAGGAGAAGAGAACCAAGACATACCTTGCTAAAACTTGCTAAAACTTATCTCGAAAGTTCACTTAACATGCTGAAAATTAACCGACTGTTTGTATCTCTTCCTGGCTGCCCCAAAATGAGATTTTACGTCATTAAAACCCGCTATATCACCGTAGCATACCTTAAATAGTTAATTCACAGATCGAAAATAGAGGGCCTACCTTGTTCTTGTGGCTGCCATGACTCTCTCTTCTCTCCCTCAAATTTTCTCCAATTTTCCTTAAGTGTAGATGCTGAAAAATGATTTCCTTAGTCATAATTTCAGCATATATATACCACTTTTGGAGGTGAAATATGGAATCCCCCAAGGGGTGACACGTGGAAGCCCCCAGGGTGCCACCTCATGCCATGAAGCCTCTCATATGCTGCCACATGACAGTGGGGTCCACCTCAAGTAGGTATGTCACCTACTTGACCCTAAGTAGGTGCATCCCTGCTTGTCCAAGTAGGTGCATCACCTACTTGCTTCGAGTAGGCGCGTTGTTTCCTTATTTCTCTTTCATGAGCTCATAATCTCATCTCACTTCAAGAGCCTATGTATTTCTTGCTATTTAAGCTCGACGTGTACTCAAGTAGCTTAGTATGTAAAATGTCCCAAGTAATAGCTTTCACAAGTAAGTCGAGTCCTATGACTCACTACTTAACCTCCAACTTCTTTCGGATTCTTATAACCCTATTTCCAATCTTCTCTCTTATGGAGTATCTCCTTCTCCTTTCCTTAGGATTATTTGATAGCATTATAGATTATCCGACTCACATGACAACTTCTAAGAAACTTAAGAGACTTCCCAGAAACTTAAGAAGCTTAAGAAGCATTCCAAGGTACCAAAGTACGGGGTGTAACATATTATCTTAGAAGGGGACATGACAAGAGG
Organism: Solanum dulcamara; assembly: GCF_947179165.1. Taxonomy (NCBI): domain Eukaryota; kingdom Viridiplantae; phylum Streptophyta; class Magnoliopsida; order Solanales; family Solanaceae; genus Solanum; species Solanum dulcamara. The sequence continues at coordinate 34,461,327 of NC_077248.1, forward strand.
ACTAGCAACCTAGCATGAATACAATGACACTTGAAATGCATAAAACATGAGATATTTAAACTTAAACATAAAACATAACTTTAAAATGGAACTTCATGAAAATGCATGCACATGAGGACTTAGGAACACTAAAACATAAGAGTCTTAAACATTTGAACATGAATGACTTATTACCTTAGGCTTGAGTAGAATGAAAGCGATGATTTCTCCTAAGGTCTTTAACGGATGCAACCTCCTTGTTCCTCAATCTCTTGACTTGCCGGTCTAGAATTTCAACTAGAACCTCTTCATAGGTCAAATTCTCTTCAACATTCACTATCTCCAAAGGAACATAGAGCTAGGATCTCTCGTATATTTCCTTAACATAGACATATGAAACACTGGATGAACGAAGGCTAATTCCAATGATAAATCATATTCATAGGCCACCTTACCAAAAAGCCTTAGGACCTTATACCTCTATAAGAAGATCTATTCCAAGAGTACTACCTCTTACTACCATATTCTACAAACCTCGAGACCTAATAACGAAATATCTAATACATCATACATTCACCCACATGCCATCAATACCACATTCAGGCCTAGTTCTATAACCACTCTAATACACTCACTTGAAACCCTTAACAAGATGTCATCAATAGCCTGCTACAATCACTTCCATATCTATAAAACACATATGCAAGCCTACCATTCTAACCACTTTATGGCTCTCTTGAAGTCATCATCACTTAAGAATTTTCATGTCTATATTAGCATCTTTACATCTACATTTGAACTAACTCCTACTAAGTGCACTGGACAAAACATTGGCCTTACACTAATGAGAATTCCCACTCACATCATAAATATCATTAACCAAGGGAACCACTCAAGAGAAGGACTCTCAAAGTTGACAACCTTAACCCGTAATATGATAAATGCAACCCTTAAAATTAATTTTCGGGCCTTAAGACAATAAATGAACCTACCCTTAACTACTGAACCATGACCCTTCCATTCTAGAATAGACTCATTTGGAAATTAAAACTTGACTCAATGAGTTGAACAATATATAGAAGCATAAGGTGTATGCAACCAATACATACCAATCATTACCATTTCATAAAGGGAATTCACACTTATCGGATGAAGTACCATGTTAAGTTTGGGGACCTACAGAGGGATAGAGCTTAGATCATCGACGACTATACTTATCATTCTTAGGAACCAATGGACAATTCCTCAACTTATGATCCTTCGCACCACAACTAAAATATACACCCAAACCGGCTAAACAATCTCCAGATGGAACCTTCCATACTTTTGGCATGTGAGAAAAGTTTGACCACTATCATTGTCACCTTGATACCTAGGGTTAGGCACCCTATCCTTGTGATACTTAGGCACTGAAGCACTATCAAAAGATGATCCATCCTCAATACGGGCCTTTTTGGTCATCCTAGTAACCTTCATAAGCTTTTCCTCATCAATATTCTTGGCATGAGTCATTAACTGGGAGATGTCCATTTGCTTGACCAATATGGCCATCTTCCACTCCTTGGACACCAAGCTTGATACATCAGAAATAAACTTTCTCATTCTAGCACTGGGGTCGAAGACCATGGAGAGAGCATACTTTGATAGTTTTGTGAACTTTAGGTCATACTCTTTCACACTTATACTCCCTTGACGGAGGTTGATGAACTCTTAGATTTTGGCCTCCCTAAGCTCAAATGAGAAGAAACGGTCTAGGAAAGAACTTTTGGACTCTTCCCATTCTATCAATCCCCTTTCTTCATTCCTCTCTACAATTCATTACTCATACCATACTCGAGCCACACCTTTTATTTGGTAAGTTACTAGTGCAACCTTTTTATTCGGTGGTACACCCATGATAGCCACAATCTGGTACACCTCATTAATAAACTCCATAGGGTCCTTATCTAGTTTAGAACCATCGAACTCGGGTGGATTCATCCTTTGAAAATATCAAATCCTAAAGGCTGAATTTTGCACTTGAGGATGAGGTACACCTTGATGCCATTGGTGGGATATAGCTTGAGCCAATAATGTAATGATGTTGCTGAACTCAGCATGAGTTACCCCTTTCTCATGATGTGGGATATCTAGAATCAGAGGAGCTTGGCCCTTATTGTTAACCCTTTCTCTTTGAGGTGCTCTCCCACAAGGCATTATCTAGAGAACATAAAAGTGGTCGTTAGTTAGAGGAAAACTTAGGATACACTACGGCACGATATAAATGGAAAGAAATGAAGACTTTCCTAAACTTCTCATAGTCTCTAATTCATAGTTATGGCATACTTTACAACCATGAACATGACCCTATTTGACGCAATATGTTGGACTCCGAGGACCATTCCAAAACCTCATGCTCTGATACAAAGTTAGTCATAACCTAAGCCTAGGGCCTTGACGTGACACGACAAATGAGCCATCCGGAGGTACCTCACCCAAGCCTGTTAGCATTCATTAAGATTTTCATAGGTAATGACATATAATAAATCACAAAAGAAAAAGGGGTAACGAGACTAAGGGAGATAACATAGAATAGAAATCATAGACAACATCAAACATCATCTATTTATCCAACAATGCCTCTACTTTTTTTAGAGTTGGCATGGGCTAAGACATGCTCCTAGCTCACCGTCATGATAAGTATCCAAAATTACCACAAGATAACCAAAAGTCTATACATGTAAATAATAAGAAAAGGAAATGAAATATTGTTCCTGGAACATGAGAATTCACCAGCTAAGTAGCCATCAGTGATCAAACGGCCCATGAGGAGGAGAATATGGAGCAACATTGGACCCTACATAGTGATATCATGTAGGTAAAAGTTTTCTTTATACTTTGAATGCACTAAGTGTGTCAGCATGCAATGACATATATCATTATATAATAAGGTAATGCAATGGACCATGCTAGAACCCTGCAATCATTTGAAACACCATTTAGAGTTGTGAAGCTTAGTAAATAAAATATAGAAACCATCATAAATCATAAAAGAAACTTAAATATTATATAGGTAATCATGAGTCAATATAAGAAACCATATACTTGCAAAGTACCATGAATCGTAAATAAGTATACTATAAACCTTTTGAAAGGAATCTTTAAACTTTGTGAGAGCATATACTTTACTTTGTGCTAGATATAGTAGACATCATATGTTATATCATAAACATTGGAAGAGGGACCTTTAACCTTTTTGAGAGCGATCGTTAACTGACATAAACCATGTGAGCTATAACATGGAGTCCCAATGTTACCCCTATATCACAGGAAAAGAGGGAGACTACTTTCCAATACAATCTCTGTCATGCCTAAGTGGGTCCACTAAGCTATTGTGTAAGCTGGGTACTCATCCATAGTTTTTAGACTTGGGTACTCACCTCCAAACCTTGATATTTCGGGTACTCACCTCTTAGAGATTTGGGTATTCGCCTCTATCTCCTTTATACCTATAATGGCAGGTAGTTTTGGGACATGGGTATTCGCCACTAGTCCTGCGCGGTGCTAGGTAAGCTCTCAATAGAATAAAATTTAAATATTATAATAACATAAGTATGTAGATAACTTTAACATAAAATCATTATTTAATAGAATAGCTCATTAAAAAACCTTTTATTTGATTCAATAGGAGAACTGTCCTTTCACATTGAAACCGTACTTTAGCTAAGAAGTCTTCTCATCATTCAATCAATCATAAGATTCCCATTTCATAAATATTTGCTTCATATCATTCATTTTTGAGTCAAAGCTTTCATTTCAAACTTCATCTAAACATAGTAAACCTAGGTGGGGACACATTTCACAACCAATCATTCTTTCATTGAAAAGATTCTTATGACCATAGTCATTAACTTTCTTAAACATTCAATTGGATTCCATAAACTTCAAGTCATTCTTTAGTGAAAATAGAGTCAAAACTATGTGGGTTCAAATTAATCAACTTTCAAGTCATTTAAATCAATGCTAGCATGCATGAGAGTAAAGGAATACATCATCTAAACATCTTAAAATAACCGACTAATATACTTTAAATAAACTACTTTTATACCTTCATATATGGACCTTTAATAAGATCATAACTTCATGAAATCAATAGTCAATATTCATCAATATATCTAAATAAACTTTAAATATATCAAAATCATGTAAAAGCCCTTAAGATTTCATCATCAAACATTGAAATGCTAGATTGAGAAAACATTTGGGCTCTATGGGTGGAAGGACCCATGGATGAATACCCACATACCTTAGGGGGAAAACCACTAATGAAAGCTTGAGAAGGAGAAAAGACTTGAAGATGCATTGAGATGAACCTAAGCTTGGCTTAAAACTCTTGGGAGAGTTTGAGAAGAGAGAATTTGTACTTGGGAAGTTGGAGTGAAAGAAACTAAGGGTTTTGAAGGGTCTAGGGTCTTTAGATAGGTGGATTTTTCCTTCAAAATGACACCACTTTGGGTTAAAATGCAGGAAAAGACCAGAATGTCCCTTTAAGGATCTGGCAGGAACTAGCTTCGTGGGGACATTTATGGTCTATTATTCCCACCATGGACCGTATTGGGGCTTAGTGGTAAAAGACTTGGAAAAATATTTTAGAAAGTGTTGGATAGAAGTCTCTGAACCTTTTTCACGGACGGCCACTACGGACCGTATTGTGGTTCAGGGAAGGATACCATGGGTCGTGGTTCTCTCCTGTCTGAGCAGCTTTACTAAAATGGCCATAACTCTTTACTCCAAACTCTGAATGAGGAAAACTCAGTGTAGTTGGAAAGAGAATTCAAAGACTTTTGATTTGATAGGTATTGGGACACCTGATTCTAAATATTCAAGGATATAGGATTGCTTAAAGTTGACTTATTTAAAATCTTACATCAAAACTTGGTCAGTAAGGAATCTTTTAACTTAACTTTACGCTAAAGGATTCTCTTGACCTTAAAACATCTCCAAATCTATTCCACACAAAATAATTGGACTTAAAACCCCTAAGATAAAATGAATGGATCCTTGGAAGTACCATCTTCACATACGTGAAAAGATCCATGGGCCATAGGGTTGTCGATGAAGTTTGCCTTGGGAAATTTCCTGAGTGTGTTGAGGAGGGGTCACCATAGAGGGCTTCATGGACCATAGTGCTCACAACAGTTCATGATTCATCCCCTATAGTTCTGAATCTCTAAATCTCTACTACGGTTGCTCACCACGGTCTGTGATGATTACCATGGCCTATGACAACTTCTGTGGATAGCTCCTAGTGCATGTTTTCCTATAATTTCTAAAAATTCATCCTTTTTTCCTTGGTTTGGGACCTTCTACATTTCTGGGGTCTTATATGAAGATCCCCAAGTCCACATCCAAAACTTCTTGGAGATGAGCGACACTTATACGCCTAATAGGGTATCTCTTGACTATGTGTGGTTAACATTGTTTCCCTTTTCTTTGTTAAGGGAAGCTAAGAGATGGTTGAAGTCGGAACCACCAAACTCAATCATCTAAGGGAATGATTTGGCTCACAATTTTCTTATCAGGTTCTTTTCTTTGGGGAAGAAAACTAAGTTGAGGGCCGAAATTTTAAGCTTTAGGAAAACATATCGAGAAAATTTGTACCAATCTTGGGAAAAGTTTAAATCTTTACTCATTAGTTGTCCACACCATCATCAGGCTAATGAGGTGTTGGTCCACACCTTCATTGAAGGGTTGTATCCCAACACCAAAATTCTTCTTGACTTTACAACAGATGGACAGGCACTAGAGAAAACATACGATGAACTCTATATATTTCATAATCGCATATCTCAAGAAAATCCTTAGTGTAACGGAGGAAACTATAGACTTATGGTTCAAAAACAAATAGGCATATTGGAAGTTGATGCAGTGACAACATTGATGGAATAAATTTCTGTAATACAAAATATGATGACAATGCATTTCAACACTTTAGCAAAAAGATAACAACAAGCTCCGATGAATATGGTTCAGCAACAACACATGTGGTGTAAGGTGTGTGGAAGTAGTGAACATATGGCAGAATACTATAGACCTAATCCTGAATTGGTGAATTTCGTGGGTAATGCATCTAAGGGTGGAGGTAATCAGAACTATGGAAATACTTACAACCCAAATTGGAGAAACCATCCAAAATTCTTATAGGGTGGAAATTAGCAAAAACAACATCAAAGGCAGACACAATTCAGGACACAAGGAAGTGGGCATCAGTACAACAATCAAGGCCACGGTCCATATAGACCACAAGGAGGAGGCCAGCACTATAATCAGCAAGACCAAAGTAACCAATAATCAAGCAGTACAAGAAACATGAGTGTGGAATACATGCTTAAAAAAACTCATGAATGACTAAGCTAAGTTAGCTGCTGATATTCATCAGTATTAAATCACTACTCAAAAATTTAGAGAAGCCAGTGGGATGACTAGAAAGTGCTCACAATTCTTGCTCACAAGGTAGTTTACCAGGTAACACTAATCCAAACCCTAAGTAGGTAAATGCTATGACCACACGAAGTGGACGAGCATTAGTTAAGCTAGTGCCACAAAGCAAAGGTAGTGAAGGAAAAGGTAAAGCTTTGGAGATTGAAGCTAGTAAATCTAGTCGACCACAGGTAGAGCAAAAGCCAAAAATAAAACCACTTCCCCCATTCCCACAAAAATTTAAAAAGAAGAAAGAGGAGGAATATTTTGAAAAATTCATAGACATTCTTAAATAGGTACAAATTAACTTACCTTTAATTGATGTGTTGCAGGGCATTCCAAAATATACCAAGTTTGTCAAAGATATTGTGGCCAACAAGAGCAAGTTAGCCGAATTTGAATTTGTGGCACTCACTGAAGAGTGTAGTTCAAGAATCTTGAACAAAGTTAAACATCCAACTAAACAAAAAGATCCAGGTTGTTTCATAGTACAAGTAACCATTGGTAAGTACAGTAAAACAAGAGGTCTTTATGATCCAGGTGCTAGTATGAACTTGATGCCTAGATCTATGCTTAAGAAATTACGTCTGGGAGAACTTAAATAGACCACCATTTTGTTAAAATTATCTGATTGTTCTGTAGCTAGGCCTGATGGTATTATTGAGTATGTTTTAGTTAAAGTGGGATCCCTCATCTTTCCTATTGATTTTGTTGGAATAGATTTTGAGCCTGACCTAGATATTTCTTTTATCTTGGGGCATCTGTTCTTAGCAATAGGTGGTGCACTTATTGACATGGCTGCAGGTAGATTGACTATGAGAGTACATGACAAAGTGGAGTGTTTGATGTATATCAGGCACTGAAGTTGCCTGCAGTCTATGAAGAGTTTTCTGCTATAACTGTCATCGATAAAAAAGTCTCAGCTTAATGCATTTTAGCAAAAGATCCTTTGGAAAGAGTCAATATGGGTCAAGATATTGAAGAGGACGTAGAAGTTAAAGAGTTAGCTAGTGTGCTTGACATGCCAAATGTCAACATGTTGAGAAAGAATATGGAACCTTTGAACATAGAATTGGGTCCTTCACCTAAGTCATCTCTGGAAGAAGCTCCTAACTTAAGTTGAAGAAACTGCCAGCACATCTCATGTATGCTTTTCTTGGAATTAACAATACCTTACCTATAATTCTTTCATCGGCTTTGTCTGAGATGCAAGTCACAACAACACTTGGGGTATTAAAAAGGCACAAGAAGGCAATTGGATGGAAAATGGCTGATCTTTATAGTATCGACCTCGCTTTGTGCATGCATAAGATTTTCCTAGAAGAAGGACATAAGGCTAGTGCGCCACCACAATGTCAGTTGAACCCTATCATGAAAGAGGTGGTGAAGAAAGAGATAATTAAGTGGCTAGATATAGGTATAATATACCAATCTCTAATAGTAAGTTGGTAATTGGATAGAAAATGGGTGATCTACATGGTATCAGCCCCATTTTGTGCATGTATAGGATTTTCTTGGAAGAAGGACATAAGGCTAGTGCGCCACCATAATGTCGGTTGAACCCTATCCTAAAAAAGGTAGTGAAGAAAGAGATAATTAAGTGGCTAAATACAGGTATAATATACCTAATATCTGATACTAAGTTGGTAAGCCCTGTTCAGTGTGTACCAAAGAAAGGGGGAATGACTGTAGTGACTAATGAGAAGAATGAGTTAATCCCCACAAGAACAGTAACTGGTTGGCGTATATGCATGGACTATAGAAAGTTAAATGATGCCACAAGAAAAGATCACTACCCTGTACTATTTATTCACCAAACGCTTGACAAGTTAGCAGGCAAAGATTCTTGGATGGGTATTTGGGTTACAGCTAGATTACCATTGCACTGGAGGACTAGGAAAAGACAATGTTCATATGCCCATATGGGACATATCTATTTAAGCATATGCTATTCGGTGTTTGCAATGCTCCTACCACTTTTTAGAGGTGTATGATTATTAAATTTAATGATATGATGAAAGAGTTTGTAGAGATTTTTATGGATGACTTTTCAGTATTTGGAGAGTCTTTTGATCTTTGTTTGCATAATCTAGAGAAATTACTAGCAAGGTGTGAGGAAACAAATCTCGCCTCAACTTGGGAAAAATATCATTTCTTAGTAAAGGAAGGTATTGTATTGGGGAAAAAAGTTTTAAAAGATGGTTTGGAGGTAGACAAAGCTAAAATTGAAGTAATCAAGAAGCTTCCACCACCGGTTTCAGTGAAAGGTATCAATAGTTTTCTAGGTCATGCCGAATTTTATCGGTGATTCATCAAAGATTTTTCAAACATCGCCAAACCCATGTGCATCTTATTAGAAAAGGAGGTAAAATTTATTTGTACTGATGTGCGATGCAAGTGATACAGTAGTGGGAGAAGTGTTGCAACAAAAGAAGGAGAAAATTTTTCACTCCATCTATTATGACAGTAAGACTCTTGACTCGACTCATGCCAACTACACTATCACAAAAAGGCGATGCTGGCATTGGTTTATACGTTTGATAAATTTTGCTGTTAACCGGTTGGTAAAAACGTAATTGTTTATACTGACCATGTAGCCCTAAGGTACTTGTTCAACAAGAATGATGCGGAACCAAGATTAATCATATGGATCTTACTGCTCCAAGAATTCGATATTAAAATCGAACATAGGAGGGGATCCAAAAATCAAATAGCAGACCACCTATCAAGATTAGAGGATTCATCCCATGTAGGTGAGCAAAAGTCAATAAAGGAAGAGTTTTCAGATGAGCAACTATTGGCAATAGAGGTACAAGAACTCCCATGGTATGCAAATATTATGAACTACGTAGTGAGTGGAATATTTACCCCTGGAGAAAACTCCCAACAAAAGAAGAGGCTAATGTATGAAGCAAAGTTCTATATATGGGATGAACCTTATTTGTTAAAAAATGTTAATAAGATAATAAGGAGATGTGTGCCTGAATTTGAAGCTCAACAAATTCTACACAATAGGCATTCATCTACATACGGTGGATATCATAGAGGCGAACGAACAACTCATAAGGTATTGTAGTCAGGTTTCTTTTTGCCTAATTTATTTAAAGATGCTATAGGATTTGTGAAGAGCTGTGATCAATGCCAAAGGTTGGGCACAATATCAAGAAGGCACGAGATGTCATTGAATAAAATCCTGGAGGGAGAGATCTTTAATATATGGGGAATTGACTTCATGAGTCCCTTCCCATCGTAATATGCAAGTCAGTATATATTGGTGGCAGCTGATTATGTTTCTAACTGGGTTGAGGCCATTGCTTTTCCAACAAATGATTCTAAAGTGGTAAGTCACTTCCTAAAGAAGCATATTTTTACAAGGTTTGGCACTCCAAGAGATATCATCAGCAATAGAGGTAAGCATTTCATAAATCAAATGCTAAAGAATCGGTTAGCTAAATTTGGTATCATGCATAAGGTTTCCACGACATATCACCCCATAACTAGTGGACAGGTTGAGATATCAAATCGTGAGGTAAAGCAAATCCTCAATACTATAAGAAAGGACTGAGCTATCAAACTAGATGAAGCATTCTAGGCCTACCAGACTGCATATAAAATACCAATTGGCATTTCACCGTACCATATGGTATTCGAAAAAGCTTGTCACCAACCGGTAGAACTGGAGCACCAAGCATATTGGACCATCAAAAAGTTGAACCTAGACCCAGAGTTGGCAGTTAGAAAGCATATGGATCAAATCCATTAATTGAAGGAATTCAGTCTCCACGCTTATGAGAATGCAAAGTTGTATAAAGAGAAAATAAAGAGATGACATGACAAGCATATAATTGCTCGAACATTTGAGCCAGGCCAAAAAGTCTTGCTTTTTAAATCACGTTTGCATCTTTTTCTAGGTAAGCTTCTATCCAAATGGAGTGTTCCATTTGAGGTGGTGCAAATGTCGGTACATAGAGCCGTGGAACTATGGAATCACGCCAAATCAACCATATTCGTGGTGAATGGCTAATGCGTTAAGCACTATTTTGGACAAGACATCGATCATGAGGAAGAAAGAATTAATCTCGAGAATGAGTGAAGCTACAACTGAGTCATGTCGCGACATTATGTTAGGCACTGCACGGGAAGCCACCAGTGCGGTAGTATAAAATATTTTTAATTAGAGGTTATAATGGATTTTTTTTAGTTTGCAAAAATTTCATTTTGTTTTAGTGTATAATTAGGATAGTATAAGTTATTCACGAAAACAAAAAAAAAGATAGTTTGGACGAGTCCTAAACAGTAAGGTCAACGACAAATCCGCATCGCAAACTTGCTCTATTCGAGTTCAATTTTTGCCCAGGTATGTTTTTGAATATATTTTGGTGAAAATAAGGTCCAAGTAAAGTGTGCGCCAGGTCTGCATAATGGACCTGGTTTATTTCTATACAAATTTAATTTTGGAAATTTGGCATGCTAAAAAGTGAGGTCCACTACAAGTCTGTTTCGCAGACTTGGGACGTTTTTATGGAACTTTCATTTAAAGAGACGGGTTTAACCTATTTTTAATGGTTTTTACCTAACCCCTTTAGTTTTTAACACAAGAATAGACATTTTTAACTCCTCATTTTCATCAAATTAAGCCACCCTTCATTCGTCTACTAACAACTCCTTTCTTCGAAAGCAAATCTGTAATGCACTCATCAAATTCAAGTAAGCTTTTGTGAGTTTCTAATTCACACTAACATGGTATGTGTTCTTGAACTACTTTTATGATATAAATGGTTGAAGTTTACATAAGTAAGTTCTTGGGACTTAGGTTTTGACTCAATGTAATTGATTCTCATTGTTCTTAGATTGAAATGCTTATGGGTGTGTAAAATTACTAAGAAATTAATTGTTGTGGATTATTGATTATGGGCTAAGTTCTTGAACTCTAACCCTAATTTTGATGTTAGAGAAAATAGATGTTTGTGGTTGTTATGGATAATGTATGTTGAATTCTTGAGTAAGCATACATAAAGTATTGTGTTGAAGATGGTTTGATTTGTGAAAATAGTGTGGGTTGAGTTTTTATTTTTCTAAATTTTGGGTTGAAAACATGCTTGAAGTTAGGGAATCTAATTTTGGATGATGCTTTATTGCTTGAATCATGTATACTTCTTTTTGAGAAGAATGCTAGAATATGAAAGGCTTCTGTGAATTTGTATAGTATTAGATCCCCTATGTTGATTAATTGAAGAATGCATTGATTTGTTACCATGTATGCACGTATTATTCAAATGAAGGGAAATCTGAGTACCTTCATATCACTTACATGCTATGAAATGCTTAAGTGTGGGGTGCTAGCCTAAAGTTCGAATACACGTCTAGGCTCTTATATGTTTTGTTTTTAGGTGGTTTGTTTTGCAGAAAACAAATGTCATCTTGTCGAAGAACCGAAAAAGAATTCCTGGCCATAGAAGCAGGAAAAGAGAGAGAGGGGCACCCTCTATACCACCTTCCCCACCTATGCCTTGAGGTCAATCTCATCAATTTGTCTTAAAAGGGGTACATCCAACAAGAAAACATTGGTACAAGCGACACATAGAGTCTCTATATCTCTCACATATACTAATTGATGAAGAAACATTGGCCAGAGACTACCCACAAATCATGAGGAGAATAGAGGAACTTAATATGCATTTCGTGGTCGCTGACCCAAAGTCTTGCAATTTGCAAGTGGTACAAGAATTTTATGCAAATTATCAACTTGATCAGCTCACTCATTATATTATAGTGTGAGGGGTTGATGTTCCTCTATCTCCAATGGACATCAATGAGATATTAGGAACTCCAGAGTTGCCTACCACCGCCCTAACAAAGTTGAATATTCAACCACCATATAGGGATGTTTGTCATATTTTATGTCAGCCCAGGTCAACAATAAAGTGGGTACGTCATGGGATGTGGGTAAAAATGTTCATGCACAGCCTTATTCCATGCCTTCACTACACCAAAATAATGCGGGACAGAGTATGCTTGGTTTATGCCCTTATAAAATAAATTGACGTACTTATTGGTGCTGTTATCAAATCAACTATCTGGAAGTGCAGAGTCTATCGACGGAGAGGGTACGCATTCAGAGGCCTCATCATAGAGATACGCCAAATGGTCGGGGTTTCCGAGGACCAATAAGATTGTACTGCCCCAGTCTTACGATGTCACAAGCATTAAGGGGAAAAACTACACTTATGGCCCTGTCCTTACTACACAGGAGCACATAAGGCGCGATGATATGATAACAACACGTATGTTTGTCATAGAGATGCTTCGATATCATACCGGAGGGTGTTCCTCAATTAAAGAAGAACTCCGTGAGGTAGAAAGACATTATCTATTGAATGAGCATACTATAGCCATCCTAGGACTTGGGCTCGATTTTTATGAGCCTACTGAAGATGACATACCTACGGATGAGGATAGGAGGAGGACAAGTTCAGATGTGGAGTTAGATTTGGAGGCCATAGAGTTTGACCCTTAGGCGGTTGAAGATCCGGCTGCTGGAGCACTGATGGATGCGTACATAGGAAGGTCTACTACTTTGTGCTCCTGAGGACAGTACCCACTTCTAAGTATGGGGTGGAATGTCTATTTAATTTAAACTATATCTGTTTATTTTTGTTAGTTTGATATTTTTCTTTATCTAGATTGCTATATCAATTTACTTTTGTCATATTGATGTTTTGTTTTATCTAGATTGGTTAATCTATTTATTTTTATCAGTATTAATGTTTTTGTTTTTATTATTTAATTTTTTTTTTACTTATTAACTGACTTTGGGTTTCAAGGTATTTGTTTTTGGTTCTTTGGCCATGGATAGTCCCTTTGAACCGTATAATAAAAATAATTAATTTTTGTTAGATATTTGCAATATATATAAAGTTTTTTGTCAAACTATCAGATTGCATAGTTAGTAGATGAAATGGTTGAAAAATAAAAACTGACTAAATTGAGACACCTAAGACTCTGTCGTTAGATTTTGAACAATGTTGAATTCATGTGATTGTGGTTGAAATTTCTAAAAAATTATCGTTCTGAAATTAAACATGTGCAGTTTGAGTATGGTTAATTATATAATCCTTTTTGCTTTTGAATGCTAGAACTTGCCCCGTGTGTATGTGTAGTGAAAACAAAGGAAGTTTAGAATTTAGGGAAAGGATCTAGGCAATTCTTTGGTAACCTCGCTATAAAACCACTTGTCGTACCCACCTTAATGTAAATCTATAGTTAGCCCTTTTGAAACTTTGACTTGATTATTTGGTAGCTAGTTTGAAGCCTATTCCCATTTTTTCTAACACCATAATTTTGATCCAAGAAGCCAAGCGCTTTGAAAGAGAATAAGCGGAGAAAGAGGGGGCGGGCGGTTACAACCTTCTGTTACTAAGAGTTAAACCATTAGTGCAAATAATTGAAATAAACTCTTGTGTCAGGGATGACAAGCAACTGGAAAGTAAAAAGAACGCCAACCACAATATGGTTGAAGAAAGTAAAGAAAAGAAGAAATCCCCTACACAGATAAATGAATTGAAAGGGTAAGCTAAAGAAATAACAAAGTGGTGAGAATAAGGTTATGAAGTACTTGTATGGAATTGCTAAATGTAGTGTATTGAAATCGCTTGGGAACCGAGTCACTATACATGTATAGATTACTACCTACTCATTTCCTAGCCCACATTACAACCTGAAAAAGTCCTAAGTGATCCTTAAGTCTTAGCTGCCTTAAAAGAATTGCACAATAAACTAAGGGAAAGCCTATGGTTCATCTTGAGTAACTTCTGACTTCGTTTGAGAGAGTGAGCGAATTTTGTCTAAATACCCATTGTTGTTGACAAGGAATGTAACTGCGAGAGTGTGGATAACTCTTTCTTAGTGAGAGCACATGTTTAATGAAGAAATGGTAATTTTGCAAGTTCAGAGCAAATACCTAGAGTTTAGTTCAAAGTTTTGCATATTTGTGTATTTTTGTAACCAACCCACATGATTAGGCACTTTCAGGGGTAATTGAGAAAAAAAAGAAATTCAAAACATGATCGGATTGAAAGTAGAGCTCAAAGAAGTTGTTGGGAACAAAATTTGAAGAAAATGCATCATAAAGAAGTTTGTCTGCATCGCGCACTGAGCTTCAATAATTTAATTCCAACACTTGAAATTTATTTGACTCAACTGTGTGGTGCACGCTAGGTTCGTATCGTAGACTTGGTTGTGGATAGAACAAATTTCTGCCGAAATAGAAAATAAAAAATTGCACTAAACTGAACGAAGTCCGCATTGCCCACTTCAATGCATTTACTTTAACTCCACATTTTTGGTGCTATAAATAGCACCTTTACAGACTTTATTGAAAAGGAGATCAGACTGTTGGTTTTGGAATGAAGGAGACGAAGGAAGAACTACTTTTGGGTGATATGTTCTTCTTTTTTCCAATTAATTTCAAGTTTTTATGTTATTAATGATTTATGTAATTATGTTACAAATGATGAGTTGCTAAATCACCTTCTTCTTGAGTTGTAGCCACAAGATGAAGATTTAAATCTTATTTTCTTTGGTTGAAAATGGATTTTTGTATGTGATTACTCCTATATTCTTATTTTGATTATTTTAATGATTGATCACCATTAGAAAAAAAAATTGTTATCCACCCGAAACTCGGAAGACTGAAACGGGATAGAACACTAGAATATATGAAGCATGTTTGTCCTAGAATTGCCTAGAATAATCTGTGTATAGAATAACTATGACATATATCACCATATTTGGTTACTAAGTAGGATGATATGATTAATGCATTTTTGTTGGTTCATCCTTATCTCTGCTCAATGATGTAGTTAAGCTGTCAACAAAAGTAGGCAATTAGAAGTCAGAAGATCATAATTATAAAATTAACTCTGTAAATTAGTAATCAAAAGACCCATTGAATATTAAAGTAAAGGATGTTAGACTGGAAATCTATAAGCGCTACAACCCTAGGACTCTTCCTTAAATTGATAAAAAATTTCTAATATCTTTGAATCATTTTCTTATATCGTATTTTGGTATAATCATTTTAGATATAAATGAACTCAACTCTTTGCAAACACATATAAATAATTTGATTCATTGAAAAGATAACCAACGCCTAATAAAACTTTCTTGTGGGTTCGATATCTGGCTCTTAAAAAGGGTCACTATATTACTTTTAAGACCGCGTACAGTTGTGTGTACGTTTGGATGCACACAGTCTGACTATCTCTCAAATGTAAAATGCTGCATAATCCTCTACTGAATCTGTAGTTTTCACGGCCAAAAAGTGCGCTAATTTAGTAATCCTATCCATAATAACCCAAATTGAATCATGATGTCTGCGAGATCGTGGTGAGCTTGTAATTAAATCTATGTTCATCATCTCCCACTTTTATTCTGGCAACTCTATATTCTAAGCTACACTACAACACTTTTGATAATCAACTTTGACTTGTTGGCAATTCAGGCACTTGGATACAAACTCTGCTGTGTTTCTCTTCATATCGTTCCACCAATAGCCTCCCTCAAGTTGTGGTACATGTATGTATAACCTGAATGGATGGAATACCTGGAGCTATGGGCCCCTGCCATTATTCTATCTCAAATACCGTTGGAAATTGGAACACATAAACTACCTTTATATCTCACCACTCCATTTTCCCCTTTGGCAAAAGCCATTACTTTCTGCTTATGAACATCATCTTTTAATTGGAGGAGAATAGGATCTTGATCTTGCTTTTCTTTTACCTCAAAAAGTAATAAAAACTCAGCCCCATTATGGACAATAACACCTCTCTCATTAGAGTCCACAAAACGAACTCCTATACATGCAAGTCTATGCACTTCCTAGGCTAACTCTTTATTATCATCCTCAACATAAGCGGTACTACCAATTACAACCTGCTAAGAGCATCAACAACAACAATAGCTTTACCCGAATGGTAGAGGATTCTCATGACATAGTCTTCGAACAACTCAGTCCATCTTTTGTGCCTCAGGTTGAGCTCTTTCACAGTGAATACATATTGCAGGATTTTGTGATCCGTGAACACAGCTACATGCATTCCATAAATATAGTGATTCCAAATCTTGAGTGAAAATACTACCTGTACAAACTCTAGATCATGAGTCAAATAATTTCTCTTGTGAATCTTAAGTTGTCTAGAAGCATATGCAATAAACTTTCCTTCTGCATTAGAACATAACCCAATCTGAATTTTGATGCATCACAATAAATCACAAATCCATTTATTCCCTCGCATAGGGAAAAAATTGGAGCAATAATTAATCTTATTTTAAACTCTTGAAAACTCTTCTCAGAAATATTGGACCGTTAAAACTTAGCCTTCTTTTGAGTCACTTAGTCAATGGTGATGATATGGATGAGAAACCTTCAATAAATATCCTATAATAGCCAACCAAGCCCAAGCAACTTCTTATGTCTGTCGAGGATGTGGGTCTTGGCCAGTTTTTAATAGCTTCAGTCTTTTGTGAAACAACTCTAATACCATCTCCAGAAATAACATGGCCTAAGAATGTATGAGATGCAAGCCAAAACCCACACTTTAGAAACTTAGCATTTAACTCCTTTTCCTTGAGAGTTCGAAGAATAATTCTGAGATGGTTGGCATGCTCTTCCTCATTCCTCGAATAGATCCATATATCTTCTATTAATATGACCATAAACATATCTAGATACATCTTAAACACCCTATTCATGAGGTCTATAAATATTGTAGGAGCGTTAGTTAAACCAAAGAACATGACTAGAACCTCATAGTGACTATGCCTGATTTTGAAGGTTGTCTAAGGTATGCCAAATTCTCTTACTTTGAAATGATGACAGCCTGATCTAAGGTCTATTTTTGAGAAACAAGTGGCACCCTGAAGTTGGTCAAAAAGATCGTCGATCCTCGAAGGGGGATACTTATTCTTTATGGTAACCTTGTTTAGCTGACGATAGTCGGTGCACATTCTCAGGGACCCTTCTTTCTTTCTCACAAATAGGACAAGAGCATCCCAAGGTGAGACACTCGGCCTAATGAATCCATTGTCTAAAACATCCTTCAACAACTCTTATAACTCGGCGGGAGTAATTCTATATGAAGAAATAGAAATAGGTTGTGTATTAGGTAGAATATTTATTCTGAAATCTATTTCTCTATCAGGAGGGACCTAAGGCAAATCTTCACAAGAGACTTCTAGAAACTCATTAATGATTGGAACTGATTGGAGGGATCGTGTCTCCACATTATCATCTCTAATCGGACAATGTGATACATACACCCATTGTTAACTAACTTTCTGCCCTTAAGGTAGGAAATGAATGGATATTTAGGCAAAGCTGGACTACCCTTCAACTCTATAACTGGCTCATTTGGAAACTGAAACTTTACTTCTCGGGTTCTACAATCAACTGAGGCATACAAGCATAAAGTCAATCCATGCCAAGAGTGACATCAAAGCCAACCATATCTATATGTAATGAATCTTGAAGTACTATTTTTGCATCTCCCTGACCAAATCCACCTACATTAGGATTACTCATTAATGGTTGATCAAATTTGATAAATTTGCCCTTGGAATGGTTGATCAAAGAATTAGTAGATCTGTTCCGCCCAAAATAGGAATGGACTAGGTTTATGAACTTATAATATGATGATCGAGTCGATTCCATGATTATAAGTTCATTCCATACCAGACCAGGCCGGAATAGGGTTATATACATTCTCATAATGAGAAGGGGCCATTCAGGCTTATCTAAATAGATATTATATTTATAGATAGATCCCTATATTGTTACATTCCATTTAGGATTAGGAATACACATAGCTCAACTAAGTCTGTAGAAGTTTCTTTATTATATATGGATACAATACAATTATGGTAGGCTCTCTTAGCAAGAATTGACTCTCCAATGGGAGTAGAATACTGAATGGTTCTAAGAATCATTCAAGAAAAATCCCAAACTTAACAACTGTATAAGGAGTCATAAAAGACAAGGTAGCACCTAGATCAAGTAAAGCATAGATATCATGAGAAAAAACTCAAAGCATACAAGTGAAAACATATGGAGTGTTCTCTTAGTCATGTCAGTTGGTCTTACCTTTCCCAGAAGTAGAACTTCTCTGGTTTCCTCTATTGGGTTATGCTGTTGAAGTAGATTGGGCTCTATTACCCCTATTACCCTGCCTGTCTAATTGATAATCCCTCATATAGTGACCCATCTAGACATATTTATAACTACCATTAGTACCATCTTAACACTCTCCCAATTGGAGTCTTCCAAAGTTACCATAAGGTGGCTTGCGTGCTAAACTCTGAGCCATACTTCCCTCGAACTGGGGGCCTTAGGCTCTAAAATTCTATTTACCTTAAGACCTCTGGTCATTCCTATCGTTGTGTACAGGTGCACTTGTTATTGATGGTGCATAGCCAAAAGGCCTCTTCTTGATGAAAGAACGGTTTCTATTACCACCCTTCTAGTGGTTGCCTTCATTACCTACATATTTTGCTCTCTTGCTTTGTTTCTCCTCTCTGTCTTTTTTCTTATTCTCCTCAACTTGATAGGTATAAACCATGAGTTAAGAGGTGTCCATATATGGCATTAACAAGGCTGCTTGACACTCCTTCTTAAGTGTCTACTTAAACTTGAAACAAACTTCCTTTTGGCTCTAACATCGTGAACCATTTCAGGAGCATACCTAGACAACAGAATGAACTTGAGATTGTATTCTTTGACATTCATACCTTCTTGTTTCAGGTTCACAAACTTTTCTAACTTTGCCTCCCTCAGCTCTCGCGGGAAGAAGTGATCTAAGAATACATTCTCAAACTCATCCCAAACTCCAGGCTCAACATCCTCACCTCTACTTTCTTCACATTGATTATACCAGACATTGGCAACATCTTTCAGTTTGTAGGTGACAAGTTTAACTCCTTATATTTCTAAGGTATGCATGGCTTTCAGAATCTTCCACATGTCATCAATGAAGTTTTGAGAATTTTCCTCAACCTTGGATCCAGTAAAGACCTACCTGCATAGCCATCTATTAGGTGAGCATAAAGATTGCTCTCCTAAATTTAGCCTCAGAAGTCATCGTGGGTTGCACGGTCTATTAAACTACCCGATTCTCATTCTCAACTTTCTCCTCCACTACTTTAGCTCGGTTCTTAGTCTACATTCCAGATGGTTGCAGGTCCTCGTTCTTAATAACATTCCTTTGACTCAATATTCTATTTGTAGGAATGCTCTAAAAATCGTGAAATACACGAATTTGAAGGAGATTTTATAGAGTTAAACTCCATAGCATGAAATAGAGTAATAAAGTAGTGAAACAATTTCTAAAGTCATGTAGCCTCCCTATTATAGATGTGGCATACTACACATTGATAAGAAGGACTCTACTAGAGTCAACTTTATAGGCACCCTAGGAATCTTGAACTTTGTGCTTTGATACCAAGTTTTTCATGCCCCGATCCTATGTCCTAGACGTGGTCGGCAATCGAAAATTATTAATGGCCCCAAGAGAACAACTTGACCTGGCTAACTAACTCAGTAGAAGATTTTAACTCATAAATAAACTCAAATGGGCACAATAAAGCATGAAACTTAATACTCTTTTAGCATAATTCAGGAATAGTCAAATATATAAAATATATAAGACTTAACTCAATATTTAAAAACATACTCAAGGAAATAAATTAAACTCTTTCTACTAGTTTATGAAGCTCATAGAATATTGACTCTGAAGTATGCGAGGGGACAGGCTTACGGCTACCTCAAACTAATAATTTAATAACTGAAAATATGATTCAAGAGTACCTCTAAAAGAAAAGTGGTTTCACAAAAAGTTGTGTAGGAACTGATCTTCAGCGGTGTGCTGGTTGAGGATCTCTATCACATGTATTTACATCATAAAATGATGCTACTTAAATGAAGTCAGTACATGAAATGTACTAGTATGTAAAATAGAAAAAGAAAACCTACTTAGGATAACTCTGAAAGCATCTCAATTCAAATTAAGCATGACATATAATAAGAGACAATGCTTTAAAAGATAATAATGCAACTAAGTGTATAGAAATATAATAAGTTTACTTCTTGTGAAGTTTCTCTAACCGGCACCATCACTTATAAGCTACATGATGATAGAATGAACTGTTATCATAGCCACAACCATCCAATACCGTTCTAAGGTAAGGGATGCAAATTCATCTCTGAATCTAATAAAAGTCCTCTTTTAGGACAATGAGGAGTCGCCCAAATGAACAGTCTGATCCTATCGTACACATGCTACATAGTTTATGGGTTTCTAGTTGTTATATACTCTTACCCAAATAAGTGTTCAATACTACTCTCAAAATATAATATATTATGCTCATCACTCAAATGAGTATCTTTGCTCAATTAGCTTAATTAGTCACTTTTGGACTTAGCTCAAAACTCAACTCTTCTCAATTCATATCTTCTCTTTTAAATAACATAAACTCAACTCATTGAATATGTTTAAAGAAACATTTGACTTGTCAGCTCAATTTCAAAATAGGTGTTTAGAAATGTTCACATTATTTATACTCAATAATTCGCATGCTAAAAGTAGTGTCTAAAGGACTTCTCAACTCATGCTCAATCTTTTTTTTCAATCAAATGATGAAAATAATTACTCATTCTTTAACCCAAACAATGCACAAAATAATAAATTAAAAATTCAACTAGGATTTATATGAATGCAACTATGAATCCCAAATCTCAAAACTCAACTCAAGAAATTCATCAAGATATATTGATTATACCAGAGAACATAATGGAAGTTAGATAGAAACTCAAGAATTTGCATTTATCGGAATTAAAAACCCAATCTTAAAACTCAACTTGACAATATAGAGATGTAGATCACGAGAAAAAACTTAGTCCATCATTATGACAGCCTTACATACCTAGAATGAAGATTTCCTAAGCGAAAATTGAAAGGTAGGCTTGAATTTCTTTAACCGTAGCTTCTCCTCTTCTCCTTAGCTCTTGCTCTCAAAAGTTTGGGTGAATAATATGGGAAAAAACCTTTGGATACTGATAAAGAACGAATTTTGGTACCAAAATGGGTTTGGTTAAGTTTGAGAAGGAGGGTGAAGACCAAAACTCCCCTCATTAAAACAAAAGACCGGACAAAAATAAGTCTCCAAGTCCGCGACGCAGACCTTTTCCCTAGATCCAATATTCTGAATTTTTTCTTCTCCGCGACTCAGGGACATTGCGGACTCCATTGTCCCAAAAATTATTCCGATAAAAAATCCTGTCCCTTGTCTTCAACACAGACTTGGTCCCCAATTTTGTTTTTCACAAAATTTCTACTATTTCTTGGAATAAGCTAAGTTAAAATGACACGGGGTGTTATATTACTAGTTTGAATTTTAAAAGAAAATTATATAGATCTCTCACCACTATCTCTGTGGGAGTGGATCCCAACCTTATTGGGTTACTAAACTTTGACATCAGACGCTTTAATTCTAATTAAGGGTTTAGTTTGGGCGACATTACTAGCTAATGAGTAATGAGCAATCCAGTCGAATGCTAATCACATGCAATAAGTATTCGAGAATTGAGATGCTTATGAAGAAAAAAAAGAGGCGTGGGAATATTTATTAGGGTTACTTACCAATATGTACGGACAACAAAACTATTTTCAATAATGCCCATATATATATAATGCATCAATATTATTTAAATAGTGTATAATCGTGTATATATGGTGTATAATTGTGTATTATAGATGTATATACATCTATATACTTAATTGATATAACAAAATATACATTGCAGGCCAATTCTTTTTCAATCCCAACCAACTCAAAACTCTTCTAAACAATTCCAAATTTTTTGAGTCATTTAAAATATTATTCACTCGAAACCATTCATGTTTGCAGCGCATCAAATTTTAAAGTCGAGCTTTGAACAAGCTTTGAACATGAAAGAAGAAGGAAGAGGAGGAGGAGTAGGGAAGGAAGAAGGAATGTAACAAGGAAATAAGGATGAAGATAAAAAGAAAGAAGGAAGAAGTCATTAATGGCCGGTAGAAGAAGACAAAGCAAAAGGAAAAGTAGTAGCAAAAAATACTGTGCTTGAAATTGAAAGTGGTCGAATAGCCATTTTATGTAATTTATGATAATTCAATTATTTGAATATTTTTTTGTAACCTAATAAATATTTTGTCTAATTTTCCTTATTTATTATATGGAGACATTCATAAGGCCATGGAAATTAAAGCACAAAGAATAGTTGATAAAACATTTTATTTAATTGAGGAAAGAAAATAGGTAAGACATTTTCTTAACAAAGCACATTATAAATGAGAAAAAAAGGGGGGCTAAAATATTGAGAGAAAAAAAGATAAAGCTTTTTTTATACTAAAAAGTTTGTGAGGGTTTTAGATTTAACTTCTTCCTTTAAATGCATAATAAGATACTCTATTTTCCTAAGTTTACATCTCTCATGCCCATTTTTGTTCGTCCAATATTGATTTGATATATTTATTAAGGAATAATAAATAAAATTATAATTTTTTTATTACTATTTAAATATAATAATTTTAATATTTTGAAAAAGTACATTGAAAAATGACTATATTTAATAATAAAATAAATTAAGAAGTAAATACTAAATTATCTCTTAATTCTTTTAATAAACTAAGTAAAAGTGGGAATTTATTTTTAAAAAGGGACAAATATAAATGAATGAAAGGAGTGATTTGGCATGTTTTCCAATTAATTTTGGTGCACTTTTTGATACATGACAAAAGATAAAGGAAAAAACAACGATCACATCCTCTCCCAGGAAACGACAAAATTACTTTTTTAATACTTTTCATTTTTATTTAGATAAATAGTGTATAGTTTGTGACAGCTTACTTCTATACTATCAAATTACTTAAATTTTATCCTTTAAATGGAAATGGACGTTCTTGCCTGTTGGCCAATTTTAAATTTTTTCGATAGGACCAATTTTGGAGAAAAAATTTGAATTATCAAATTGATTATGTTCATAGTATCAAATTGATTATGTTCATAGTATAGTACACTATTACTTTTGGTACAACAATTTAGTGCAGTGTTAGTCCTTACCTTATTGGCTTATAAGTAATAGAAAAGAAAATTCAAGACTCAACAATTAAAGAACTAAACATCATTGTCGTCTGACCAAGCTCTTTAGTTGTGCAGTTCGAATACTTGAAAATATATTTTTTTACAATGATTGCTATTTGAGCAAATGATTCTCAGCAATTGCGTAAAAAACAACTTGAGTTCCAACAAAAACATAGAGTGTTTTACATATGTAGGAAGTTGGGACAAAATATTCCTACAAGTTTTGCTTCAAAATCTAGAAGAATTCAATTAAGAAAAGCGCAAACAACACATCACATTAATTTAGGAGTTAATTACCTCTCTTTCCGTGATTTTATAATATTATCAATCCTACCATAATTTACAGTTTAGATACATAGATACATGTATCTCAGATACATATCAACGAAATAAATATAATTAAGCATATCCAAATAAGAAATTTAACTAAAAGGCATAAATTAAGGAGGAAATCATGCGTATAACAACTTTAGATTATATGTCGTATCACAGCTCCTAAAAAATAAATAAAAATCAAAATTCTACTAATTTTTTCGAGCATCAATAGACTTTACACTTTTTCTTCTAGAATGTGAATTTCTATGTATCTGATATTGTAATGACCTAATTTCTCAGGTCATGATAGCGCCTACTATAACCCACCAGTAGGCAAATCGACCCATATCCCAAAACTGCAAGTAATGGAATGTTAGGGTAGAAGATCCGCAATCTAATCTAAAATAGTAAAGCAACAATAGGAGCATACAATGAACGGACATAAGCAACTAAATATATATATATACAACAAAAGGATCCCTCCCAGAACCTACAAGTCACATGTACAAAGCTGATAATAAAAGAGTACAAGTCCTAAAAGTGGATCACGGAAATAAAGTTGTCTCAAAAAGTAAAAGACAAGCAAAATACATGTACAGAAGGAGATAGGTAAATCTAGAACACAAATGCCCTCACCCTCGCCTCCAATCACGACCGCAGCTGACTCGAATCAATGCCAGTAGCTAGTTACATCTGCAAACTCTCAAAAGGTAGGTACTGAATCAATTGTAGGACCCTCCTAAGTCACATCTCTAACACAAGCCAAGTATGCCAAAAACCTGCTATCCACTAACTTCGGGCCTGAACAAAAGATATCACCCTAACCGGCATACGACTATAAGAGCTTTGCCACACCACCAGTGGAATACTAAGCGTCGCTAAGTAATGATCTTGACATAGCAATCCAAGACTGCACAGTGAGGGGCTAACCAGTCCATGCCCAGAATTAAATCATAATCCACCATATCAAGTAAAACTAAGATGAACCCTAGGGTCACACCCCTGAATAGTCACCATACAGGAACTAAAAACCTGATCCACTACTAAAGAATCACATACCGAGGTCAAAACATGTAATACCTCAACTAATGGCTACGGGCTCATACTTAGCCACAAGGCACAATAAATAGATATATAAGAATATGTGGAAACTAGATCAAATAAAGTGGATGCGGGCTGATGGCATAGTATAAATCGTACCTATGATCACATCGTCCGAGGCTTCAGCCTCTACTCTAGCTGGAGCTTCATAGAAATAGGCCTGGGCTCCTCTACCTGCGCATTAACTCTTCCTCCTGACCTGCCTCCCCGAGGACCTCCCCATGCACCTTGATGACCACCCCTACAGTCCTGGCCCTGGCCTCCGCCTCTAACTGAAGGTGTTGGTACTGGCGCGGGTCTACCTTCTTGTAGAGCTGGTAAGACTAGCCTGCGTTAAGGTCAATCGCTAGACCAATGATCTAGCTCTCCGCACTCATAGTACCTATGGGAAGGTCGGCTGAAAGATAAAGGTCCGCCACCTCAACCAAAAGAACCCATCTATGAACTACCTCGGCCCAGACTCAAATCGGTACTAGAGCCAATCTGACAGTGTTGACCATTCTCCAATATCTGAAGAGAGGCCTAATAGGGGATACAGAACTAATCCAACTGAAATCTCTTGAGAGATCTATTATAGGACTCCCGGGGTCTAAAGCAACGCCCAGGATGGCTATCCTCCTATCTAGCTCTCTTGTCGATGCCTTCTTAGGTCTCGCGATGGAGCTTCTAAAGTGTGCAGGCATGGTCGACCACCTCTAAAAATGAGTGGCCCGCCCATTTATATTTGTAGGTAGAGCATGGCTAAGGTAACTGAGTCTCTATTCATAGCTGGAGGCTCAATCTCCTTAAGAAGCAAAAAACTCTCTCCTCTTTAGTAGGTAATATCATGGCGAAATGCTTGGAGAGCTCATGGAATCAGGCCTTATACTCTAATTCTGTCATGGAGCCATGCTCCAACTGTGAAAATTGATCTTGTAGATGATATCTGATGCTCCAAGGGATAAACTGGGCCAAGAAGGACTTTGAAAACTCAGCCCATATGACCAGTGGAGACCTAGCTTGCCTAGTCTCTAAGGTGAATGCCACAACTACCTGGGGGGACCTTCTAGGTTTTAAGAAAAGAAGTCAGGTCCTGTCAACTCCACTAAACCCAAAGTCTGTAGCTACATACGGTAAGTGAGTAAAAACTCGAGGGCATCCTCACCTACAGCCCTAGAAAATCTCAGCAATGATAGTCGAAGCAACACCCCGAGCATCTTTTGTTCACGGAGTGGCATGACGCCCTTCAAATCATCAGGCTAACCGGCTGGTGATGTTGGCTGCTGAACAAACAGTATCGCTGGTGTAGGCTGGTCATGTGGTATTAGAGCGGAGGGAGTTGGGGCTTGCTGTATACCTCTAATGAAAGCTAAAATCTTGGCGAACATCGCCTGTAAGCCTAGAGGTGCGGCTGGCTCATCGGCTGCTTATGTGCTGGAGCTAGTAGTGGATCAACCTCCAGGTCTAGAGTCAGCTCTCGGTCCCAAGCTTTTGTTGCAGCCCTACCTTCACCCCATGGTTGGCCTCTACTTCCAGTTCACATGCAAGCCATCCTGTAAAAGAGTGGAACAAGTGAGATTTCTAGAAATCAACAAGACACACACTACATGACATCAATACAAAAATGACGTGTTCCTAAAGACATCTTGTATCCTCCCAAGGATAAGTCATGGATGTCTCTACGCCAATTCGTAGGACTCTATAAGACATTACCTGTGTACAAGTAAGACTGGTAAACCTAGGGCTATGATATCAACTTGTCACGATCTAATTTATCAGGTCATGATGGAGCCTACTATGACCCACCAATAGGTAAGACGACCCATATCTCAAAACTATAAGTAATAGGATAGGGTAGAATACTCGCAATCTAATTTAAAATAGTAAAGCAACAATTAGAGCATATTATTAATGGGCGAAAGAAACTAAACATATATATATATATATATATATATATATATAACAAAAAAATCCCTCCCACGTAGAAGTCACATGTATAGAGATGCTAATAAAAGAGAACAGGTCCCAAAAGTAGACCACGGAAA
Source organism: Solanum dulcamara (assembly GCF_947179165.1). Classification (NCBI taxonomy): domain Eukaryota; kingdom Viridiplantae; phylum Streptophyta; class Magnoliopsida; order Solanales; family Solanaceae; genus Solanum; species Solanum dulcamara. The sequence goes on from NC_077248.1 coordinate 34,488,380, forward strand.
CAGAGCTATCTCAAAAAGCAAAATACAAGTAAAATATATGTATAGAAGGAGACGGGTAAGTCTAGAATGCAAATATGGTCACCCTCACCTCCGATCACGACCGAAGCTAATTCGAATCAATGCCAGTAGCTAGTACTCAGACCTGTATCCTGAAAATAGATGCAGAGTATAGTATGAGTACCAAAATAATAGGTACCCAGTAGGCATCATAGGCCGATTGAAAGATAATCAAAAGAAAATTGAAATGCGAGTAAAAGATCACAATCAAATACAAGATAAGAATTAAATGTGGGAATGTACAAGAGCATACTAGCAAATAAAGAGAAAGAATCTAACTAACTCTATCGGGCTCCCATGACCCCACGGGAAATCTCTTCCACCAATAAAGAGTAACCACCTGTATGGACTCCCATAAGCCCAATAGATGCAAGAATAGCTAAAAGAAAATGAAAGCAACCAAAGTATTTCAATAATATCATCATTTCCCGGACTTGAACTGAACCAATTCCAAACTCTAACACCTCAACCCACAACTGAGAGTAGATGAAGACTTAACCGAACATTCATCAGGAAATTAGGAATTTAACCACATGTAAGCTGGACCACCAACTGCAACCGGGTAACTGTAGCTAATAAGTCGACATGAGTAGGCTAGACCACGGAATTTAACAGGGTAACTGTAGCCAAAGGTCAAGCACGGGTAAGCTAGACCGCATACTTTAACTAGGTATTTATAGGTAGAAAGCTTTGATATAGGTAAGTTGGACCACTGACTTTAACCGAGTGTCATCCATGCACCGCTTCAGCCAGAACTAAATATAACCCGAATCACCAAGAAAGTACCCAAATATCAAGAACCGAGCGATACAAGACCGATAGGAGAATAGAACATTATGGAGGTAAGGTCACAAGCTGAGTTATTGCCTATATAAGGCCCAGACTATCAGAATCAAGTCTACTGTATTAGTCTACATGGAGCTAACCATTCGAAATGACATCGGAGAAGCTCTAAGGCCTAACGAAACCAATATTACTCAAGTATAAGAAAACACTAGTCGAAGCCTGGACTAAGGACAAACATACTTCCAAACATGTTACCGTAAGCATAGTATTCATTATAGGATAGTAACAACCAACAACCACAGGATTCAAGCTTATACAGTGAGATAATTACCTAAAATGAGGCTTAGGACATGGATTCTATGAATTTAGAATTCTCGACACCCAACTCCACCAAACTCATACAAATTAATGTACAATTGCCTAAACATGCTCAATATTACGAGGGGAAAATCATAACCTACCTGTAAGCCCACCACGCATGCTCCAACTCATGAAACTAAAGATTTTCCCTTCCGAGCGGCCTCCAAACTCTACCAAGCTATCAATAATGGAATCACATTAATACAGTCGTTATGATAGTAAATTTATCAAATTCGGAGATGGACTAATTTTGGGGTCCAAAATAGGAAATGTGGGAATCGTGTCTGGATTTCCTGAATTAACCCCAAAAATAGGTTTTCAATAACTCCCCAAGCTCACAAAACAAATTTATAAATAGTTACGGGGTTGGGAGACTACGCAACATGACCATATAATGAAAATTTACAAAATTTAAACTAAAAGATAAAAATGGCAGCTTCTTGATCAACGAATTTTGAAAGCCCGAGACTTTTCTAATCCAAATAAATTATACCATGACGTTCCTTGCGAAAAACCCCCACAATCTTGTCACGACCCAACTACATAGGCCATTATTGAGGCCCGACCTAGACACCCATATACATACCTATCAAATGTAGTCAAGCTGAGCTACGAACAATATGATAACTTACATAAGAACTCCAATGGTTCATAAAATCTTCATATAAATACATTCTTATCATTTATATCTTGTGGAGTCACAACTAATCATATCATGAAAGGGGACACAAGCCTACAAGGCTGTCATTACGTATCAATATCTACAACACATCATTCGAAATAACTGAAAAAACTTATACACAACCCACACATGCCAAAAGAAAGGAGGGATAACTTTACATACCTTGAACTCTATCTAAATGTCCAATGTCTCCTTTACGAGCTTGTGGGTCTAAAATTAAGATAACACATGCCATTTTAAAATTTAAAATTAAAAGTCTTTGAATTTATGTTTGTTAGCTCATGCATAATCCAATGTGCAAAAATACATAATATAATAAATCTAGCCTAAAAATCACTAAAAACGGAGCTAAATCAGCCAAATTACAATTCTCCAAAGTTCAACGAAAGACCACTCTGAAATTCACTAAATAAGTAGGTAATTACAAATTCTTACCTCACATGAAGCTTCCCCTTGAGTTTCCAAGCTCACAAAGGATTTTCCACGAAATTCTCTTGAATTTGGACCTTGAATCACCTAATTTGAGCTTAGAACTAAGGAGTTATCGAGGCTTGAACTTTGAATGAAATGATGAAAATCATCCTTGCTTTTTATTAAAAGACTAGGACATTGGGCTCGCGGCCACGGTGGTCTATGAATGCGGAGATCAAAAAAATTACCTTCACAAATGCGGCCAGAAGCCCGTGAGTGCGGAGGCCAAAGACTTACACCTCCGCGAACGCAGAGACCAATTTCATGGAACTCTGCGAAGGCAACTAGGGAACCGCGATCGTAGAGAATAATTTGTGCTGCACCAGTTATCAGCTAAAGGTTGAGTTTTCACCAAGTTCAAATACTCATATGGGGTGCTCGAAATTCATTTTGAATCCTATGCATGCAAATGAGATATGCCACAATACCAAATTTGATGTTCCAGACTCAATGTCACAGTCAAAATTCCAATACAAGGTCATTACGACTGAAAGTGGGCCATTTTTAGCCAAATTCCATAACAGGCCTCAAAATTAGATTGGAAGCCTCTAAAAGCGAACGAAGGGTCGTTTTAGACCAAATCGACATTCTAAAACTAACCGCGCTATCAAAATTTTCATTCGAGCGTATTTTCCAAGAATGTTGACCAAAGTCAACAATACGCCAAATTTCAAAGGCAAAAGCACCAAATGGTCCTAATCTTATATCGATTACCTTGGCACTCGTGCTGACCATGCTACTAGCCTAATTTTCCATTCTAGAGCTAATAAAATTGTCAGAATTCCGTTTTGAGGTCATTTTCCTGATTTTATAACCAAAGTCAACTTTTCAAGTTATAAAAGCGCCAAAACAGAGAAATAGGCCTAAAACCCAAATGAACGACTAGACGACCGAACAATCAGTGCCAACAAGTTATAAATGATTTGAGGTCACTACATGAATGCTCTAAATGATGGAATAAATTCTTAAATTCAAAAATTACCTAGAGGATCATTACAGATATGTTCATTTTATGTATTTGAACTATTCTTTTATGTATCTAATATAGTTTCTTCTATTTATCTTGTATATACATAATGATTAGATGTATTTGATTTTTTCATTTTATATATTCGAACTACTCTTCTATGTATTTGATATGTACTTAATAAATAGATGTATTTGATCTGTTTATTCTATGTATCTGAACAGTTCTTCTATAAATATGATATAGTTTCTTTTATATAACTAATATGTACTTAATGATTAAATGTATCTAATCTATCGATCATGTGTATCTGAACTATTTTTCTATGTATTTTGATATAGTTTATTCAATGTATCTAATAAAACTCACCTCAAAGTCGATGAACATGGATAAGTAATAAATGTTTGAAAGAGAAAGTAAATAGAGAATAAATAGATTTAGATTTTTTAAGTATTAATAAATTAAAATAGATTTCTTCGTCGATGAAATTTAATCTATGATCATTGGGAAGCTTTGAAAGTGAATTAAACAAGGTGGATATAGTTTATTTTATGTATATGATAAAACTCACCTCAAAGTCCACGAACACGAATAGTGAAAAATGTTTGAAGGAGAAAATGAATAGATTTAGATTTTCATAAGTATTAATATATTAACTTAGATTTCTCCATCAATGAAATCGAAGCTAATGGCCATTAGGGAGCTTTGAACGTGCATTAATGGAGGTGAATTTTAAAAAAGAAGACTGTGTGAGGGAGAAGAAGGAAAGAGAATGTTGAAGAAATGTGTGGGAGGGAAAATTTAGGAGAGAGATGATTGATTTTAAGTAAAACATAAATTATGAAAAGAATTAAGTGGATAGATAATTAAGAACTTTATTTTAGGCTAATTTTAAGAAATGGTGTATCTCACTTCAAATCTGGTATAAAATTATTAAATAGTGAAATAACATGTAATTATTTGAAAGTATAAATTCGATTAGTAGCTATGGTATATATGGGGGGAAAAATTACAATGGGAGAGGCACAACCAACAATAGTTGTGTGAGGCTCGATTCTTCTTTTGACACTTGGATAATGGGTCCAAATTCTTACTTTAAATGTCCTTCACCACCTATCTTCTACTCACCCCTCTTTTCTTTCATTTTCTTATTCTTTTTACACCAAACAAATTTGTCATGATTCAAGCTTGGTCCTAGATGTGACACGACGCTTAGGATCTCGAGATACCCAAAAAAGTCTCTTAGCATACATAGCATGCATAAGGTAAGTAAAAAATATCGATGTACAATCATAAATGCGGAAAATAAGTCTAAACATAGCAATCTCGATAAAAGAGAAAACTCTAAATATAATATCTGAATAAACAGAACTACATGACCATAGTCTAAAATTCCTCTACTAACTCGATAGGGGATTAGGACAAGCTCTAGCTCTTCCAAATATAAAAAACTTAAAGTAATAAAAGAAATCATAAAATTCATAAGGGATGTATCCTAGAAACATGAGTACTCACCAACAATATACTCAAGAGCAATCCAGAACTAGCCACGTATGGGAGGATGAGAGTCGGGCCCTACATTATTAGATAATGTAGGCAAAAATATGTGTTATTAGATAGAATAGACTAAGCATGTAAGAAACATGCATAAGGTAAACATGATATCAAAATGAGCAAAAAACAGGAGATGCATGACCAAAAATTCTTTACAAACATGAACGTAAATCATAAAATATGAAATAAGGTCAATGCATCTTTTAAAGTACATAAGAGAGTTTGTGAGAAACATAGTTTGTTTTCGTGGGATATCAACCTTAACTGATATTTAAGACTATGTGAGCTATAACATGAAATCCAATGTAACTCCACATCTAGAAGAGAGAGGTGACTATCTATGGTCGACTCCGTATCATAATCATAATCATGTGTTATATGTGGATCCACTATCTAGGCCAATTAAGGCAAACCTATAAGGGCACATAGTTTTGAACTAGGGGTTGCTATATGAGACTCCCATACCAAGTCTTCACCATAAATTCTTCTTTATGCTAAGTTAATCACAATAAAATAAGTAAATAATTTATCATTCATATCATTAGGAAAGGCAATAATCAATACCAATACACATCATAAAATATATCATAAGAATAACTCTTTGAAAATCACGATCATAACATAATGCATATTGACACTTACTTTTAAATGAATCTAAATAATGATTCCTTCATATTGTGAGAAAATCTTTCACAATTCATTCATTCATCTTGAAAACATACTTGAAACATAATTAATAGCTTTTCAATATCATTCATAAATCCTTCATAAGTTCATGAACATAATTTCAAATTTCCTAATGAAAATTATTGATATAATGCATGGGCCTATGTGAAATGAACTTAAAATCATGTAGTAATATGACTTCATGCATAATCAAGTGAAACAATATCAATTGAATCAATATACAAGAGACCCATGAAGAATTGACATGAAACCCCTTGGAATTGGGTGAAATTGAATTGAGAGACGAGTTCTTTTGGAACCCAATGGATGAAAGACCAAAAATCAATGGAGATTGAAGTTTGAAACCTTGAATATCCTGGAAACCCTAGCTCTTTCTAGGGAAGAAGACTTGAGAGAAAACTTTGAATCTTTTGGTTATTTTGAGAGAATGAGGGAATTGGATGAGTTTGAAGGGTTTGGTTAGATATAGGATGTTCAAAATAGTCCAAAATGATGTAATTTAGAAGTAAAATAAAGGAGAAAACTACAAAATACCCTTACTGAAAAATTGCCAATGGGACATACAACTCGTAGGTCCTTGTACAAGCTGTAAAGTGGGTTCGTAGAAACCCTAGTTGAAAATAACTCACTTCCTATGTCCCATGTCCTATGGGACATTGAAACTCTTATGGGTCATTGAACCCTTCATAGAACTTAGGTACCCCAAACAGTAGCTACTAGAATTGCACATTGACTCTACGACTTGAGTCTACGGATCGTAGAAGATATTACAGCTTGTGCATAGGATCGTAGAACCAGAAATAAGATTCAAGTTCCTTTAGCTTCCCTACGACCGTCTCCTATAGTTCATAGGGTTGTCTATGGATCATAGCTACCACCCATCCTGTCAACTTTCCAAAATCCCAAAAATACAAGTCTTAGTACTCTTTCTATGGGACCTTCCTATGGATTGTAGGACTCCCTATAGTCTATAGGACCCCCACTGTCATGACCCAATTTCTCAGGTCATGATGGTTTCTACTATAGCCCACCAGTAGAGAAGCAAATCCATATCCCAAAACTATGAGTAATGGGATGTACGGGTAGAAGAGCAACAATTTAATCTAGCAACAGTAATGAAATACTAGGAACATAATGAACAGTGGAAGCAAAGCTAAATATATGCAAATAAAAAGATCCCTCCTAGAATCTGGAAGTCACATGTATAGAGCTACTACAAAAAAAAGTACAACTCCTAAAAGTGGACCACAGAAACAGGGCTGTCTCAAAAAGCAAAACACATGCAAAAAATATGTACAAAGGGAGATGGGTAAATTCAGAACGCAATGTGCTCACCCTCACTTTCAATCATGACCGAAGCTAGCTGGAGTCAATGCCGATAGGTAGTACTCAAACCTACATCACGAAAATAGATAAAAAAGTGTAATATAAGTACCAAAACAATCGCTACCAGTAGGCATCATAGGCTAACTGAACAAGATAAGCAAAAGTAAACTGAAATTCGAGAACATAACCACAACCCAAGATAGGACAAAAAGTAAATGTATTTATGTACATGAGCGTACTCAACAAACAATGAGAAGGAATCTAGCTAAATCTATCGGGTTACCTTAAACCCGACAGGTACACTTATGCACATGTCTAAGGTAACTACCTGATGAACTCGCATAAGCCGACAGGAGCAAGGATAATTGATGTAAAATGAACGCAGCTCAAAAAAATTTCAATAATACCACCAATTTCCTGAACATAAACCGAACGATCCTAAAAGCTTGAAACTTTAACCTAATCCTGGGAGTAAATAAAGACTAGAACTGAAGATTCATTAGATAATCAAGAACACAAACTGGGATTTGAAAGCAACCACGAACTTGAACTGGGTGACAGATAATCATGGATTTGAACCTCGTGTAAGATAGACCACTGACTTGAACCGATTAACTATATCTAAGGATTTGAACACAATTAAGCTAGACCAAAGGCTCGAATCGAGTAACTCTAGCTATGGAGTCGAATATGAGTAAGTTGGACCACAAACTTAAATTGGGTAATTGTAGCTAAGGAGTCGATCACAAGTAAGTTGGACCATGGGATCGAACTGGGTAACTGTAGCTAAGGAGTCGATCACAAGCAAGCTAGGCCATGAACTCAAATTGGTTAACTGTAGCTAAGGAGTCGATCACAATTAAGATAAACCATGAACTTGAATCAGGTAACTGTAACTAAGGAGTCTAACCAAATTAGGATTAAGCTAAACCATGAACTTGAATCAGGTAACTATAGCTAAGGAGTCTAACCAAATTAGGATCAACAGCCAATCGAGCATCATGAAGAGTACCCCCAAACCAAGTTCCATCAATACATCACTCCAGCCTGAAATATATTTAATCAGAATCGTCGAGAAGACTCCCAGAATTAAGAACCAAGTGATACCGAACCAATAGGAGAATAGGGCATTATGGAGGTAAGGTCCCAAAGTTGTGTTACTGCCTAGCTAAAGCTAAGACTACTAGACTCAAGTCTGCTATATCACTCTACATGGAGCTAACTATCAGAAATGATATTGGAAAAGTTCTAAATCCCAACAACACTAAAATCGTGCAAATTTAAGGCAACACTAGTCTCATCCTAGACTAAGGTCAAATATGCTTTCAAATATATAACCAAAGTCACAACATACACAACAGGTTAGGGATAACCAACAACAACATGAGTCACACTTAAACAGTCCAACAATTTCTTAAAGTAATGCCTAGGACATAAATTCTAGAAATTTAGCATGCTCGATACCCAAGCCCCCTCCAAACTCATACATTTCAATATACAAATGCCTAGACATGCTTAGTCTAATGAGGGAAAAATGTACCCTACATGTAGGCCACTGTGTGAGATCCAACTCATAAAACTAGAGCTTTTCCCTTCTGAATGGCCTTCGAACTCTACCACGCTATCAATAATAGAATCACAATATTAATATAGTCGTTATGATACTAAAATTATCGAATTCGGAGATGGGCCTATTTTAGAGTAAAAAATGAGAATTTTGGGATCTGCTCCATAACTCACAGAATTGACTCCAAAAATGGTCTCCAACTACTAACCCCATCTCATGTTCTAAAAAGGACCAAAATTCACATAACAGAACAGACCCAAACAAAATATGTATTCATGATCAAATTCATAGCCAAGAACACTAGAAAAGTAGGGGAAAGGGGAAATGTACCTCAAAGGAAGCATCAACTCCTAATTCTAAATACACCACTGGGTGTCCTTCAAAAATCCATACAACTTAGCCTTTTAAATCGCCAAAATTGCCCAAGAATTGAAGGAGAAAATGAAATTTGAAGTTGGAGATAAAATCTGGAAAAGGGTCTTTAGAAGACCCTGTGATGTCGCTTTAGCGACTCCCGGTGGTGTCTTAAGCAACGTCTGCTAAGAAGCGGGTGTCGCTTTAGCGACACCATCCCAAGAGGGTTGGTTGATTTAGCGATGACACTAGACTCAGCTGGTGCAAAATGGACTTTAACATGTACAATTCTCCGATGGGGTGCCCGGTATTGGTTCAGAACCATGTTCATGAAAACAATATATGCTACCCCACCAAATTCGATGTTCCAAACTCAATGGCGTATTCAAAATTCCCATGCGAAGTCATTTTAACAAAAAATGGGTCACACCAAGTGCCATTTTGAGCTTATTTCCACAACTAGCCTCAGGATTAGACTGGAAGCTTCGGAAAGTGAACAAAAGGTCGTTCTAGAACAAACGTGATATTCTAGAGCTAACTGTGCTGTAAGAATTTTTATCACAACGCATTTTCAAAGAATGTTGACCAAAGTTAACCATAGGCCAAATTTTAAATACAAAAGCACCAAATTGCCCTAAATTAGTACCGATTGCTACTAGCCTTATTTAGCTATTCCGGAGTTGATAGAACCGTCAAAATTTCGTTCTAAGGTCATTTTTTCAAAGTTATGACCGAAGTCAAATTTTCAAGTTATAAAAGCTCCAAAATAGGAAATGGGCCTTAAACCCAAATGAATGATCATGCGACCGAACAATTAGTGCTACCAAGTCATAAATGACTTGGGGTCTCCATAGGAATGCTTTAAATGATGGAATAAATGTTTTAATTAAAAAATGACCTAAAGGGTCATTAAAACATCCACTACTAAAAGAACTTTCATTTGGAAAAGTAAAAGTCATGAAGTACCTGAAGGTTCAAATAAGCCTGGGAATTGTGCCCTCATCTCATGCTCGGTCTCCCAGGTAGCCTCCTTGACAGGACGATGCCTCCTATGGACCTTATCCATAGGAGTGGCTCCGGATCACAACTTCCTGACATCTCTAGCAAAAATAGCAATGCGATCCTCAATATAGCTCAAATAATCAGCCAAGTCTAGCGCGTCATACTGAAGCACATAGGACTCATTTGGAACATATCGGTGCAGCATCAAAACACGAAAGACCGAATGAATAAATGAAAAGGTTGAAGGCAAAGCTAACTCATATGTCACCTCGCCATTTGTCCTCAATATCTCAAAAGGGATAATATACCCGGAGCTAAGCTTTCCCCCCTCTAAAATCTCATCACGGCCTTCATGAGTGATACACGAAGGAACACTCTATCACCTATGCTAAATCTCAACAGTCGAAGCCTACGATTTGCATAGATTTGGTGTCTACTCTGAGCTTTCCTAAGCCTATATTCAATCCCCCTAACATGATCTAAGACTCTTGCATCAAGTCTATACCGCACTGCCTGGGATACATAGACTCAAACCAACCACCAGAGAGCGATTAGTGCCAACTTGGGCCATCTAAATATTAGAGTGGTAGTTGTTGCTGTACACAAAATCCACCAAGGGAAATAAATTATCCTACTAACCCCCAAATTCCATAACATAAGCCCGCAACATATCCTCGAGAACTGATTAGTGTGCTTTGATTGACCATCAGTCTGTGGGTGGAAAGTTATGCTAAGTTTGACTTGGGTACCCAACTCCTCCTAGAAAGTCCTCCAGAAGTTGGATGTGAACTGTGAGCCCCAGTCTAAGATGATAGAAACTGGCACACAATGAAGGTAAACCATATCCCGAATATAAATATGGGCCAACCTCTCGACACTTTAGGAAGTATGAACAGGAAGGAAGCGTGATGACTTGGTCAACTAATCCACAATGACCCAAAGACTATCAAGGCCAAAAGAAGTATGAGGAAACCCCACAATGAAATCCATGATGATTTTCTCTCATTTCCACCCGGAAATGGGTAATCTCTAAAGTTCGCCACCAGGCCTCAAATGCTCGTCCTTAACCTGCTGACAACTCAAACAACAAGACACATAATCTGTAATGCCTGTCCTCATGCCGTTCCACTAGTAATGCTACTTCAATTGAAGATACATCTTACCGATGCTCAGATGGATAGAATATCTAGAATCGTGGGCCTTACTAAGGATCAATAGAATCAAACCCCTAACTCTCAAAACACAAAGACGACCACAAAACCTCAAAACCCCATCTAAATCTAAGGTAGCCATACCGGCGTCACTTCATAAAATTTGATCTCAAAGAGAAACTAATGCCTTATTCTTAGACTGACGGCTATGAATTTGGTCTAATAGAGATGACTGAGCTCCCATATAAGTTATCACACACTAGGAGTCTAAGATGTCAAGTAGAATCATTTGGTTAGTTAAGGATTGGATATCCCAAGCTAATAGTTGCTCCACCATAGAAAGGATGGCTAGACTACCCATACTCACCGCCTTCCGACCTAAGGCATATGCTACTATATTTTCCTTGCCCAATTTGTAGAGAATAAAGAGGTCATAGTCCTTCAAGAGATCAATCCAGTAGTACTGCCTCGAATTAAGATCCTTCTAGCTCATAATATATTGAAGGCTCCTAAGATCAGTGTAAATCTCGCATCTACCTCCATACAAGTAGTGCCTTCAAATCTTAAGTGCAAATACTATGACCACCAACTCTAGGTCATGAGTGGGGTAGTTGCGCTCATGCAGCTTAAGCTACCTTGATACATGAGCAATAACCCAGCCCTGCTATATCAGTATAGAATCTAAACCAATGTCGGAAGGGTCATAATAAATGGTGAATCCCTTGCCCTCAACTAGAATAGTCAATATAGGAGTGGAGGTAAGCAACTTCTTGAACCTCAGAAAACTCCTTTCACACTCTTCTGACCATATGAATGGAACATCCTAGCAAGCCAACCAAGTCAGAAGTACCTCTATAATAAAGAACCCCTCAACAAAGTGCTTGTAGTACCCTGCCAATCCGATGAAGCTATGAATCTCAGTCATAGAGTTGGATCTGGCCCAATCACAAAGAGCCTCAATATTCATCGAATCTACCATAATCCCATCCTTGGACACCATGTGCCTCAAGAATGCTACGGACTCAAGAAAAAAATCACACTTAGATAACTTGGCATAAAGACACTGATCTATCAAATTCTAGAGCACTACTCTCAAATGCTTCTCATGCTCATCCCAGCTCAGTGAGTATACCAAAATATCATCAATGAATACTATGATAAATAAGTCCAATTATGGCCTAAGCACCGAGTTATCAAGTCTATGAATACTGCAGGGGCATTAGTCAACCCAAAACATATCACTACGAATTTATAGTGGCTATAACTAGTCCTAAATGCGGTCTTAGGGACGTCTGCTGCCCTAATCCTCAATTGGTTATGGCTGAATCTCTAATTAATCTTAGAAAATACCTGGTACCCTGAACCTAGTCGAATAGCTCATCAATCCTAAGTATGGGTTAGTAGTTCTACACTGTCACCTTGTTCAATTACTTGTAATTAATACACATATTCATAGTACCGTCCTTTTTTTTAACGAACAGGACTGAGGTAACCCAAGGCGATACACTAGGCCGAATAAATCCCTTATACAAGAGATCATAAAGCTGAACACTGAGCTTCTTAAGCTCTGCGGAGGCCATAAGATTTAGTGAGATAGAAATAGGACGATTACCTTGATCTATATAAATGGCAAAGTCAATATTGTGATCATTAGGAAGGCTAGACAGATCGGTAGGAAACACATCTGCAAACTTTTAGCTGGAAGAACCTATCTTTGAACCACATTGGCCCTAACTCGGACCGGTATTAGAGCCACCCGGATGGTGTTGGTCACCCTTTGAAGTCTGAAGAGTGGCCTGAAGGGGGTGGCTGGACTGACCAGATTAGAATCTTTGGTGAAATCTATCATAGGACTCCCTAGGTCTAAAGCGATGCCCATCATGGCTATCTTCTTGCCTAGCTCTCTTATCGCTACCACCTTAGGCCTCATGATGGAGCTACTTGAGCGTACAGTCATGGTCTAGCACATCCTGAAATAAGAAGCCCATTGAGACTAAAGACTGAGTCTCAATCTGGAACTGGAGCCTCAATCCTCTAATGAAACACCGAACCCTCTCCTCCTCAATAGGTCAGATCATGGCGGCATATTTGGAGAGCTTGAGGAATTAGGCCTCGTACTTCGATTATTTAATGAATCCCTGATCTAATCATTAAAAAAGATCTCGAAGTTGATCCCCGATGCTTCTGGGATAAATCTGACCAAGAAGGCCTCTAAAAACTCAGCCCACAACATTGGTTGGGACCCAGCTGGTCTAGTCTCCAAAAATGAATGCCACTATTATCGGGCATTATTTAGATAATAAAAAGTGAAATAGGCTTCTTCGAATCCACTAGACCTAAGGTTTGCAGCCACTCTCAGTAAGTAACTAGAAACTCATGGGCATCTTCACCCATAACTTCAGAAAACCTGGGTGGTGATAGTCTAAGGAACACCCCGAGCATCTTTTTCTCCCAAAGTGGCATAACACCCTCTAAATCATATGGATGAATGGCAGGTACCGGTGGCTACTGAACAATTGGTGCCTATAGCATAAATTAGTCCTACGGCACTAGGGCAGGGGAGCTGGTGCTTGTTGTATATCCCTGATAGTAGCCAAAATTAGGTGAACATCGCTTGTAAGTACGATGTTGCGACTAGATCAAGAGGTGGTCGGGATAGTCCCGAGCCTACTGGCTACAGATGTACTGGAGCTACTAGTGGCTCTACCTCCGACTCCAGAGTTTACTCTCTATCCTAGGCTAGAGCTGCAGCCCTGGCATGACCCCGAGGTTAGCCTCTACTTCTAGCGTATATGGGAGCCATCCTTTAAGAGAGTGGAACAAGTGAGATTTCAAGAAACCGATAAGACACACTCTGCATGACAGTGATATAAAAAAGAACATTACTACAGACATCCTGTAGCCTCCCGAAGATATGTCATAGACGTATTCGCACTGATCCACAAGACTCTATTAGACGTTAGCTCTGTAAAAGTGAGACAGGTAAACCTGGTCTTTGATACCAACTTGTTACGACCCAATTTCTGAAGTCATGCTGGCGCCTACTATGTCCAACCAGCATGCAAGCCGACACATATACCAAAACTATACCAAAGAGGTCGAACACGAGTAAGCTAGACCATGGACTTGAATCGGGTAACTATAACTAAGGAGTCAATCACAAGTAAGTTGGACAACAGACTCAAATCGGGAAACTGTAGCTATAAAGTCGATCACAAGTATGCTAGACCACAGACTTGAACTAGGTAATTGTAGCTAATGAGTCTATCACATGTAAGATACACCATGGACTTGAACTGGGTAATTATATCTAAGGAGTCAGATAGAATTAGGATCAGCGGCTAATCGAGCATCATGGGAAGTACCCTAGACCGAGTGCCATTAATACATTACTCCAACCCTAAGTATATTCAAATGAAATTATCGAGAAGAGTCCCATAATAAAGAACCAAGCGATATAGGAATGATAGGAGAATAGGTCATTATGGAGGTAAGGTCCCAAAGATGTGTTACTGCCTAGCTAAAGCATAGAAAATTAGAATCAAGTCTTCAATATCAGTTTACATGGAGCTAACTATCTGAAACAATAATGGAAAGTTCTAAGGCTCAACGGCACCAAAATCGCGCAAGTCTAAGGGAACACTAGTCTAAGCCTAGACTAAGGCCAAACATGTTTCCAAATATATAACCAAAGGAATCACACACACCACAGGGTAGGAATAACCAACAACAAAAGTCATGCTTAAACAGTCCAACAATTTCCTGAAGTAATGCCTAGGACATGGATTCTAGGAATTTTGCATGCTCGACACCTAACCCCTCTCTAAACTCATACAATTCAATATATAATTACCTAAACATGCTCATTCTAAAGAGGAAAAATACATAGCCTACCTAAAGGCTTACCACGCGTGCTCCAACTCATGAAACTGGAGCCTTTTCCTTCTAAACGACCTTCAAATGCTACCACACTATCAATAATAGAATCACAACATTAATACGATCATTAAGATATAAAAATTATCGAATTCAGAGATGGGATAATTTTGGAGTCAAGAATCGGGAATTATGGGACCCTCTCCTTGACTTATGCAATTGACTATAAAAATGGTCCATCTACTAGCCCCAGCTCATCTTCCAACAAGAAATACAATTCACACACCAGAACAGAACCAAACCAAAGATGTATTCATGATCAACTTCGTAGCCAAGAACACTTGACATGCAGGGGAAAAGGGAAATGTACCTCAAGGGAAGCCTCAACTCCTAATTCTGAACATACCACTGGGTTCCCCTCGAAAATCCACACAACTTAGCATTTCAATCAACTAAATCTCCTAAGAATTGAAAGAGAAAACGAAATTTGAAGTTGGAGATAAACTCTGGAAAAAGAGTCTTAAGAACGACCCTCTGATGTCACTTTAGCGACCCCCAGTGGTCTCTTAAGCAACACCCACCAAGAGGTGCACATCGCTTTAGCGACACCATATCGCTTAAGTAATACCCACCAAAGAGGGATGGTAGGTTTAGCAACCTCCTGGCCAATTTAGTGGCATTCGCTTTAGCAACCACGAGTTGCTTTAGAGACGGCACCAGACTCACCTGGTGCAAAATAGAGTTTGGCATGTCCAATTCTCTGATGGGGTGCTCAAGATTCCTTCGGAACCCTGTGCACACAAATGAGATATGCTACCTTCTAAAATTTAACATTTCGGACTCAATGGCACAATTAAAATTCCTATATGAGGTTATTTTAACAAAAAGTGGGTCCCACACCTAAGTGCCATTTTGAGCCTATTTCCAAAATGGGGCTTCAAAAATAGACCAGAAGCCTCGAGAAACAAACGAATAGTCATCCTAGATCAAATGCGATAATTTAGAGAAAACCGCATTGTCTGAATTTTCATCCGAGTGCATTTTCTAAGAATGTTGACCAAAGTCAAGAATAGACCTTGATACTTCTGTTGACTATGCTATTAGCCTAATTTGTCCATTTCGGAGCAGATGGAACCATTAGAATTTTGTTCTGAGGATGTTTTCCTAAAGTTATGACCAAAGTCAACTTTTCAAGTTATAAAAGCTCCAAAATGGGGAAATGGACCTAAAACCCAAACGAACAACCAGGTAACCGAATAGTTAGTGCTAGCAAGCTATAAATGACTTGGGGTTGCTACAGGAATGCTCTAAACAACGAAATAAATACTTTAATTCAAAAATTTACTAGAGGGTCATTACACTCTCATCAAAAGACCCAATATATAGAAAATTGTCCTTTTCATTAGTGCCTTCCTACAAGATCTTCCTATGGTCCGTAGAACTTCCTACGACCTATCTGTCATCTTATGGGAACTAACATCAAGTTAATTTTCTACAAATCATTCCCTTGTTCCGCCTTTCCTACTTCTGGGGTCATATAATATCTTCCCTTTGGGAATATTCGTACTCGAATAGTACTCAAGCTAGCATAAATAGAGTATGTAAAGAGACCTAACAACCTAACATGAATGCAACTACACATAAAAATGCATAAAACCAAGGAGTAATCCACTCCAAAAGCTAAAACATGAATTAAAACTCATTTCATGAACATACATGCATACAAAAATATAAGAGTGACTGAAACACATTATATCAAAATAGTAAATGTGAAGAAACTTAATACCTCAAGTTGGAACGGAGGAAAAACATGAGGATAAAGATATATCATATTAGCTTCATCCTCCCATGAAGCACCCTCAACTAGTTGGTTCCTTCAAAAAACCTTCACAGATGCAGCTTCTTTATCTCTTAACTTTTAAACTTGCCAGTCTAGAATCTCAATCGGAACCTCTTCATAAGATAGACTCTCCTTCACACCAACGCTTTCCAATGGCACAATAGAGGTAGGATCACCAACATACTTCTTCAATAATGAGATATGAAACACCGGATGCACTGATGCCAATTTTGAAGGCAAATCCAACTCATAGGCTACCTTGCCATAGCGCCTCAAAATTTGATATGGCCTACATATTAGGGACTAAGTTTCCATTTCTTGCCAAAATGCATCATACCCTTCATAGGTGAGATTTTCAAGTAAAACCAATCATCAACCTCAAATTTAAGCTCTATTCTCCCTGCATCAGAATAGGACTTTTGTTAGATTTGGGAGTTTGTAACCTCTCCCTAATTAGTCAACTTTTTTCATAGACTCATAAACTAACTCGGGTCCTATCAAAGTAACCTCACAAACCTCAAACCATCCAACAGGAGATCTATACCTCCTACCATACAAGGCCTTAAATAGAGCCATTTGGATACTCAAATGATATATGTTGTTATGACAAAACTAATGAATGGAAAATTATCATCCCAATTACCTTTGAAATCAATTACACAATCCCTCAACATATCCTCCAAGGTCTAAAAAATATGCTCAAATTTACCATCGGTCTGAGCGTGAAAAGCTGTACTAAGATTGACTTGAGTACCGAGACCCTTTTAGAATAATCTCTAAAACTGAGATGTAAACTGAGTACCTCGGTACGAAAGTATAGGCAACAGAACCTCATAAAGTTTAACCAACTCTTGAGAGTAAATTCTAGCATAATCCTCGGTTGAATAAGAGATCTTAATAGGAATAAAATATATAATTCAGTCATTCGTTCCACAACAACCCAAATAAAATCATGTTGCCTATGAGTACGAGGCAAACCTGTAGTAAAATCCATATTCAAGTCTTCCTACTTCCAAGTAGGAATCTCAATGTCTTAAGGTAAACCTCTCAATTTTGGATGCTCAACCTTCACTTATTGCACTTAACCACAAATTTTGTAATATCCTTCTTCATACCAATCTACTAATATACTTCCCTCAAATTAGTATACATCATTGTGGATCCCGAATGACTAGGATACCTCAAACTATGAGCTTTGGACAATATTATTTCCCTCAAGCCATCAACATTGGGAATACATAATCGGCCTTGCTATCTAAGCACATCATCTTCCATTTGCAAGAAAGCCTCAATGGAGTTTTCAGTAACTACTTGTTTTAACTCTACTAAAGTCGGATCATTATCTTTCTTTGCCTTAACATCCAACATAAGAGATGATTTAGAACCATTATGCATAATAATACCACCATCCTCGAAATCAACCAAGCAAACACCCAAATGAGCTAGTCTATGGACATCACAAACAACTCATTTTTTGTACCTTAATATGGGTAACACTATTCATAGATAGCCTACTAAGAGCATCGGCAACAAAAGTTGCTTTTTTCGGATGGTACAACACACTCATATCATAATCCTTCAATAACTCAAGGCATCTTCTTTGTCAAAGGTTTTAATCTTTATGGTTGAACATATTTTGAAGGCTCTTATGGTTGGTGAATACATCAACATGGACCATAGAGGTAGTATCTCTAAATCTTTAAGGCAAACACAATCATCGCTAACTCCAAATCATAAGTCAGATAGTACTTTTCATGCACCTTAAGTTGCCTAACTGAATAAGCTATCACTTTACCAATTTGTATCAACACACAATCAAGTCCAATCCTTAAATTATCACAATACACAACAAACCCATTAGACCCTTCTGGTAAAGTCAACACCAGAGCGGACGTAAGTCATTCCTTCAGCTCTTGCAAGTTCTTCTCACATGCCTTGGATCATTAGAATTTCAACTTTTTTAAGTCAAAGTATTCAAGTATGACAATGAAAAGACAGAAAGGAGCAAATAATGACAACCAACTTGAAAAAGACATTAAGAGATAGAGGTGCTGAATATAGAAATTTTATTCCCACGTAGCCCCATATAAAGTTTTACCAGAGCGAATTGTATCCATTGAGCATATATAAAGAGAATCCTTCCACGAATCATATATCATAATTGTCTAAGCTCAACAAATTTAAATATCAGGAGGAGATAAAGATCTAGGTCAATTCTTTACCACTTTGATCTTTTTAGGATCAACTATAATTGTCACGACCCAACCTAGTGGGCCATGACCGGGTGCCCAATCTAGACACTCGCGTGTACACCTATAAACTATAAGTAAGCCTATCGTATGATCATGTATTAGTCCAACCCATCTCTTGAGAGGCCAAAACTTATTATTCAGGCAACATAACACATAAGCCGATGAGGCTATTATAGCATATAGGGTTATCCCATTATATACATACATGCGAGCCAACAAGGTTTCCACGACAGAGGAAACATCCCAAATATACCTCAAACAAACATGATTAAGCACACATATATACACAACCCACTCCCATGTCTACAGATATCTAAGAGTAGTGACGACAACATATGGTGGGACAAAGCCCATGCCGTACTTTTAAATAAATGAAAGTAAAGATATACACCAAGGGTCAGTACCAAAAACTAGGCTCCAGTACAATGGAGCTTCTTCCAAATTAGCTGAGCAGAATCCTAAGCTGGCAGATCCCTAAAGTGCATATTTATACCTGCGAGCATGAAACGCAGCCCCCCATAGAAAGGAGGTCAGTACGACATATGTACTGAGCATGTAAGCATATAACATTATAAAGAAGTTACAGGTAAAATAGGGATGCAAGGGGCAAGTATAACATTTAGCCATTCACCGTAGCTGCATCTATAAAATAAAGTCATACATACTATCATCACTATCATCATGAGCACCTGTGTATTATTAGCGCTATAGAACATAAAGCCCGATCCATATGATAGAAAATACACACCAAGGAATGATGGTGTGATCCATATATCGTATGATAATGCCGAAGAACGACGGCTCAACCTGTATCTCATATAATAGTGTTGAGGAAGAATGGCCCAATCCATATACATACATATCAAATAATAATACCGAGGAATGATGGCCCAATCCACATATCATATGATCGTATACACATATATTATAGCCGGCCTGGGACTCGGTGTAAGATGTACTACAGTATGCGCGAGCAAGGCAGTGCGTAATCATATGTAACTAAATTACCATCCGAGGCCCAATCGAGTAATCAAGCAAACCATCACTTGAAGATCAGGGTAGTAGTCGTTTTAAGTACCCTCTAACGGTTCAGTAAGAGTCATATTGAGTGAATTCTCAGGTATCAGAAGCATGTGTCAAGGCGATTCCATATAGTTTATGTAATTAGAGACTTTTACTCTTATAAGGCCTTTAACATTCACGAGTAGTATGAGTCATTAGTTATATAAAGAACATAGGGATAGGAAGACCTACAATCTCATATCATTCATAACTTAACTTGAATACATGCCAAAAGAAAGGAAAGATACGCTTTACATACCTTTTATAGAGTAATCGTCCCTATTCTTACTTCGTCACCTTCTGAATCTATTTAACATGAAGGTAATACTGACATTAATAACCTTCAACCTCCCAGCTTCTCAAACTATAACCAAGCATCTATAGGAATTATTTCTTTATGTCACTTTCTCAAGTAGTTTACTAATCGGTAAAGAAGTTAATAGAAATCGGGCAGCACTTCCTTTATAACTTGCCCTATCCGAACTTCTAGTTACATCCTCGATAAGCAAAGCCAACCAACAACAACAATCAGAAGAACATATACAAGTAACCCATATCAACATTACGCAACACAAACCCCAATCAATTCATTTAAAACTACGATACCAAAATAGGGTTTTTAATCTCTATTTCATAAAACCTTTAACCACACAAAATGGAGGGTCGTGTGGCTGAAAACAGAAGAACCCACGCCCTATTTAGACCATTTTCCAGCCCTGGAATATACCACCAAACCCTCCAAACCACAGCACCACAATCACAATACATTACTCGACTTTGACTTAACTAAAATGACTTCAGTTTAGTTTGTTTCTAACGCCAAGCATATTTATACATGTTTACTACTTCCAAATTCATTTAACACCTGTAATAAACTCCATAACAAAATTATTAACTCCACTTTGAAAGGGAGGACCTTACCTTGTTCAAAACTTGCAAAATTTCTCCTCGGAAGTTCCTTAATCGCGCTAAAAAATAGTGGACTGCCTGTTGCCCTTCCTTGCTGCCCCAAATCTATAATTTTCATTATTAAACACCGCTATATCACCGTAGGATACCTTAAATAATTAATTCATGGAGAAAAAGTCAGAGGCTCACCATAAGGAGACCAAACCCGTAGCTCTCTTTGCTTGTTCTCTCAAGTTTTCTCCCAATTCTTTCTTATTTTTCTAAGTGTAAAAGATGAATTTATGATTCATTATTCATCAAATGGTCCTTATATACTACATCTTAAGAAGTGGCACGTGCAACCCCTAAGGGTGACACGTGCCCAACCCTTATTGGACCACCCAACCTATGCCACCACTCCAAGGCCTCCACGTGGCAGTGTGGGATCCACCTTAACTAGGTGTGTAACCTACTTGGTCTAAGTAGGTGCATCACCTACTTATTCCAAGTAGATGCATCACCTACTTATTCCAAGTAGGTGCATCACCTACTTGCTTCCAAGTAGGTGCTATGCCTCATTCCGACTCTTTCGTGGGTTCGTAATCTTGTCTAACTTTAAGAACCTATGTAATCCTTGCTACATAAGCTCAAAATGTACTTAAATAGCTTAAGTATGTAATACATCCAAGTTTGTAGCTTATGCAGGTAAGTCCAGTCCCACGACTTGTCATTTGGCCCCCAACTCCTTTCAAATCCTTATAACCCTTACTTCCAACCTTCATTCGTATGGAGCCTCACCTCCTTCCTTCCTTAGAGTTATTTGATAATATTAGAGATTATCTAGGTCACGTGGTAACTTTTAAGAAGTTTCAGAAAGCATTCCAAAGTACAAAAGTATGGGTCATAACATCCTTCTTCCCTTTAGCACATCCATCCTCGAATGTTAAGCAAAACCCTCTTCAAGGTCTTATACAGAGTACAGAGAACTTTCATTTACTGTAACCATAAATGATTTTTCTAAGCAATCAATGTAATAGTTTCAAAGGTTGAGATTACCTGTAGACATCGGGAACAAGTACGGATATTTATTCTTCATCTCTTTCTCAGCTTCCCAAGTCATCTCTTCTCTATTTTTATTTCGCCACACTACCTTGATGGAGGCCACGTCTTTGGTGCAAAATCTCCTGACTTGGAGATCCAGTATGGCTATAGGGCGTTCCTCATACGAGATTTCCTCAGTCACCTGGATATCATCCACAGGGAATATTCTAGAAGGATCACCAGCACATTTGCGAAGCATCAATATGTGACAGACCAGGTGTACCACTTCCGGATTCGACAGTAGGTCCAACTCATAGGCAACCTTGCCTATTCTTCAGAGGATCTGATAAGGACCAATGTATCTTGGGATAAGCTTCCCTTTCTTGTCGAACCTCAATATTCCCTTCATGGGTGACACCTTTAAGAACACCCAATCATCCTTTTAAAATGCCAAAGGTCGATATCGATTATTTGCATATGATTTTTTTCGACTTTGAGCTGCTAATAGCCTCTCCTGAATGATCTTCACTTTATCTATGGCCTGCTGAACCATGTTTGGGCCTATCAGTCATGTTTCACCAACATCAAACTAGCCAATCAGTAACCTATACGTCCTGCCATACAAAGCTATGTACGATGTCATTTGAATGCTAGAGTAATAGCTGTTATTGTAGGCAAACTCGATAAGCGGTAGATGATCATCCCATCTTCCTCTAAAGTTAATAATACAAGACCTCAACATGTCTTCTAACGTTTGAATGGTATATTTATCCTACCCATCCATCTGAGGGTGGAATGTTGTACTAAGATTTACCTGCGTCCCCAATCCCTCTTGAAATGATCTCCAAAAGTTAGCAGTGAATTAAGCTCCCCTTGTTGATATAATCGATGTGGGGACCCCATGAAGTCTTACCACCTCCTTGATGTGCAATGTCGCATAATCCTCAACTAAGTATGTAGTCCTAACTGAGAGAAAGTGGGCTGATTTCGTCAGTCTATCCACAATAACCCATATGGAATCATATTTCCATAGAGTGCGAGGTAAGCTTGTAATGAAATCTATATTGATTTCTTCTCACTTCTAAGTAGGGATTTCTATCTCCTATAACAGCCCGCCAGGCTTCTGATGGGCCATAAATTCAGCAATATCCTTTTTCATACCATCCCACCAATACAGACATTTGAGGTCATGATACATTTTGCTCGACCCTAGATGAATAAAGTAGTAGGCATGTTGTGCCTTCCCCATCACCTGTCGTAGCCCCATAATTTCAGGTACACAAATTCGTCCTCTACATCTTAGTACCTCACCGGGCATGATCTCGAATAGAGTCTTTTCTTTGTGAAGAGTTGTGTCTCTATACTATACCAGGACAGGGTCCTTGTGTTTGCATTTCTTTACCTCCTCCATGATGGAGGATTCAACAACTCCTCGAAGCGAAACTCCACCATTCCCCAAATTGGCCAACCAAACTCCAAGGTTAGCTAATTGGCAAATCTCGTGGACTATCTCTTTCCGCTCTGATTGTATATCTGCTAAGCTACCCATTGATTTATGGCTAAGTGCATCAGCTACTACGTTCTCTTTCCTTGGGTGGTATAGAATATCAACATCATAATCTTTCAATAATTCTAGCCACCTTATTTGCCGTAAATTCAGCTCCTTCTGCTTGAAAATGTATTAGAGGCTTTTATGATCTATATAAATATCAACATGTATGCCGTATAAGTAGTACCTCCATATTTTCAATGCATGAATTACTACTGCTAGCTCCAAGTCATGGGTTGGATAGTTCTTCTCATGTTTCCTAAGCTGTTGGGAGGCATAGACTATGACTCTAGCATGCTGCATTAGCACACAACCTAGACCAATACCAGAGGTATCACAATAAATAACGTAGCCAGCCAGTCCCTCAGGAAGCATCAGGACTGGGTATTTGATAGCATATCTACAGTGAAATCTATCTCCCGTTAGGGAAGAAGACCTAGGAGTTCATCTGGGAATACATCTGGTATTCATTAACCATTGGTACTGAGTGAAGAGTTGGTACCTCCACTTCCAGGTCATTCACCCACACCAAGTGATAAATATACCCATTTCAAACCATTTTCCTTGCCTTGAGGTGAAATAAACTTACCCCTCGGAGCTGCCGTATTTCCCAACCATTCTATAGTTGGCTCGTCTAAGAGCCGAAACCAAACTACTTTGTTTCTATAATCAACATTGGCATAACAAGAAGCTAACAAATCTATACCCATAATAACATCAAACTCCATCATATCTAACCCTAGTAAATCAGCCAAGGTGTGACGACTACCTATACCCACTAAGCAATTTCTATATACTTGCTTTACTATAATAGAGTCTCATGTCAAGGTAGCCACCTCGAATAGATCTATTGACTCATATTTTATTCCGACTCGACTCATAATGAAAGGATATATGTATGATAAAGTGGAACCTGGAACTATTAATACATACACATCCTAGGAACAGATTGATAATATACCTGTAACCACATCTGTAACCACATCTGGCGATGACTCCTAGTCCTGTCTACTAGCCAAGGCATAAATCTAATTTCAAGGGCTGCTAGAACTGGAAGATCCACCATGGCCTCTACCACGGCCTGCTAGCGCCTGAATACCCTGCCCTATAGGGCGCATAGCCACCAAAGATGAAGAACTAGCAATTGAACCAGTAAGCTGGGCTGCACCACCTCGGTTACCCTTAAGTGGGCAATCTCTAATAAAATGGCCTTGACAGCTGTAAATGAAACAAGCACCTAAAACTAAATGGCATTCCCCAAAATGAGACCTACCATAATGAGAACATTGAGGAAAAGGTGGCCTCGAATGATGCAATTCCATATTCATCTGTGAGCCTGAAACCCTAGAGCTCTAACCATCTCCTGAATACCTTGTGCTATCAAACCTCCTACCTGTGAATTGTGAGGGTGCACTCTGGGCTGGCTGGGAAGGGTATCTACCATAATGTTGAGTTTGCCCATCCCACCTCATAAACCACCATAGTAACTAGCTGACTTAGTCCTCTTATGCTGGCCTCTGACAAAATCTCTCTTGGGCTGACGTCCCCTATGTTGATCCTTCACTGCTTATTCAAATGCTTGTACCCAAGCAATATCCATGCCTGGCTGAGAAGCCATGGCCATGCAGCTATCAACCAAGTGACGCTCTAGCCCCATCACATAATGATGCACCCTATCTGTCATATCGGCCACAATAATGGGCTCATGTCTCACCAATGAGTCAAACTCCGAGGCTATAGTCTTTAACGCTCCTTATTCTGCCTCATCTGTAAAAATTTATCAACTTTGGCTTATTTAATTTCCATAGGTAGAAAATAGCCAAAGAAAGCTTCCACGAACTCATCCCATACTGCTAAAGGAGCACCCTCGCCCCTCAATAATTCCCAGGACTCATACCAATTAATGGCTACGTCACGCAGCCAATATGAAACCAACTCAACAGACTCAGTCTCAGAAGCCCTATTTACTCTCAATGTGTGCTGCATCTGTCGAATAAACTCTTGTGGGTCATCTGCTGGCCTCGACCCATAGAACTCTAGAGGGTTACAAGTCAAGGAGTCACAAACCCTCAAACTGTCATGTCTATCAACATCATTTGCTACTAACCCATGCCTTCGAGCCTGCCCTGCTATTATTCTGGCAGCAACTGCACGACATCTTTCATAGCCCTATCTTCAGGCCCTAGCTATGGAGCTAGAGGCTCAAGCATTGGAGCTTCAGGATCTGCAACTGCTACTATTCTAGGCTCCTCTGGACATGGCGGCGTAGTAGAGCTCGCCTACTGAAGCACAATCCCTGGCATAGACTAGGCACGAGCCCTAGTAATTCTCGGGGTTTAACTAGTTTTTCCTGCTGTTGACTTGCCCTTCTGGGTAGTGGTCGCTTTTCTTGGAGGTATTGCTGTAAATATGATGAACCGTTAGGGAGAAATTTTCTTAATATTACAACTCTATCGCATGATGTAAGACAAGAAAGGAAGACAACATCCTAAATATCCTACAGCCTCCTATTTATGGATGTGGTCCACAATACATCGATAAACAAGACTCTACTAGACACGGTCTGTAGATACTCCGAGGATAAACTACTCTGATACCACTTTTATCACGATCCAACCCCGTGGAATGTGACCGGGTGTCCAAGCTGGACACCCGCGTAACTATAAGTAAGCATGTCGAATGATCACATATTAGCCTAACTCGTCTCTTGAGAGGCTACAACTTATTATTCAGGTAGCATAACACATAAGCCTACGAGGATATTATAGCATGTGAGGTTATCCCATTATATACATACATGCAAGCCGACAAGGCTGCCACGATAGAGGAAAAATCTCAAACATACCTCATACAAACACGATTAAGCACACATATATACACAACCCACTCCCATGTCTACAAACCTCTAAGAGAAATGACGATAACATATGGTAGGACAAGGCCCCCGCCGTACCTTTGAATAAACAAAAGTAAATATATACACTAAGGGAGTGTACCGAAAACTAGGCTCTGGTACAATGGAGCTTCTTCCAAATTAGCTGAGCAGAATCCTAAGCTGGCGGATCCCCAAAGTGCACGTTTGTACCTGCGAGCATGAAATACAGCCCCCCATAGAAAGGGGGGCATTACTACATATGTACTGAGCATGTAAGCATACAACATTATAAAGAAGTTACAGGTAAAATAGGGATACAAGGGGCAAGTATAATGTTTAGCCATTCACCGTACCTGCATTTATAAAATAAAGTCATACATACTATCATCACTATCATCATGAGCACCTGTGTATTATTAGCGCTATAGAACATAAAGTCCGATCCATATATATGCAAATACACACCGAGGAATGACGGCCTGATCCACATATTGCATGATAATGCCGAGGAACGACGACCCGACTCGTATCTTATATATTAGTGCCGAGGAATGACGACCCGATCCATATATATACATATCAAATAATAATGCCGAGGAACAACGACCTGATCCATATATCATATGATCATATACACATATATTATAGCCAGCCCAGGACTCAGTGTATAATGTACTACAGTACACGCGAGCAAGGAAGCGCGTAATCATATGTAACTAAATTACCATCTAAGGCCCAACCGAGTAATCAAGCGAATAATCACTTGAAGATCAGGGTAGTAGTTGTTTTAAGTACCCTCTAACGGTCAGTAAGAGTCATATCGAGTGAAGTCTCAGGTATCAGAAGCATTTGTCAAGGCGATGCGATATAGTTTATGTAATTAGAGACTTTTACTCTTATAGGGCCTTTAACATTCACGAGTGGTACGAGTCATGAATTATATACAAAACTTAGGGATGGGATGACCTCCAGGCTCATATCATTCATAACTTAACTTGAAGACATGCCAAAAGAAAGGAGAGATAGGCTTTACATACCTTTTATAAAGTAATCATCCCCACTCTTGCTTCGTTTCCTTCTAAATCTATTTAACACGAAGGTAATACTGACATTAATAAACTTCAACCTCTAAGCTTCTCAAACTATAACCAAGCATCTATAGGAATCATTTCTTTATGTGTCTTTCTCAAGTAGTTTACTAATCGGTAAAGAAGTTAACGGAAATCGGGAAGCACTTCCCCTATAACTTGCCCTATACAAACTTCTAGTTACATTCTCGATAAGCACAGCCAACCAACAACAACAATCAGCAGAACATATACAAGTAACCCATTTCAACATTACGCAACACAAACCCCAAACAATTCGTTTAAAACTACGATACCAAAATAGGGTTTTTAATCTCTATTTCGTAAAACCTTTAACCACACTAAACGGAGGGTATGGCTGCAACCAAAAGCACCCAAGAACTATTTAGACCATGTTCCATCCCTGAAACATACCACCAAACCCTCCAATCCACAACACCACATTCACAACACATTACTCGACTTCGACTTACCTAAAACGACTTCAATTTAGTTTGTTTCTAACGCCAAGCATACTTATACATGTTTCCTACTTAAAAATTCATTTACCACCTGTAATAAAATTTATAACAACATTATTAACTCCACTTTGAAAGGTAATACCTTACCTTGTTCAAAACTTGCAAAAATTCTCCTCGGAAGTTCCTTAATCGCGCTGAAAAATAGTGGACTGCTCGTTACCCTTCCTTGCTACCCCAAATCAATAATTTTCATTATTAAACACCTCTATATAACTATAGGATACCTTAAATAATTAATTTATGGAGAAAAAGTCAGAGGTTCACCTTAGGGGGACCAAACCCGTAGCTCTCTTTGCTTGTTCTCTCAAGCTTTCTCTCAATTCTTTCTTATTTTTCTAAGTGTAAAAGATGAAGTTATGATTCATTAGTCATAAAATGTTCCTTATATACTACATATTAAGAGGTGACACATGTCAACCCCTAAGAGTGATACGTTCCCAACCCTTATTGGACCACCCAACCCATGCCACCACTCCAAGGCTGCCATGCGGCAGTGTGAGACCCACCTCAAGTAGTTGTGTCACCTACTTGGTCTAAGTAGGTGCATCACATACTTAGTCCAAGTAGGTGCATCACCTACTTGCTTCCAAGTAGGTGCTACGCCTCCTTCCGACTCTTCTATGGGTTCGTAATCTCGTCTCACTTTAAGAACCTATGTAATCCTTGATATGTAAGCTCAAAATGTACTTAAATAGCTTAAGTATGTAAGACATCCAAGTTGGTAGCTTATGTAGGTAAGTCGAGTCCCACGACTTGTCATTTGGCCCCCAACTCCTTTCAAATCCTTATAACCCTTACTTCTAACCTTCATTCTTATGGAGACTCACATACTTCCTTCCTTAGAGTTATTTGATAACATTAGAGATAATCTAGGTCACGTGATAACTTTTAAGAAGTTTCAAAAAGCATTCCGAAGTACAAAAGTATGGGGCATAACAATTATACCTTCACTGAAAATAATATGGCCAAGGAAAGCAACCAACCTCAATAAAAACTTACATTTGCTAAAATTAGCAAATAATTAATAATCTTTGAGAATTTGCAAGACAATCCTCAAATGATCGGCATGCTTATCCTCACTCCGATAATAGACCAAAATATTATCAATGAATATAATGACGAACATATCCAAATATTATTTGAACACCATATTTATCAAATCCATAAAAATTACAGAAGAATTTTTTAGTCTAAGATACATAACCAAATATTCAAATTGACTATACTGAGTTCTAAAATCCATCTTCAGAATGTCACATTCTCTTACTCAAAGTCGATGATAACCCGATCGAAGATTGATCTTTGATAAATAACTTGCTCTATGAAGTTGATCGAATAAGTCATCCATCCTTGAAATAGAATACTTATTCTTGATTGTGACATTGTTCAACTGTCGGTAATCAATGCACATGCAAAATTAACTGTCAGTAATCAATGCACCAGAGCACCTCATGGAGAGATACTAGGTCTAATGAAATTCTTATCCAAAAAATCCTTCAACTGATCTTTTAACTCTTTAAGTTCCAGTGGAGACATTCGTTAAGAGGAATAGAGATAGGTTGGGTATCGAAAAGAAGATAAACACCAATTCCTATCTCTCTATTGGGAGGGATACCCAAAAGATCAACAAAAATACTTCCAATCAACTCATTAACCACTGAAATTGACTCAAGAGTAAGATCTTCAAAATTTGTATTCCTAACCCGTACAATATGATAGACGCAACCTTTAAAAGTTATTTTTCAAGCTTTAAGGCACGGGATGAATTGACCCTTAAACACATAATTACTACCTTTACATTCTAAGATTACCTCATTAGGAAATTAAAACTTAATCACCCAGGTTCTATAATCAATAAAAGCATAACATGCATGAAGCCAATCCATACCAAGTATAACATCAAAATTGATCATATCTACCTCTACTTGGTCAAGTGAGATGACTTTATTAAAAAATGTGACCGGGCAATTTCTATAGACTCTTTTAGACAAAATTGAATCACCAACATGAGTATAGATTTAAAAAGTATCTAATAAGATCTCGGGACTAATATCAAATTTCATGTCAAGATAAGGAATAAAACAAGATAAAGTAGCACCCAAATCTAATAATGCGTAAACATCAAACTCAAAGACTCGTAACATACCAATCACTAAATTAGGAGAATTCTCAAACTCCTAATGAGTTTGTAGAGCATAAAATTTGTAAAGGGGTTGACCATCACTAGAACCTAAAGCAATACCATGCAGAGTCAGATGGTAGAAAGTGGTAGTCTAAGTCTAGGAATGACCACCCCCACCTCTCGTAGTAACTAAAGGATAATCTATCACTTGGTGAACCCTCTTTCCACACCCAAATCATGCACCCGAACCTACCAAGTACTCTCCTTGATAGCTCTTCTCACTTTCTGCAGAAAAGAGTAAAACTATGTACCGAATTAGAAAAGATCAGAATCGAGTCACCCTTCTTTGTTTAAGAAATAGAATAGACACTTCGCCAAAAGTGATTCGTTTAGAAAGCAGTCTTATTGCTTGAAAGCACACACAACATACGGTAGGAGAGTTCGTGCATGCAAGGATAGTTTGGCCACTTGTAGCTCCTCCTTGAGACTTAGGGTTAGACACCCTATCCTTGTTGAAATTTTGAGACAGAGAGTTAGAATAATTTTGACTGGAGAATCTTTGGTGAAACTGTTGACAACCACTATTTTCATACTTTGAATGCAAAAATTCACCGCTATTGGTCCTTGCCTTTTTTGACTATCTAGACTTCTCCATTAGTTTATCTTTCTCAATTCTCTTGGCATGAGTCCTCAACCTCGATAAGTCTACAACCATTAACGAAATATATTTTGACAATAGATTGATACATCTTAGACAAACTTTCTAATACAAGCTCTAGTTCATACTATCTCACGCTCATTTTACCTTGTTTGAGATTAATAAACTCTTGAATTTTGGCCTCCCTTAGTTCAAGAGGGAAGAAACGGTCAACAAAGGCATCTTTGAACTCTTACTAATCTACTGGACATGCATCTCTAGCCCTTTCACCCTTCCATTACTCATACCAAATTTGAGCCACCCCTTTCAATTAGTAAGCGGATAAATTTGCCTTCACAACCGATCTAACTCCCATGATGTCCAAAATCTTGTAAATACCCTAGACGAACTTTTGTGGATCCTCGTCCACATTTGAACTATGGAACTCTAGAGGGTTCATACGAGTGTAGTCACAAACTCTACTAGCCATATTACCTATATTTGGGTTCACCGGAGCAATCATTTCACAATTGGGTTGTGCCGTTATAGCTTGGGAAAGCACTTGGAAAGCCACTCTGAATTCAGTAGGTAAAACTTGTTTGGCTAGAAGAACATTGGGAACTTGGGAACCTTGTTGCTCCTCGCCAACATTAGCATTAGCATTACTTCATAAGTAAGCTCTTCAGCGAGGCATGATTCTGTAATCGTAAAGGAAAATCATTAGAAGGAAACCTTTAGAGGACACCTTTATCACATGACTCAAGAATGATGAAAGAAGTTAAGTTTCATAAAATATCTTATAGCCTCTCACTCATAGATGTCCCATACTTCAAACCCATGAATAAGACTCTACTCAACATTGCATGTCAAAAAACCTAGGACACTTTACAACTATGTACTTAGACACCAAGTTTATCACTATCCAAACTAGGTCGTACACAGGACAAGACTCTTAAGATCCTAAGAGGCCCTAAATAAGACTATTAATATAGCATAGATAAGGTAAGTAAGAAATATTGATGGACAATCATAAATGATAAAAATAAGTCTTTTAACATAAAAATCTCGATAGAAGAGAAAACTTTGAACATAATATCCAAAAAGATGAAACTATATGACCATAGTCTAACAATTTCTCTACGAACTATGACAGGGGTTAGGACAAGCCCTATCTCACCCAAACAAAAGAACTAAAAGTCATGAAAGAAAGCATAAAACTCATAAGGGTTATGTCCTCTAAATGTGAGGACTCACCAATAATGTACTTAAGAGCAATCCAGAACTAGCCACACGTGGGAGAATGAGAGTCGGACCCTACATTATGAGACATTGTTAGAAAAAGTATGTGCTATTACATAAAATACACTAAGTATGTGAGAAACATGCATAAGGTAAACATGATATCAAAATGAGTAGAAAACATGAGATACAAGACCAAGAATCTTTTACAAACATAAAAGTAAATCATAAGCTATTAAATAAGGTCATTGTATATTTGATTAGACATAAGAGATTTCATAAGAAACATAGTTCATTTTATGGGATATTAACCTTAATCGACATTTAAGACCATGTAAGGTATAACATGAAATTGTATGTAAGTCCCACATTGAGAAAAGAGAGACTAGTTTCCAAGGTAGACTCTTTATCATAATCATCATCATGTGTTATATGTGGATCCACTATCTAGGCCAATTAACACAAACCTACGAGGGCTCATAGTTGTGGACTAGGGATTGCTACTAGGGACTCCCATACCAAGTCTCCACCACAAAGTCCTTTCAGTACTAAGTTAATCTCAATGGAATAAGTAAATCATTTATCATTCATATTATTAAGAAAGTCAATAAATAATACCAATCCACATTATAAAATATATCATAAGAATAACTCTTTGAAAATCATGATCATAACATAATTCATACAGATATTTACCTTTCTAAGCATCTAAATCATGATTCCTTCATATTGTGAGAAACACTTTCACAATTCATTCATTCATAGTTGAAAACATACTTGAAACATAATTCATAACTTTACATAAATCATTCATAAATTCTTCATAAGTTTATGATCATAATTTCATAATTTATAATGAAAATCATTGATATAATGCGTGGGTCTGTGTGAAATCAATTTAAATTCATGTAGTAATGTGAATTCATGCATAATCAAGTAAAATAATATTAATTGAATCAATATAGAAAAGACCCATGAAGAATTGATATGAAACCCCTTGGAATTTGGTGAAATTGAATTGAGAGAAAAGAGTTCTTTTGGGACCTAATGAATGAAAGGAATCCATTAGTGAATTCTCATATACCTTAGCTATCAAAGCCCAAAAATCAATGGATATTTAATGTTGAAACCTTGAATATCCTTGAAACCCTAGATTTTTCTTAGGGAAAAAAACTTGAGATAAAACCTTGAATCCTTAGGTGATTTTGAGAGAATGAGAGAGGATGGGGTGAGTTTGAAGGGTTGGGTGGATATAGGTAATCCAAAATAGTCCAAACAACGTAGTTTAGAAGTTAAACAAAGGGAAAAAGTAAAAATACCCTTACTTAAAGCCTAAGAGACCTACAGTTCATAGGTCCTTGTACAAGCCAAAAAGTAGTTTCGTAGAAACCCCAGTTGAAATCAACTCACTTCCTACGACACATGTCCTATGAGTTGTAGAAACTCTTATTGGTGTAGAACCCTTTGTAGAACTTTGGTACCCCAAAATGTAGCTACTGAAATTACACATTAACTCCACTACTTGAATCTACGAATCGTAGAAGATATTACGGATCGTGCATGGTATCATAGAACCAATCATAAGAATCAAGTTTCTTGTAGCTTCCCTACGACCGTCTTCTATGGGTCATAGGTTGGTATACAGATCATAGCACCCCCATCCTACCAACTTTTCAAAATCCCAAAAACACAAGTCTCAGTACTTTTTCTACGGGTCCTTCCTACGGATCGTAGGAGTTCCTACGGTCCGTAGGTCCCCCTCATAAAAAGACCCAACATTTTGAATTTTTTTCTTTTCATCAGTGCCTTCCTACGGTGCATAGGACTTCCTACGACCTGTAGGTCAGCTTGTGAAACTGGCACAAGATCACTTGCTGTAAATTTTTCCCTTGTTCTGCCCCTCCAATTTTTGAGGTCTTATACAAATATCCAACTCTCAAACACACAATTAAATAAGTTATGCATTTGATTAAAAAAATACGAAACACATTTTTTGTTAAAATAACTAAAACACTTTTAAAATTGTTAACATTAAAAATAAGCTTTTTATTCAATATTTTTTAATAGAGTAAAAATTAACTTAAAACACAAACTAATTTTGTGTTTGCACTGATCATCCTAAATTGAGAAATTATACATTTCGGTACAATCATCATCCTACTCGACTTATATATGTTCTGAATTCTGATATTGTTTTAAAATTATAGGTAATATTTTTTTCATCATAACTATATTTTAAAATAAGAATGATAACAGAGTAGGGAGAGATAGGGTACAATATTTTATGCAGGATGAGGCGGGTACATGAAAAAATTTAAGTCTTTTGAATTAAAACTTAAAATGATTAATTTATTCTTCAAGAATAAATCAATTTTTCATAACTTTTAAATCAACTATTCATTATATTGTATTATATTATTAGTCAATCTTAATTATAACATTATTATTATTCAAATTTTTTTTTTCATATATCAACAAGTCTTCACATTAACTTATAAAAACTTTCATCAGCGTCTTCCCATTAGGTATTTAAAAAAATTTACAATTAATAATAAAAAATAACTGATAATTGTCTGTTAAGAAAATGACTTCAAATATATAAACTAAAACAAAACAAAAGAGCTATTTACAAGAAATTGAGAAAAATATTGAAGTAATAAATCTGAATTGATATGATATTATTAAACAAGGTTAGTAATTGAGAAGACACTGAATATATCTCAGTAAATTTGTTATATTAAGAATATTGAATAATAACATTATTTTAATATTCAGTCCAAAGAGTGTTTGAGCTATTTAAATAAAATAAATATTTAATAATATTTTTATTAAAAATATCAACTGCTTAATTGTTAATTTGGGAGTTGGATATTTGTTAGGAGTAAAAAGAATAAGAAATGAAAGAAAAATGGGTGACTGGAAGAGGGGTGGTGGTGAAAAAAATTGAAAGTAAGGAAATGGGTCCACTATCCAAGTGCCAAAAGAAGAATAAAACCTCACACAACAATTTTTGGTTGTGCCTTTTTTAGTATGTATGTATATCTAATTTGATAGTTTTTCCTTAACAAAAAATTTCCAACAAGACTTGATTTCCATAAATAAGTCCAACTTCACACGTCTTTTCTTCCCGATAAGTATTTTCATAAATTTAATCCTTATTTAATACGAATTTTTCTACCTAATGCTTGTAGCCCATGAAGTCAATCCTTCGATAAAATAAAATTCTTGAAGAATTCTACTCGAGTTCATAATATGTTGCAACGCTTGATCGACAACATATAAAGGGAACTTTTTCTTCAATATTAGTTGTTAATCATCAAAATTAATTTTAGTTGTTATACCCCGTACCTTTGTACATTGGAGCATATTTGTTTTCTAAAAGATTGCTATGTGGTCCATGTTATCTATGAAGTTTTACGTGAGTAGTGACGGTTGGAAATAGGTCTATAAGGATTTGAAAGAATTTGGAGGCCAAATAACGAGTCTTGAAACTCGACATGCTTGGGTAAGCTATCGACTTGGATGTCTTGCATAATTAAGCTCCTGGAGCACACACCGAGCTTAAGTAGCAAGGAATACATAGGCTCTTAAAGTAAGACGAGATTACGAACCCATAGAAATGAAGCAAGCAGGTGACAAGTAGGTGACACACCTACTTGGGCTAAGTAGGTGACCCACCTACTTTGGTGGGCCCCATGCTACCATGTGGCAGCTTTGGATTGGATGCATGGATGAAGTGGCGCCCTAGGGGTCTGCCACGTGTCACCCCTAGGGGCTGTCACGTGTCACCTCTAAAGATAAGCTATAAAGGTCATTTTATGACTAAGAGAAAGTCATTGTTCATCCTTTTCTTAAATATTAACTTAGAGAAAACTAGAAAGGAGAAAAAGAGAGTTCAAGCCATGGCACCTACGGCCATGGCTGCCCTAACTTAGGGCTTAGAGTTTTGGTACGTAAATTAATTTTCTAAGGTAATATCGACCTATTGAAAAGGTGATTAGCTACGTGGGTTTCGTTCTTCATCTTTTACCTCAGAAAATTGGAGAAGAACTAGAGTGAAAGAAGAGAGGAGCTACGGGTTTGAGCAAGGAAAGGTAAGGCTCTAATTTCTTCTTTGTGAATTAATTATTTAAGGTATCCTACTATGATATGACGGTGTTTAATAATGAAAATTTTCTATTCGGGGCAGCGGAGAAGTGATACAAATGGTCCACTACTTTTCAGCGCATCAAGAGAACTTCTGAGGTGAGTTTTGGCGAGTTTTGGCCAATTTCGGGTAAGGTAAGGTCTTTACCTTCAATTTGAAGTTTATGGTGTTGTTATGAAGTGTATTACATGTTGTGTAAGTTGCTGGAAATATGAAAATTCCATAAATATGCTCGACGATTTGAAATAAACTAAATTGGAGTCGTTATAGTTAAATTGTAGTCGAAATGAGGTGTTGTGCATGTGGGGTGCTGCTACAGGTGTGTGGTGGTGTATTGCAGGGCCTAAAAGTTTTCTAAAATAGGTGTGGGAGCTTCTGATTACATCCACACTACCCTCTGCTTCGTAAGGTTAAAGGTTTTATGAAATAACGACTAAAAACCGTATTTTGGTATCGTAGTTTCAAGCGAGTTGGTTAGAGATTGTATTGTGTAATATTGCCATGTTTTAATTGTACATGATCTGCCAATTGTTGTTGTTGGTTGTCTGTAGTAACGGAGAGTGTAATTGGAAATTCGGATAGGGCAAGTTATAGGGGAGATGTTGCCCGATTTCCGTTAACCCCGTAACTAACGAATAGACTAGTCAAGAAGAGTAAATAAGGAAATGATTCCTATGGATGCTTGATTTTGGATTAAGGGGGATGGAGAATTGAAAGTTATTAATATCAGTATTACTTTCGTGTTAAATAGTTTCAGAGGAAGACGAGACAAGCACGGTTAAGAAAAATCCATAAGAGGTATGTAAAGCTCATCTTTCCTTTCTTTTGGCATGTCCTCAAGTTAAGTATTGAATGATATGATCTTGAGGGTAAATATACTCATAAATGCCAAGCATAATTCATTACCCTTATTTACTTCTTAATGAAAGCACTCTTACAGTAATTGAACTAGGACTTCTCAAGCCTTCCATACGTTAGGAAGTGAGGAGTACGTAAAGACTATCTTTTTTTATTTTGGCATGTCTTAGTCTTAAGTGGATTGTGTATGTAATGTGCGAATAATTACATTCATACAACCCCGAGTATGGTTCGTCAATCTTATTCACTTCTCGATATTAGAACTCTTGCAATAGTTGAGTTATGGACTTGTAAGTCTTCTACATGAGGAAAAGTAGTACATGTGAAACCTATCCCTTCCTTCTTTTGAGACAATTTAAGGTAAGTAAAGTAATATATGATATGAGTTATAGGTTATTCCATTTAAATGTTCCGGATATAACTCATGACTTGTACTCACTTTCGAGTGATAAGGGCCTTGAAGTAGTTCAACTATGACCCTCGTGCCTCTTGCATACTAAACGATGATTGGATGTGCAAGCTCCTATACCTAGAGGCTCTTTGACATATCTTGAGATGATATTCGGGAGATGTCTGATATATTACCAAGGTTTATGTGCACGTATATGCATTATTATATTATATAGGGATATGGCCGAACGTTCCTCGGCACTAACATATTATATGTATAGGGATCGGGCCATATATTCCTCGGCACTAATGTATTATATGTATGGATCAGGCCGAACGTTCCTCAGCACTAACCTGATATATACATGGATCGGGATGTACATTCCACAGTGCTAATAGTATGCATATGCCTACAATGATAAAATGATGCATTTGTTACATCGAGTCCCCGAGTGGGCCAGATACGATATGTGATACTGGTATACATGACCTTATTTTGTAAGGTGCAGGTACAATATCTGTTAAATCTTATACTTGTCCATAAATCTTACATGTTGTGTAAGTTGCTGGAAATATGAAAATTCCATAAATATGCTCGACGATTTGAAATAAACTAAATTGGAGTCGTTATAGTTAAATTGTAGTCGAAATGAGGTGTTGTGCATGTGGGGTGCTGCTACAGGTGTGTGGTGGTGTATTGCAGGGCCTAAAAGCTTTCTAAAATAGGTGTGGGAGCTTCTGATTACATCCACACTACCCTCTGCTTCGTAAGGTTAAAGGTTTTATGAAATAACGACTAAAAACCGTATTTGGTATCGTAGTTTCAAGCGAGTTGGTTAGAGATTGTATTGTGTAATATTGCCATGTTTTAATTGTACATGATCTGCCAATTGTTGTTGTTGGTTGTCTGTAGTAACGGAGAGTGTAATTGGAAATTCGGATAGGGCAAGTTATAGGGGAGATGTTGCCCGATTTCCGTTAACCCCGTAACTAACGAATAGACTAGTCAAGAAGAGTAAATAAGGAAATGATTCCTATGGATGCTTGATTTTGGATTAAGGGGGATGGAGAATTTAAAGTTATTAATATCAGTATTACTTTCGTGTTAAATAGTTTCAGAGGAAGACGAGACAAGCACGGTTAAGAAAAATCCATAAGAGGTATGTAAAGCTCATCTTTCCTTTCTTTTGGCATGTCCTCAAGTTAAGTATTGAATGATATGATCTTGAGGGTAAATATACTCATAAATGCCAAGCATAATTCATTACCCTTATTTACTTCTTAATGAAAGCACTCTTACAGTAATTGAACTAGGACTTCTCAAGCCTTCCATACGTTAGGAAGTGAGGAGTACGTAAAGACTATCTTTTTTTATTTTGGCATATCTTAGTCTTAAGTGGATTGTGTATGTAATGTGCGAATAATTACATTCATACAACCCCGAGTATGGTTCGTCAATCTTATTCACTTCTCGATATTAGAACTCTTGCAATAGTTGAGTTATGGACTTGTAAGTCTTCTACATGAGGAAAAGTAGTACATGTAAAGCCTATCCCTTCCTTCTTTTGAGACAATTTAAGGTAAGTAAAGTAATATATGATATGAGTTATAGGTTATTCCATTTAAATGTTCCGGATATAACTCATGACTTGTACTCACTTTCGAGTGATAAGGGCCTTGAAGTAGTTCAACTATGACCCTCGTGCCTCTTGCATACTAAACGATGATTGGATGTGCAAGCTCCTATACCTAGAGGCTCTTTGACATATCTTGAGATGATATTCGGGAGATGTCTGATATATTACCAAGGTTTATGTGCACGTATATGCATTATTATATTATATAGGGATATGGCCGAACGTTCCTCGGCACTAACATATTATATGTATAGGGATCGGGCCATATATTCCTCGGCACTAATGTATTATATGTATGGATCAGGCCGAACGTTCCTCAGCACTAACCTGATATATACATGGATCGGGATGTACATTCCACAGTGCTAATAGTATGCATATGCCTACAATGATAAAATGATGCATTTGTTACACCGAGTCCCCGAGTGGGCCAGATACGGTATGTGATACTGGTATACATGACCTTATTTTGTAAGGTGCAGGTACAATATCTATTAAATCTTATACTTGTCCCCCGCACCCCTATGGTAACTGTAATTTCCTGATGATGTTTTGTACTTTACATACTCAGTACATATATCGTACTGACCTCTGGACCGTAGGTCCTATCTATAGGTCAACTCGAGTTATTTTAAGTGAAGGGTATTTTGGACCTTTCCCATTCTTTTAACCCCTAAAATACATTATTTTGGACCTATAACTAACCTTATAACCATTTTTACCCTTAAAAACTAACATATTCTCTCTCATTCACTCAAATTCTCAAATTTCCTCAATTCATCTTCTCCAATTCTCTCTACAAGTCAAGGAAGGTAAGCTCGGGTTTCAAGTTCAAGTGCAATTCTTCATTGTTAGATCTTAATTTTAGGACTTTGAATTTCAAGGTATGTGGGAATTCACCTATGAATTCCTTTCATCTATTGGGTTTCAATTCTTCAAGTTTAATTTCACCCAATTCAATTCGGGATTTATGTCAAATCTCATGGGTCCCTTTTATTCTGATTCAATTTATTCTACTTCATTATTTATTAATTCACTAAGATACATGATTTACAATTGATTTTGCATGGACCCATGCATTATGCTTATGAGTTTCACCTATGAACTATCAATTATGATCATGAAAATTAATGGAGGATTTATGCATATTTTATGAAAATGATGGATTATATTTCAAGGATATTTTCAAGTAAGTGTCAATGAATTGTGAAAGATTTTTCGCAATATGAATGAAATCATAATTTAGATTTTTAGAAAGGTAAATGCCTATATGAATTATTTTATGAAATCGTGATTTGAAATTAAAGGATTTAATCTTATATGATTTTATGATGTGAATTGGTGAATGATCATTGTCTTTCCTAATATTTTGTTGATAATTGACTTTATCTATTCTGTTTGATTTGGCTTAACACCAAGAGAGATTGAGGTGAGACTTGGTAAGGGAGTCGACTTCTAGTAGCAACCTCTAGTCCCAAACAACATGACCCATTAGTTTGTCTTAAAAGACTTAGCTAGTGGATCCAAAAATAGCTCATGATGAAATTATATGAGGTGTACCTTGGAAATTAGCCTTTTTAGGTGTAGGAATTACACCGGATTCCATGTTATAGCTCATATGGTATTATTATCAATTACGGTTAATATACCATAAAATGACTATATTTTCTTACAAGCTTTTAATGATGTCCTTTAAGTAATGCATTGACCTTATATCATGATTTACGATTTACTTTCAAGTTTTAAAGAATTCTTGGTCATGCATTTCATGTTTATACCCATCATAAAACCATGTTTTATGCTATGCATATTTATCACATACTTAGTATATTTCATGTACTAACGCATATATTTTCCTATAATGTTTCATAATATAGGTCACAACGCTCCTACTCATTCACTTGGCTAGCACAAATTCCATTCAGAGTTTCTTATTTTGGTAAGTCCTTATGTTTTGAGGGTGAACCCACTATGTCATTTCTTTAGTTTTAGAGTTTTACACCATCTTATATTTTGGGTGGGTAGGGCTTGTCTTTCACCCCCATCTATGTTAGTAGAGGCATTGTCGGATAGTTAGTATGCTTATGTTCTTTTCATACTTTTTGTTTTGAATTCTCTTTTATCAAGACTTCTATATTTTGAGACTTTTCTTCTGTATTTACATTTAATCTTGAATTCATGTTATCTTATGTCATGATATGTATGCTAAGTATCTAGGTTAGGGTCCCTTAAGATTTTAATTTTCGTGTAACATCTAGGGTTGGCTTGGGTCGTGACAAACGGGCATAAGGTTTAAAAGTATTATAGGATGCCTGACATGCCTCATCGAGTAGAGTTTTGTTCATGGGTGTGAAGTGCGCCACACTTATGGATGAGAGGCTTTGAGGAATTTAGGAAACTTCACTTCTTTCATTACTCTTGAGTCATGCGATAGAGTTGAAACCAATAAGCTCTTCCTTCTAACTCTTGTTCTTTGCATTATAGAATTATGCCTCCACGAAGGTCCTACGTGAGGAGGAACGCAAATGTGAATGTAGATGAGGAGCAACAAGTTCTACAAGCTCATAATGATCCCTTGGCTGAGCAAGTCTCTCATGCCAAATTTAGTGCGTCCTGTCAAGTGTTTGCTTAAGCTATGGCAGCAAAATTCAACCACAAGGTGGTAGCTCCCGTGAACCCAAAGTGGGTACAGAGGCTACTAGAGTTTGTGACTTTACACGGATGAACCCTTCAGAATTTCATGGGTCCAAGTTTGATGAGGATCCCCAAAAGTTCATTGAAGGGATTCACAAGATCGCCGATATCATGTTTATTAGTCCAGTGGAAAAAACAGATTTGTTCGTGCATCAATTGAAAGGTATAGCCCAATTTTGGTTCGACCAAAGGAAATAAGAGAGAAATAGGAATGGGGGTCCCTTGGATTGGAAAGCGTTCAAGGATACTTTTCTTGACCGTTTCTTTCCCCAGAGTTGAGGGAGGACAAAATTCAAGATTTCATCAATTTGAAGCAAGGAAACATGAGCATGAGGTAATATTCCATGAAGTTCACACAATTATCTAAGTATTACCCCGTTCATGGTTGCCGACTCTAGAACTCATATGAGCAAGTTTATTTTGGGAATTTTTGATTTAGGTGTCAAAGAACATAAAACCGCTATGTTGTCAAGGTTGATGACTCATGCCAAGAAAACTAAGGAGGAAAAGCTTAAGGAGAAGGCTAGAGAGTCAAAGAGGGCAAGGACCAATAGTGGTGACTTTTCAAATTTGAGGTCCGGAAATGGTGATCATTCATAGTTTCACTTAAAGTTCTCTAGACAACATTTTTCTAGTACCCCAGCTCCGAAATTCAACAAAGGATAGAGTGTCCATCCCTAAGCCTCAAGGGAGTGCTCTGAGTGGTAAGACTATATCCGCATGTAAGAAAGATGGGAATAACCATTGAGGATATTCTTTTGCGGGTTCTGATGCTGGTTATGGTTGTGGCAAGATGGGTCATAGAGTGAGAGATTTTCCTTCAGGTGCTGGTAGAGGTGGAGGTTGTCAACAACATACTTCACTAGATTTTGGAGGTGGTCAGCAGCGTAACATATTCTATGCTCTTTAGACTCGACAAGAGTTTGAGGATTCTCCCAATGTGGTTGACAGTATGTTACGAATCTTTTAGCTTGATGTTTATGCCTTGTTAGATTAGGGAGCAAATCTTTCTTTTGTTACTCCTTATCTTGCTTGTCACGACCCGACCTATGGCCTAGTTGTAACACGGCAATTGAAACCCTGAAGGGCTCCAACCAAGCTTCTTATGCATATCATAAGCATACATAAGGTAAAGAAAAGGCGAAAACATCATAAGAGAGTCTAAACTATGAATA
This sequence comes from Solanum dulcamara, assembly GCF_947179165.1. Lineage (NCBI taxonomy): Eukaryota > Viridiplantae > Streptophyta > Magnoliopsida > Solanales > Solanaceae > Solanum > Solanum dulcamara. Next base: position 34,531,235 of record NC_077248.1, read on the forward strand.
GAAATTTAAGAACATCACATGACAACATAAACTCAAAATATTTGTCCAACTATATGCCTCTACTCATAAATATGGGCGGAGGATAACACATGTCCCTAGCTCACCCTCAATATGAAACATAGAAAAAGTCTTTAAAAACAATAACTAACTTGATACTATTCCCCAATAAATGAGGACTCACCACACACACCGCTGGATAAGAAAGCTTAACTAGCTACGTAGATGAGTATGATCTTTAACCTCAATCCCTACATTATGAGACAATGTAGGCAAAAAGTATGCATTAGTACGTTGGAATGTACTAAGTATGAGGGCAAGACATGCAACATAAATCATGCAATGCAATAGTCAAGTAAATCACATGATAAGATAAGGTAAGTAACGTCATTAGAAAATCATATTGACTAAAGCATTTAAAAGCATAATTTAAAATCAAAGCATACATAAGAGATCATACATATGTGGGATAGGAACCATAACCGACAATAAGACCTTGCAAGCTATAACATGGAATTATGTTGTCTCCCCATACAATGAAGAAAAAGGGGAATCTACTTGACAAGGTAGACTCTATCCTGCTAGGCGGATCATACATACGCTATATATAGATCTAATACCTAGGCCATGAAGGCAACATATGGTGGCACGTAGTTTATGGGACATGAGGCTACTACTAAGGCTTTTGGTAGGGGCCCCACCTCAAGTCCACTTGGTGCTAAGTCAAATCCCATGGAATACATGCATAGCATAAAAATCATAATTACATATATCTAAGTCATGATCATAGGTTTGAAATCATAGAGTAGCTTATTTTCATAACATACTTGTAATGTGAGAATTGTCCTTTCATTATTACAATCATATTTGCATAATTCATATCATTAGGCCTTAGGTCACCACAAAGGGCCCTAATTCACCTTTTAGGCCTTAGGTCACCACATAGGGCCCTAATTCACCTTACATCATAACTTGCATGACATTCATACCTTGAACTTAGAGGAGAACTCAATTTCATAATCAATTGACTTTGAAAATCATGTAATTGACTTGAAAATATGCATGATCTTAAACCTTTTATTAGCTCATACATAATTCATATAGATAATATCTCTTGGAAGTATAATTCAAAATACTCATAATTTATATCATGAACCATAGAGATCAAAATAGGAGAATTCATGAAAAAACTCTTCAATTTAATGTAATAACCATCAATTTATATCAAAATAGACTCATGATCATACTTTGAATCATAATTCATATAATAGGAGTAGAGATCATAAAACTCATAAAATACTGTACTTTAATTTGATACAAAACCTTGAGAAATTTATTGGGCTTCATGGTTAAAAGAATCCATGAATCAATACCCACATACCTTAAGTGAGAACACCAAATAATTTGGAAGAACTTGAGAGTTTTGATGGAGATCTTGAGTAAATTTACTTAAAGTCTTCAATGGAGCCCTTAAGATTCTTTTGTAGAGAGAGAATTATTTGAGTAGGTGAATTGTTGAAGAATGAATAGAGTTAGAGGTTTATGTCAATTTATAGAGTTGAATTAGGTTCTAAAAACGTGTAGGTTTACTAACTATCAATTAGGAAAAAGTCTAAAGTGCCCTTACCAAAAAACTAAATTTGGCCAGAAAACCATCACTAGGTTAGCAATGCGGAGGCAAGAAAGTCCGCGATGGACTTGCCGCACACTTTACTGGTTTGCACAGTTCCTTTGAGAAATCTATCTTTCAATCTACGGGTCCTACAAATCCACCGAGACTATTTTTTGTAGGTTTTGACCCTCTGATCGATATTCCAAACTTGAATTTTTCCAAAAAGATTAAGGATAATGCATTACATGAGCGGATTATTCTCAAGGCATTCTTAAGGCACTTGGGTGGATTTTGAGGGATATTACAATACCTCCACCTTGGGAACATTTGTCCTCGAATGAGATCTAACTAATATAGGAAAGACATGGAAAAAGGACTTAGAAACCCAAAATGGACATGAGGACACTTTGAAAAATGCATAGAATATGTAAACTTAATACTTAACATAAGACATAGTCCTTGAGAAAAATCATTTTCATAAATTATGAATGACATATGGAACTGAAACGTAGGAGTTTAATCGATTTGATCATGAATAACTTAGTACCTTTAGGCTCGAGTGAAAGGAAAGAGATATGGATAACACTTCATCATGTCTGATTCCACTTCCCACGTAGCATTCTCTACTTGTTTATTCCTCCATAACACTTTGATGGATGCAATGTCTTTATTTCTTAACCTCTTAACTTGCCGGTCTAAAATCTCAATTAGGGCATCCTCATAAGTCAAATTCTCTTCAATACTTACATTATTTATTGGGACAATAGAATTTGGATCCCCCACAAACTTTCTCAACATTAACACATGAAATACTGGATGAACCAAAGCCAACTCAAGTGGCAAGTCTAAATCATATGCTACTTTGCCAATGCGCTTCAATATCCTATAGAGTCCTATATATATAGGGCTCAACTTCTCTTTCTTACCAAATTGCATTACCCATTTCATAGGTGAAATCTTCAAATACGCCATATCATCCACATCAAATTCAAGATCTCTCCTCCTAGTGTCCGAATAGGACTTTTGATGACTTTGAGCCATTTTCAATCTTTCTCTTATGATCCTTACTTTCTCCATTGCATCAACTACCAAATCTAAACCAATCAATGCCATCTCACCTACTTCAAACCACCCCACCAGAGACCTACATCTTCTCCCGTACAAGGCTTCAAAGGGAGCCATTTGGATACTAGAGTGATAACTATTAATGTAGGCAAACTCAATTAATGGAAAATGGACATCCCAACTTCCTCTAAGATCAATCACTAATGCCCTTAACATATCCTCCAAGGTTTGAATTGTTTTTCGGCTTGTCCATCAATTTGAGGATGGAAAGCAATACTTAGCTTGACTTTAGTGCCAAGATCCTCCTGAAATGGCTTCCAAAAATGTGAATTAAATTGAGTACCTCTATCTGATATAATCGACAAAGAAACACCATGAAGTTTCACAAGTTCATAAATGTACAACTTAGCATAGTCTTCAACATCATAAAAAGTCTTGACCAGTAGAAAATATGTCAATTTGGTCATTCGGTCCATAATGATCTAAATAAAATCATGTAGTCTTCTAGTACGAGGCAAATCCGTTACAAAGTCCATATGCATATCTTCCCATTTCCATGTAGGAATTTCAATTTCTTGAGCTAGACCTCCCGGTCTTTAATGTTCAACTTTCACTTGTTGATAATTAGAAAACTTATCTATGAACTCCACTATGTCCTCTTCATGGCATTCCACCAATACACCTTAGGTACCTCTATCTCTATAGGAAATTCTATCCGAAGAGTACTACCCCTTACTACCATATTCAACAAACCTCGAGACCTAATAAAGAAACACCCCATACATTGTACATTCACCCCTATGCCGTCAACTCTACATTCAAGCATAGTTCTATAACCACTCTAATACAATCACTTGAAATCCTTAATAAAAAGTCATCAATAGCCTACTACAATCACTCACATATCTACAACCACACATTCAAGCCTACCATTCTATCCACTTTATGGCTCCCTTGAAGTCAACATCACTTAGTAATTGTTGTGTCTACCTTAGCATCTCTATATCCTCATTGGTATTCACTCCTACCAAAGTTCATACCAATATACTCTTAACTATCTATTGCACACAACGAGGTCTCATTTAGGTTTTCCTCCATGTCTATAACCTTAAATAGACCAAGCATACCACAATTATCACAATATAGAACACCCACTCTTCCCCCAATCTTCCCTAACTCATCCATCGAGAGCTATGAACTTTACTCAATATTATTTATCATAGGATATCTACATTAGGACATACAACTAACCTTGGTAATAATATACTCCATCTCCCCCTTGTGAGAGAACCTCGATCTTCTCATCAATTATCAATTTCTCATGCACTACCAATCATAATTTCAAACCATTTCAAACAAAAACACCACACTCATTAGAATCACTCAAACTTACCCCCAAACAAGCCAATTGGTGAACATCTTTAACAAACTCTTTCTTGTTATCTTCCCCATGAACAACACTATCCATAAACAACAGACTAAGAGCATTGTCTATAACATTTGCCTTACTCGGATGGTACAATATGCTCATATCACAGTCTTTGAGGAGTTCAAGCCACCTTCTTTGCCTAAGGTTCAAGTCCCTTTGACTAAACACATATTGCAAGCTTTTGTGGTCGGTAAACACATCAACATGCACCCCATAGAGATAATGGCACCAAATTTTCAATGCAAACACAATCGCCGCAAGTTCAAGATCATAGGTTGGATAGTTCCTTTCAAGAACTTTAAGTTGTCTAGAGGCATAGGCTATAACCTTACCATGTTGCATCAAGACACAACCCAAACTAACACGCAAAGCATCACAATAAATATCAAACCCATCCAATCCTTCAGAAAATATCAAAATAGGAGCCGACGTAAGATGATCCTTCAATATTTGGAAACTTTTCTCATATTCTTCTGACCATTGGAATTTTGCCTTCTTTTGTGTCAACTTAGTTAAAGGCGAAGCAATAGATGAGAACCCTTCAAAAAACCTTTTGTAGTATCTGGCTAATCCCAAAAAGCTTTTAATATCTGAAGGAGATAATGGTCTAGGCCAATTCTTAACCTCCTCCATTTTCTTTGGATCTAGTTTAATCCCATCACCGGATACCACATGGATAAGAAATGCAACTTTCCTCAACTAAAACTTATACTTACTAAATTTAGCAAATAATTATTTTTCTCTCAATGTTTGCAACACAATCCTCAAGTGACCCATATGACCTTCCTCATTTTGAGAATAAATCAAAATATTATCAATGAACACCACTATAAACATGTCCAAATATAGCTTGAAAATATGATTCATCAAATCCATGAATATAAAGGGAGCATTAGTCAAACCAAATGACATTACTACAAATTCAAAATGACCATACCTTGTCTGAAAAGATGTTTTGGGAATATCACACTCTCTTACCCTCAATGATGATAACTAGAATGGAGGTCAATCTTAGAAAAGTAGCTTGCTCCTTGTAATTGATCAAATAAGTCATCTATCCTTGGAATTGGATATTTGTTCTTTATGGTAACCTTATTTAATTATCCGTAGTCTATACACATTAGAGTGACCCATCTTTCTTCCTAACAAATAACATGGGAGTATCTCATGGCGAAATACTCGGTCTTATAAAACCCTTATCCAACAAATCCTTCAATTATTCTTTAAACTCCTTAAGTTCCATCGAAGCTGGTAAAAAGGAATAAAAATAGGTTGGGTATCGGGAAGGAGATCTATACCAAAGTCAATTTCCCTTTCAAGAGGAATATCAGGAAAATCATCGGGAAACACATCAAAGAACTCATTAATTATAGAGATCGACTCAAGAGTAGGAGTTTTGGAATCGATTTCCCTAACTCGCATAAAATGATAAATACACCCTTTGGAAATGGTGATCTTCTGGAGCCATCTTTCTAAAAATTACAAAGAAAGACAGTTATGGAAAACAAGTCTTATGATAAACTCTATAGCATGACATGGATCATGAAAGAAGTGAGGATTCCTAAAATGCCTCATAGCCTCCTACTCATAAGTATGGCATGATTTACACCCATGAATAAGACTCTACTTGACGCGGCATGTTGGACACCCTAGGATACTTGAAAAACCTTATGCTCTAATACCAAGTTTGTTACAATCCAATCTAGGACCTAGCCGTAATATAGTGATTGAAACCCCGGAAGGCTCCAACCAAACCTCTTGTGCATATCATAAGCATACATAAGGTAAAGCAAAAGCAGAAACATCATAAGAGAGTCTAAAGTATGAATAGAAATTTAAGAACGTCACATAACAACATAAACTCAAAATATTTGTCTAACTAGATGCCTCTACTCATGAATATGGGCGGGGGCTAAGACATATCCCTAGCTCACCCTCAATATGAAACATAGAAAAAGTCTTTGAAAATAATAAATAACTCGATAACTAGTCCCCGATAAATGAGGACTCACCACAAACACCGATGGATAAGAAAGCATAACTAGCCACATAGATAAGTAAGATCTTCAACCTCAATCCCTACATTATGAGACAATGTAGGCAAAAAATATGCATTAGTATATTGATTTGTACTAAGTATGAGGGCGTGACATGCAACGTAAATCATGGAATGCAATGGTCAAGTAAATCACATGATAAGATGAGGTAAATAAAGTCATTAGAAAATTATATTGACCAAAGCATTTAAAAAGTATAATTTAAAATCAAAAAATACATAAGAGATCATACATATGTGGAATAGGAACCATAACCGACAATAAGACTATGCGAGCTATAACATGAAATCCTGTTGTCTCCCCATACAATGAAGAAAAAGAGGAATCTACTTGCTAAGGTAGACTTTACCCCACTAGGTGGGTCATACATATGCTATATGTGGATCCAATAGCTAGGACATGAATGCGACCTATGGTAGCACGTAGTTTATGGGACATGAGGCTGCTACTAAGGCTTTTTGTAGGGGCCCCACCTTAAGTCCAGTTGGTGCTAAGTTAAATCTCACGGAATACATGCATAGCATAGAAATCATAATTACATATATCATAGTCATGATCATAGGTTTGACATCATAGAGTAGCTCATTTTCATAACATACTAGTAATGTGAGAATATTCTTTTCATCATTACAATCATATTTGCATAATTCCTATCATTAGCCTTAGGTCACTACATAGGGCCCTAAGTCACCTTTTAGGCCTTAGGTCACCACATAGGGCCTTAAGTCACCTTACTTCATAACTTGCATGAAATTCATACCTCGAACTTAGAGTAGAACTCAATTGCATAATCAATTGACTTTAAAAATCATGTAATTGACTTGAAAACATGCATGATCATAAACTTTATAACAGCTCATACATAATTCATATAGATAATATCCCTTGGAAGTATAAATCAAAATACTCGTAATTTACATCATTAACCCTAGAGATCAAAATAGGAGAATTCATAGAAAAACTCTTTAATTTAATATAATAACCATCAATTTATATTAAAATAGACTCATGATCATAATTGAATCATAATTCAGGCAATAGGAATAGAGATTATAAAACTCATAAAATACCATACTTTAATTTAATACAAAACCTTGAGAAAGTTATTGGGCTTCATGGATGAAAGAATTCATCAATCAATACCCATATACCTTAAGTGAGAATACCAAATAATTTGGAAGAACTTGAGAGTTTTGATGGAGAGCTTGAGTAAATTTACTTGAAGTCTTTAATAGAGCCCTTGAGACTCTTTTGTAGAGAGAGAAATATTTAAGTAGATAAATTATAGAAGAATGAATAGAGTTAGAGGTTTAGGTCAATTTATAGAGTTGAATTAGGTCCTAAAAACGTGTAGGATTATTAATTATCAATTAGGAAAAAGTCTAAAGTACCCTTACTAAAAACTAAATTCGGCCAGAAAATGATTGCCAGGTTTGTGACATGGAGGAAAATAAGTCCGTGATGCGGACTTGTCGCGCACCTTACTGGTTTGTGCAGTTTCTTTGAGAAATATATATTTCGATCTATGGGTCGTAAAAATCCACCAAGACTATTTTTTACAGGTTTTGACCCCCTGATCAATATTTAGAACTTGAATTTTCTAAAAAAATTAAGGATAATGCATTACATGAGAGATCTATTCTCAATGCATTATTAAGGCACTTGGAAGAATTTTGAGGGATATTAAATTGTTATGATGTTTGATGTTAGTTTCAAAATCTTGTTAGAGCCTTTTTCAGTCTGTACTCCAATTGGTGACTATGCTTTAGCTAAACAGGTCTATAGAAATTGTTTGGTCTCAGTTTTTTATAAAATCACACCAATTGATATGTTAGAGCTTCATATGACCAATTTTGATATTATACTTGGTATGTATTGTCTTCATGCATCTTATGCCTCTATTGATTGTAGAACCCGAATGGTTAAGTTTCAGTTTCCTAATGAACTAGTACAAGAATGGAAGGGTAGCAATTATATGCTTAAGGATCAATTTATCTCATGCCCTAAAGCACGCAAAATGATTTCTAAATGTTGCATCTAGAATATTCTATGGATTAGGGATACGAATTTTGAATCCCCTACTCTTGAGTCAATTTTGGTGGTGAATGAGTTCCCGAAAGTATTTCCTGATGACCTTCCAGGTAGTCCACCCGAAAGGGAAATAAACTTTAGTACTGATCTCCTTCCTGATACCCAGCCTATCTCTATCTTTCCTTATAGAATGGCTTTGGCGAGACTTAAAGAGTTGAATGATTAGTTAAAATACTTAATGGATAAGGGCTTTATTAGACTGAGTATCTCTCCATAGGGTGCTCCAACCCTCTCTGTCTAAAAGAAAGATGGTTCTCTTCGTATGTGTATTGATTATCGATGGTTTAATAAGGTCACAATCAAGAATAAGTATCCCATTCTAATGATTGATAATTTTTTTGATCAAATCAAAGATGAAAGTTATTTCTCAAAGATTGATCTTTGATTGGGTTATCATCATCTTCGAGTGAGGGAACGTGATAATCCAAAGATGACTATCAGAACTTAGTATGGTCATTTTGAATTTTTTTATCATGTTTATTGGACTAACAAATGCTTTTGCAGCATTTATGGATTTGATAAATAGGGTGTTCAAATAATATTTGGATATGTTTATCATTATATTCATTTCTGATATCTTGATCTATTCTCGAAGTGAGGATGAGCATGCCGATCATTTGATGATTATTTTGCAAATTCTCAAAGGTTTTCAGTTGTTTTCTAAGTGTAGCAAATTATTTTGCAAATTCTCAAAGGTTATCAGTTATTTGCTAAGCATAGCAAGTGTGAGTTTTAGTTGAGGTCGGTACCTCTCTTTGACCATATTATTTCTGCTGATGGTATTAAACTATATCTTAAGAAGACCGAGGTGGTTAAGAATTGATCTAGACCCCTTTTTCTTCAGATATTTAGAATTTACTAGGTTTAGCCAGATATTATTAATGGTTTATGGAAAGGTTTTCCTCTAATGTTTTAGATTTTACTACGTTGAGTCAAAAAAAGGTTAAATTCCAATAGTCTTAACCATGTGAGAAGAGATTTCAAGAGTTGAAAGATCGACTCACTTCAGACCCAGTTTTGACTTTAGTGGAAGAGTCTGATGGTTTTGTTGTATATTGTGATGCCTCAAGAATTGGACTTGGTTTTTTATTCATGAAAAATGGAGAGGTAATAGCCTATGCTTCTGTACAACTTAAAAGGATCCGTTCCTCCAACCAGTTTTGGGTTTTCATATCTTTGTTGAAAGATCTCCCAAACCGTAGCCGGGAGTGAGCCGGATTTCGAAATAACTGCCTTTTTTTACAACGTAGGCATTTTGGGCCATACTCCTTTATGATCTCACTCAAAGTATAACCAATGGAATCATTTTGCTTTAGCCTGAGACTTCTAAACTATAGGCGTAAAGTAAGTCATGAGCCCATAATTTTGTCACAGCTTTGGAATGCCGACAACCATACAGATGAGAACTATCTGGTGCAGGAGTAATCCATCGAGATAAATGCTTGGTTAAGTATTCTATTGCTCCTAGTAAAACCGTCTTACAACATCGGTTTGCTGCAAAATATCTTTGGTTCACTTCGTCACACTCTCGATTAACGGAAGGGGGATATGGTTCAACCCCGATAGATAGACCATCCACCCAGTGCCTCTACTCATTCTGTATTTTACTTATGAGCTCATGCTAAGGGATTAGTCCAAGTTAGGTATAAAGTGATGCGTCAGTATCATGGTGCATAAAAAGAACTTTTTGACTCATGACTTAGAGTTAGCGGCTGTTGTGTTTGCTTTGAAGATTTTGAGACACTATCTCTATAGTGTTCATGATGATGTGTTCACCGACCATAAGATTTTGTAATACGTGTTCAAGAAAAAGAATTTAAACCTTTGAAAAAGGAGGTGGCTTGAGTTATTGAAGGACTATGACATTAGTATATTGTACCATCTAGGAAAGGCAAATATGGTTGCCAATACTCTTAGTAGATTTTCCATGTATAGTTTTTCCCATATTGAGGATGAAAGAAAAGGTTAGTTCATGATATGCATAGACTAGCTCGTTTAAGTGTTCTCTTAGTTGATTCTGAAGATAGTGGTGTTATGGTTTAAAATGACTCTGAATTATCTCTTGTGTCAAATGTGAAAGCAAAGAAAATAATGATCCTACTTTAGTTCAGTTGAAGAAAGCAATTTCTAAAAAAGCCATTGAGGCTTTCTCCCAAGGCTAATTATCTGTTCCCAACGTTGATAGCTTGAGGAAAATGATACTGTATGAAACTCATAGTTCTCGATATTCTACTCACAAGAGTTTAACCAATATATATCACGATTTAAGAAAGGTGTATTGGTAGAAAAACATAAAGAAAACTATTGTAGAATTGTGGATAAATGTTCAAATTGTTAACAAGTGAAGGTTGAGTATCAAAATTAGGAAGTTTAGCTCAAGACATTGAGATTCCTACTTGAAAGTGGGTAGACTTGAATATGAACTTTATAACAGGTTTGCCTCATACTCGTAGGCAACATGATTCAATTTGAGTTGTTGTAGACCAAATGACTAAGTTGATGCATTTTTTTATCGTTAAGACTTCTTATTCACCCAAGGATTATGCTAGACTTTACATTTGAGAGTTGGTAAAGTTGCACGGTGTTCCTTTATTTATCATTTCAGAGCAACGTACTGGATTTTCAACGTAGTTTTGGAGATTTTTTAAAAAGTTTTGGTACTAGAGTTAAGCTTGGTACAACCTTTCACTCAAATACCACTGGTCAAGCTAACCAGACTATTCAAACATTAGAGGATATGTTGAGGGTTTGTCTGATCCATTTCAAAGGTAATTAGGATGACCATTTTCCATTGATTGGGTTAGCTTATAATAATAGTTATCATTTGAGTATCTAAAAGGCTCCATGCAACTAGATGGTTCGAGGTTGGTAAGTTTGATTTCATAGGTCCCGAGTTATGTGCAAGACTATGAAGAAAGTTTAGCTCATTCAAGAAAGGTTGAAGACTGCCTAAACCCGAAAAAAGTCCTAGTCGGATGTGAGGAAGAGAGATCTTGAGTTTGATTATGATGATTGGGTTTACTTGAAAATCTCACCAATGAAGGGTGTGATGTATTTTGGTAAGAAAAGAAATCTTATTCCCTATTATGTAGGCCCATATCTAATTTTGAGGTGGCAAGGTAGCTTAGGAGTTGGATCTCCCTTCAGAATTAGTATTGGTGCATCGGATGTTTCATGTCTCTTTGTTGAAGAAGTATATTAGTAATCCTACTTCTATTGTGTCATTAGACAGTGTTGGTATGAAAGAGAATCTATCTTATGAAGATTTTCTAGCTAGGATTAGATCATCAACTCAGAAAGTTGAAGAATAAGGAAGTTGCTTCCGTCAAAGTCCTTTGGAGGAATCAACTAATTGAGGGTGTGACATGGGAGGATGAACCTATATGATGTCTTATTGTCCTCATCTTTTTGACTTCTTTTCTTCTTGAGGTATTTAGTTTCAGTCATTCTCATGTTTGCTATGCTTGCATGTTCATGAAATCGACTTTTAAGCCATATTTTAGCTTAGGGTTGATTGTTCCTTAGTTTAAGATATGTTGGGTTGTTAGTCCTGCTTCCCTACTTTATTCATGATAGTTTGAGTCTAATTTGATGACAAATGTTCCCAAGAAAGAGATGTACTAAGAACCCAGAAGTTGGAAAATTGGAACAAAGAAAATATTGCCAAAAAATAATCTAGTATAGGTTTCCATGAGCCAACCTATAACCCATTGGAAGTCCTATGAGCCATAGGAGGGTGGTCATAGAAATCTCTAACACTTAAATAAAATTTGGAAATTCAAGGGTTGACCTAGGAGGACCATCTAGGGACTGTAGAATGTCCTACGATCATAGAAGGGGTCCGTAGAAAGACCCTTGAGAAGATTTAAATTCCAATTGCTCAAGCTGTGGTCTACTAGTGGTCCTACGAACCGTAGGATGTTCTACGAGCCATATGACATTGTACAAGCCATAAGATGACATATAGAGTAAGGTTTAGAGACTTGACTTTTGGGAATTTGAGAAGTTGGCAAGACAAACCCTTTTTACGACCTATAGGCTAGGGTTGTTAAAATATGGTACAATTCCAGTAGCTACTATTTTGGTACACGACTTCTACAAATGAATTCTATGACTCGTAGGACAATCTACGACCAATAGGACATGGTTGCAAGAATGATGGTGCATTTATAATAGCCTCAGTTTGTAGATATCGACTCTAGGAACGGGTTTTCCGAGTCATAGGTGGATCGACAAATCATAAGTCCCATCCCTAGTTCACCTCTGACAGTTTTAAGTGAAGGGTATTTTGGACCTTTTCTATTCTTTGAACCCTTAAACTATGTCGTTTTGGACCTATACCTAACCATATATCCATTTTTACCCTTAAATACTAACATATTATCTCTTATTCACTCAAATTCTCAAAGTCTCTCAATCCATCTTTTCTAATTCTCTTTCAAGTTCAAGGAAGAAAAGTTAGGGTTTCAAGTCAAGTTCAAGTCTCCATTGTTAGAGCTTGCTTTTAGGGATTTGATTTTCAAGGTACGTGAGAATTAACCAATGGATTTCTTTCATCAATTGGGTCCCAATGGATTTTAATTTATCAAATTCAATTTCACCTAATTCAATTAGGATTTTATTTCAAATCTCATGGGTCCCTTTTATTCTAATTCAATTGATGTTATTCTAGTTCATTATGTATGAATTTACTAAGATGCACGATTTGCAATTATTTTCATATGGACTCATGCATTATGCCTATGATTTTCACCTATGAACTATGAATTATGATCATGAAATTGATGGAGGATTTATGCATATTATTGAAAATGATAAATTACGTTTCAAGGAAGTTTTCAAGTAAACGTCATTGAATTGTGAAAGGTTTTCTCAAAATATGAATGAAATCATGATTAAGATGCTTAGAAAGGTAAGAGTGTATATGAATTATGGTATGAAATCATGATTTGAAAAGAGCTACTCTGATATGATTTTATGATGAAGATTAGTGACTGGTCATTGTCTTTTCTAATGTTATGTTGATAATTAACTTTATCTATTCCATTGGTATTTGACTTAGCACCGAGAGGGCTTGAGGTGGAGACTTGGTAAGGGTGTATTGAGTAAAATCCTTTAGTCCTAAACTACGTTCCCTCATAGGTTTTCTTAAATGAGTTACCTAGTAGATCCACAAATAGCTCATGATAAAATAATACGGAGTCTACCTTGGCAACTAGCTTCTTTTTTTGGTGTAGGAGTTACATTGGATTTCATGTTATATCTTGCATGGTCTTATTATGGGTTACAGTTAATATACCATAAATTGACTAGGTTTTCTTACAAGCTTTTAATGATGTCCTTTAAGCAATGCATTGAACTTATACCATGATCTATGATTTAGTTTCAAGTTTTAAATGATTCTTGGTCATACATTTCTTGTTTACACCAATCAAGATACCATGTTTTTATGGTACGCATATTTTTTACATGCTTAGTACATGAAATGTACTAACGCATACTTTTGCCTATATTATTTCATAATATAGTTTATGACTCTCCTGCCCAATCTCTTGTCTAGCATAGGTTTCATTCAGAGTTGCTTATTTTGGTGAGTCCTCATGTTTTTAGGGTGAACCCACTATTTTATTTTTTTAATTTTAGACTTTTACACCATCATATGTTTTGGGTTAGCTAGGGCTTGTCCTACGCTCCTATCTATGTTAGTAGAAGCATTGTCGGACTAGATTAGTATGCTTATTTTCTTTTCTTATGTATTATTTTGAATTCTCTTTTATCGAGATTTGTATGTTTTGAGACTTATCTTTCACATTTATGTTTTCTCTTGAATTCATGTTATCTTGTATCATGATATGTAATCAAAGTGTCTTGGTTAGGGTCCCTCGGGATTTTAATCATCGTGTCACGTCTAGGGTCTAGCTTGGATCGTGATAATTTTCTTCTTCTTTCTTTATAGTCATAACACACTATCAGCATGATTATTCTATCATTAAAGAATTGTGATATTGAAGTAAAGTACAAAAACAAAGGGTAAAGATAAAATATTTCATACTACCTCAAGTAATGTACCGAAAATGTTATAACTATAAGATTTGATCTAATTCTCTCTAACATCAAAGTGGTTATCATCTTATTTGTTGAAATAATAATTGATATCTTGTTTTAATATTAATCTACTTTTAACTCATGCAAGGAATACCTTTTTACACTAAAAACTTTTAAAAACAAAGTAAATACAGTACATGATTTCGACTCTTCTATTTTTGACTCATCTATTTTGCCATTACTAAACTAAAAGATTTCTGATGCATGTACTAATTCAAATTCTCTTTTTATTATAAAATAATGAGACGGGTATTTTAGGTGATATTTTTGTGATTTATATTGCTACATCTGCTTACACTAATTATATATTTGACGTTCTAGGAAATTCTATAAATATAAGTAATATTCAATTGGCATTGTTAAAAGCTTACTTAAGAGGCTAAATGATGAGTTTTAGTCTCTTTTGATATGTTATAGTAAGACCCCGGAAGTTGGAAGAGTCGAAAAATGGAGTTTAAAGGAGGTTCCATGGAAATTGCAGGTTTTTTGGAGCCAGATGAACTTCACGGAGCCCTTCACAAGTCGTGAAAGGGATCACTGGCCGTGAAAATCCATCGTGGGACCACGACCCATGGTGGGCACCACGATCCATGGTGTCTTTCATGGAGGTCACCCCTCCAAACTCAGATAAGGGTTCCCTCACCACGATCATCACCACAACCCATGGTGAGCTTCATGGTCCGTGGTCGGCCTTCCACGCAGAAGTCCGAACCAAGTTATGTTAGGGGTATTTCGGTCCTTTTCCTATGGTTTCCTTAATGAATGTGGATGGTTTTTATGTTTTTATTCTATCTTATTAACTACCCTAAGACCTCCTAACTCTATCATTCTCACCCTAACACCCAAATTCCAAAATCTTCTCTCTAAACTTTTCTCTCAAGAGTCTTCTTTTTCCTCAAGAAATTCAAAGATAAAATCAAAGTCAAGTCTCCAAGTAAAGAGAAAATTAAGACTTCTAAGATCTAAGGTATGTGGGAATTCATCCACGGTTCTTTTCACCCATGGAATCCCAAGATTCTTCTCAAATTCTCTTATGAATTCTTCTTCTGAAAGTCCTAGTTTCATGAATTTGCATTATGTCTTCTTATGTATGACTTAACTTATTACTATTGACTAAATTATGCATAATTTACATCATATTACATTATCTCAAATTGAATTCAATGACCCATGTTATATGTCATTTCAAGTATGTTTTCAAAGAACTATGATCATGAATTTCAAATAATTTCAATGAAAGCTTTATGAATGACTACCAAGGTTTATAAATGACTTATGAAAGATTATGAACGATGTTTCAATTATGTTTTAAGAAAAAGATTATAGTGTGAAAGGTAATCTCACACCATCATGTTAAAGAGGTGAAAGGACACTCTCACCAATTCATGGATTCTTATTAATCAACCATATTTATTTAGCTACTCTTATGATTATTTATATGATGAGGATTGAATTTTTTTGTTTTCTTTCCTAATGATGATTAATGATTATGAATTATGACTTCCGTTAGGATAAGAAATTAGCACCTAGAGGACTTTAAGGTAGAGTTCAGTCTGGTGGCCATAGTAGCTATCCAAGGGAATCCTAGTAGCAGCATTTAGTCTTTAACTATGTTGTCCACGTAGGTTTATGATGCCAATATTGCCTAGCCAGTGGATCCATATATAGCTCATGATTATGATGGTCTCATAGAGTCTACCTTGGCAAAGTAGTCTTTATCTTCTCGATGTTGTACTTATATTGGATTTCATGTTATAGCCTGCATGGTCTTATATATCAGTTCAAGGTTCTATCCCACACCAAGGTATATGAAAAAGGTATAAATTTCTCATGATGATATTTTGAAGCATTGACCATATGATTATGATGTTTTAAGGTTTCATTGTATTACTCATGTTTCAAGATATTGGTCATGCATTTTATGTTCATATTGATTATGTCTTATATTCATTGTTCATGCATACTTCTCACATACTTAATGCATTCTGTGTACTAATGCATACTTACCAACATTGTATCATAATATAGGGTCGGACAATCATCGTGTACCTCTCACTCATGGCTAGAGTTGAGCTTACTTTCTTATAGTTGGTGAGTCATCTCTTTTTAAGGAAAATACTTTTATCTTTTCATCTTTCTTATTACTTTATATGTTTTCATGGGTGAGATAGAAGCTTTTCTTATTCCCCCATCTAGTTTAGTAGAGTCATGTTAGATATCATGTAGTCTATGTTGTCTTTTCATTTCGAGTTTGAGACTTGTTTCTCTTTTATTAAGACTTTTCATATTGAGACATTATTTCTATATCTATGTCTTATCTTATTGGTTTACTTACCTCATGTATGCTCATGAATGATATTCTAAGAGGCTTGGTTGGGGTCCCTGGGGATTCTAATCGTTATGGCTCACTTAAGACTTAGCTTGGGTCATGACAAACCTAGTATCAGAGCATAAGGTTTAAAGTGCACTAGGGAGTCTAACATGCCGCGTTGAATGTCATAATGTTTTATCATGTTGCATACATGCATACTTAATACATTCAAAGTACTAACGCATACACTCTTTTTCTTACATGATATTTCTAAGTAGGGATCGATGCTCTTCCTTGTTCTCCTCCACGTGGCTAATTGAGATTTTGGTTGAAGGCTAATTTTGGTGAGTTCCCATATTCCGAGAACAATACTCATTTATCTTTCTTTCTTATGGTATGTTGAGATCTTTAGACACTTACTTTGACATTTGTTTCTATTATGATTGAGGGTGAGCTAGGGACTTTTCTTAGTCCCATTAAACCTAAAAGTTAGAGATATTAATGGACATATGTAAGTTGAATATTTACTATTGTGGTTTCCACTTGTTTTTTTATCATTACCTATAAAAGGCTAAATAAATTCTAAGAGGGTTGTTTGAGGTATTTTCAGATTTCTCATTCTCCGTATCACGTCTAGGCCCTAGGCTTAGATCGTGACACTGCCGTTGTTTTTGCTTTGAAAATTTGGTGGCATTACCTCTTTGGTGTGCATGTGGATGTGTATACTGATCATAAAAGTCTTCAATATATTTTCACCCAAAAGGACCTTAATCTAAGGCAAATGAGATGGCTAGAACTCCTCAAGGACTATGACATGAGGGTGTACTATCATCCGGGTAAAGACAATATGGTTGCCGATGTTCTTAGTAGAATGTCTATTAGAAGTGTGGATGCCCATATTGATGAAGGAAAGAGGGAGTTGGTGAAAGATGTTCACCGGTTGGCTAGATTAGGGGTGAAGTTGTGTGATACTAATGATGGTGGTATGGTTGTCCAAAATGGGTTCGAATCCTCTTTGGTGGTGGAGTTAATTCAAATCAAGATCTTCATCCAACGTTTAATGAGTTAAAGAAGTTAGTGAAGGAAAAAAAGGTAGAGGTCTTTTTCCAAGGGGGAGCTGGAGTGCTATACTACAGAGCTGATTATGTGTTTTGTATGTGGATGGCCCAGTCTGATATTGATCAAGGCTCATAATTCTGCATCCTCCATTCATCCCAGTTCGACAAAAATATACAGAGAATTAAAATAGTTTTGTTGGTGGGGAGGCATGATGAAGGACATAGCAAGGTTCGTGTCCAAAAGTCTGAATTGCCAACAAGTGAAGGCCAAACATCAAAGGCCGGGTGTCCTACCCCAAGACATTAAAACCCCATAACTTGAGTTCTAGAGCTCCAAATTAGGTGATTCAAAAGGAAATATTGTGCGAATTTTTTAGGCGAATGCATTAGAGAGTTTAGAAAATGATTTGAGGCATCAATTTTTTGTAAAAATCTTGATTTTATTTTCAGTAGTGTCCATTTTCGGAATGATTTTTTGAAGAACTTTGAGAAGTTATTTATTGTCCTATATAAACCTAATTTTGTGATTTAAGGGTCTAAATTCAATAGATTTTCGTGATGAATCTCGTGGTTAGCTCAGAAATATGAGTGGAAGCTTTGTTTGATGTAAAAATGCATGTTTAGTCACTGATTTATTTGTTTTCGGAGCTTCTTTTTGTTGATTTTTCAGAACTCCGATTTGAATGATTTTTTGAGGATAGAGTGTGGAGTTTTTTTCAAGGATCATCGTAGTGTAATTTGTTTGAGTTGGAAGGGTCTTATTTCTTTTGAATTAGCTGATCTTGATGCTGCCATTTTTGGGTCTTTTAGTTGAAATTTATGAGTTTTGGTTGCATTCTCGTTCTGCATAGTTTTTCCACCTCAAATTATGTTATAAATATGATTTGTAAGCTTGGGATGATGTTTAGAACCTATTTTTAGGGTCAAATCCGAAATTTTGGATACGGGTCCCACAGTCCCTATTTTAGACCCCAAAATTGGTCTGTCTCTAAAAATTAGGAGTTTAGTGCCTAAACGACCGTAATGATGTTTTGATTCTATTTTTGACAGCATGACAGTGTTCTGAGGCCGTTTGAAAGGAAAAAAGCTCTGGTACAATAATTTGGAGCTCGCGTGTTTAGCCTACAGGTAGACTACGGTTTACCTTTCGTTAGATTGAGTTGAAATATGTGAAAGAATGTTGACATAGTTGGAATTTGGGTTGGGTAGTTTAATTATATATCTTAGGTCTTAGAAATCATGTTTTAGGCTTTTTATCGGGTTTTTTGGATATTTGGAAGCATGTATATCTTGTCGTTATTTGTTAGTATTTTAAGGAGAGTTGAATTAGCATATTGTTGATATTGTGGAGTATGTTGGCCTTAGTATAGGATGTAAACTTGCTTTAGATTCCCCGATGCTGATCCAGTGGACTTAGATTCTTGTAGAATGGTGTAGCGGGTTAGTGTCTGGTAGTTTGACCGTAGCTAGGCGATACCCTTGCTCTTAAGAACACCCTCATCCATCACCCGGCATAGTCATAGATTTCAAGATACGTCGGCAATACTAGATTTCGTGATCATTTGGCTTCGGTTGTGGCTCAAGTTTTTGCGGCATATTAGTTGACATATTAGGGAGGAGATTGTTGGTACTGTTGTAGCCTAGTTGGGAAGAAGAATATTCGTCACCATGGGATAAATTATCTATGAGTATTCGGGTACCCTGTCCAGGCCTCTATTCTGAATTATTGGAGAGCATCCTTGGTAACCATCCTAGGCCTCTGTTGGCTTGTTAGTATGACGAGCATTCAGGTACCCAGTCCTGGCCTCGATCATACTGATGCGTTACGGTGAGCATTCGGGTAACTAGTCCCGACCTCGACCGCACCGATGTATTATGGCAAGCATCCGGATACTCAGTCCTGGCCTTGGCCATTTTGAACATTCGGGTGAGCATTTGGGTCCTAGTCCCAGTTTCAACCCCTAAGGAACCCCTAGTTTGATGAATCTTGGAGATTCTAGGTTTGCAAATAATACAGTACTTCGGTTCTTGACATCGCAGATTCTTGGTTCCCAGTCTTGGTAGTTGTAGCTATTTTATGTACTCGGCGAGCGTATGGGGGTTCATTCGGGTTTTTATTTAACTTGCGCCAGAGTGTCCTGGCTGGGCTTATAGGAGCCTAGTTGGGTATAGTTAGCTATAGTTCTCATAGATAGTACTCTTTTCACTTTAGATGCTTATATTGATTCCTATTTAGGCTTATTTTTTTCATATTGTTTTTACCTTTTATTCTCAGTCAGCCTATGATGCCTACTGGGTACCTATTGTATTGGTACTCATACTACACTCTACATCTACTTTCGTAATGCAGGACCGAGCACAAACTACCATCGTAGATAGATCAAGCCTGTTGCAGTTAGCTTTAGAGATTAGGGTGAACACTTGGCGTTTTTTGTCTTATTCAGTATGGATGGCCCTTCTTTTGCCTTTTGAGACGAGCCAATTATTGCATATATTTTCGGTCCACTTTTAAGACTTGTACTCATCTTTTATTTTGTAGTAGCTCTGTATTTGTGACTTTCAGGTTCTAGGAGGGATCTTTAGTTGTTTAAATCATGTTTTGGTTTACTTCCACTTATTCATTCTTTTTACTTTTATAATTCGCCACTCTTATTTGGTTTTTTCCCTCAAACCCATTACTTGAAGTTCTAGGTTAATGGGTTGGCTTACCTACTAGTGGGTTATAGTAGGTGCCATCATGACCTAAGGAATTGGGTCGTGACAAGTTGGTATCCAATTCTTCTAAATTAGCTGAGCTTGATGCTGCCATTTTTGGGTCTTTTATTTGGAATTTATGAGTTTTGGTTATATGCTCATCCCACGTAGTTTTTCACCCCGAATTATGTTATAAATCAGATTTATAAGCTTGGAATGATGTTTAGAACCTATTTTTAGGGTCAAATACAAAATTTTAGATGCGGGTTCCACATTCCCCATTTTAGACCTCAAAATTGGTCCATCTCTAAAAATTATGAAATTAGTGTCTAAACAACTGTAGCGACGTTGTGATTTTGTTTTTGATGGCATGGCAGTGTTCTGAGTCCATTTGAAAGGGAAAAGCTCTGGTATAGTGATTTGGAGCTCGCTTGTTTAGCCTACAGGTAGTCTACTATTTACCTTTCTTTTGATTGAGATGGAATGTATAAAAGCATGTTGAAATAGTTGGAATTTGGGTTGGGTAGTTTAATTGTATATCTTAGGTGTTAGATATCATGTTTTAGGCTTTTTATTGGGTTTTTTGGGTATTTGGAAGCATGTGTATCTTGTCGATATTTATTAGTATTGTAAGGAGAGTTGAAGTAGCATATTGTTGTTACTATAGAGTATGTTGGCCTTAGTATAGGGTGTAAACTTGCTTTAGATGCCCCGGCGTTGCTCTGGTGGACTTAGATTCTTGTAGAATGGTGTAGCGGGTTAGTGCCTAGTAGTTTGGCTTAGTTAGGTGATACCCTTGCTCTTAAGAAAACCCTCGCCCATCACCTGACATAGTCATAGATTTCAAGATACGTTGGCAATACTAGATTTCGTGATTGTTTGGCTTTGGCTCCGACTTAAGTTTTGGCGGCATATTAGTTAACACATTAGGGAGAAGATTCTCGGTATTGTTGTGGCCTAGTTGGGAAGAAGAATATTCGGCACCATGTGATAAATTATCTCTGAGTATCCGAGTACCCAGCCCCGACCTCTGCCAGTTTGCTAATAATACAAGCATCCCGGGTACCCAATCCCGGCCTTGATCATACCGATGTGTTACAGTGAGCATTCGGGTACCCAATCCCGACCTCGATTGAACTGATGTATTATATCAAGCATCCGAGTACTCAGTCCCGGCCTTGGCCACTTTGAACATTCAGGCGAGCATCTACATCCCATTCCCGATCTCGACCCCTAAGGCACCCCTAGTTCGATGACTCTTGCAGATTCTGGGTTTGGAAATGATACAGTACGTCGGTTCCTGACATCGCAGATTCTTAGTTCCCAGCCTTGGTAGTTGTATCTATTCTATGTACTCGACGAGCGTATAGGGGTTTGTTCGGCCTTTTATTTAACTTATGTATGAGTGTCCTGGCTGGGATTATGGGGGCCCAGTTGGGTATAGTTAGGTGTAGTTCTCATAGATAGTACTCTTTTCACTTTAGATGTTTATATTGATTCCTATTTAGGCTTATTCCTCTTTTTCATATTATTTTCACCTTTTCTGCTCAGTCGGCCTATGATGCCTACTGGATACCTGTTGTCTTGGTACTCATGTTATACTCTGCATCTACTTTCTTGATGCAGGACTGAGCACCATTGACCGTCGTGGATAGATCGAGCCTGTTGCAGTCAGCTTCGAAGACTAGGGTGAGCACTTGGCGTTTTTGGATTATTTCTATCTCCTTCAATATGGATGGCCCGTCTTTTGCCTTTTGAGACTAGCCAATTATTGTATATATTTTCGATCTACTTTTGAGACTTGTACTCATCTTTTATTTTTTAGTAGCTCTATACTTGTGACTTTCAGGTTCTAGGAGGGATCTTTACTTGTTTAAATCATGTTTTGGTTTACTTCTACTTATTTATTCTGTTTACTTTTATAATTGGCCACTCTTATTTGGTTTTTGCACTCAAACCCATTACTTGAAGTTCCGAGTTGACGGGTTTTCTTACCTACTAGTGGGTTATAGTAGGTGTCATCATGACCTAAGGAATTGGGTCATGATAAAGGTAACCTCCCCTATTTTGATGCAGGACTCATCGGCCTGTCTCGATATAGGAATTATCAGATTTTATATAATAGGTCGCATGGTCTTAATTGTCAGTTAAAGGTCCTATCCCACACAAGTTGAAGTTGAAGTTACGAGATGCCAAGTTATGAGTGTATGATAAAGTTTTATGATATGCATTGATCAAGAGTTTCTTATGATTTAAGTTTCTTTTAAACTATACTCATGTTAATTGTGATTGGTCATGTATCCTATGGCATATTGATTACATTATTTGCTTATTCACGCATACCTCACATACTTAGTATATTCAAACGTACTAACATATATTTTTCTACATTGTCTCACAATGTAGGGATGGACGACAGTCACGATCACCTCACTTGTGGCTAGAGATTTGCTTTAGATTTCAAAGAAATTGGTGAGTCCTCATCCTACCAAGGACAATACTTTTATTCATGTTTCTATTGTTTACACTTTCTTCTATTGTTAGGGTGGTCTAGGAGCTTGTCCAAAGTCCCCATCAATGACTACACTAGAGGCATGTTTAGACGATATTATGGTGTAGTCCGGTTGGACGTGTTATAGAGTTGATCTCTCTTAATCCCATTCCCTACTTAATGATTATTTCCGCTTATGTTTATGTTGTTCCTTAGCTTATGTATGTAATGTATGCTACGATGGCTTATGGTTGGTGTCCCTTGCATCCTGATCACCGTATTATGACTAGGCCCTAGGTTGGGTCATAACACAAAAGAACTCCTAACCGAGCTAATCTATGCATATCCTTAACCAACTCTTTCTTACATTCAACAACATGAGAAACACTCTTCATAGATAACCGACTAAGAGCATTGGCTACGATATTAGCTTTACCTAGATGGTACAACACACTTATATCATAATCCTTTAGTAGTTCTAGACACCTCATTTGACTAAGGTTCAAATCCCTTTGTCTAAACACGTATTGCAAACTTTTGTGATCGATGAACACATCCACATGAACCTCATAAAGATAATGATGCCAATTTTTTGATGCAAACACAACCGTCGTAAGATCAAAATCATGGGTTGGATAGTTTCATTCATATACTTTGAGTTTCTTTGAAGCATATGCTATAAATTTGCCATGTTGCATAAAAAAACAACCCAAACCAACACGTGAGGCATCATAATGGACAACAAATCTATCGAAACCTTTCGGCATTAAAAAAATAGGAGCCGACGTAAGATGATCCTTCAATATTTGAAAACTCTTCTCAAATTCGTCCGACTATTGAAATTTCACTTTGTTTTGAGTTAACTTAGTCAAAGGTGAAGCAATAGACAAAAACCCTTCTACAAACCTTCTATGGCATCTGGCTAAGCCCAAAAAGCTTCTAATATCTGAAGGAGACAATGATCTAGGACAATTCTTTACCGCCATAATTTTCTTTGGATCGACCATGATACCATCACTAGAAATAATGTGACCAAGGAATATCACTGGCTTCAACCAAAATTCGCATTTAATAAATTTGGCAAATAGTTGTTTATCCCTCAAAGTTTGCAAAAAAATCCTCAAGTGACTTACATGGTCTTCTTCACACCAGGAGTAAATCAAAATATCATCAACAAATACCACTATAAACATATCTAAATACAACTTGAAAATTTGATTCATCAAATCCATGAATATAGCGGGAGCATTAGTCAACCTAAATGACATGACTAAGAATTCAAAATGACCATACCTTATTCGAAATGCCATCTTCGGAATATCACACTCTCTTACCTTTAATTGGTGATACGTGTAATGAAGAGAAGTAACTTGCCCTTTGCAATTGGTCAAACAAATCATCTATTCTCGGAATTGGATACTTTTTCTTTAGGGTCACTTTATTCAATTTCCCATAGTCTACAAACATTCGAATAATCTATCTTTCTTCTAACAAATAAAACGGGAGCATCCGAAAGTGAAATACTTGGACTTATAAAACTTTTATCCAATAAGTCCTTCAATTGCTCTTTCAATTCTTTAAGTTCCACTGGATCCATACAGTAAGGAGGAATGAAAATAGTTTGAGTACCAGAAAGAAGATCTATACCAAAATTGATTTTCCTTTCAGGAGGAACACCGGGCAAATCATCAAGAAATACATCGAGAAACTCATTAAAAATAAGAACTGAGTCAAGATTAGGAGTTTTGGAATCAACTTCCCTAACCCACACTATATGATAGATACACCCTTTAGAAATCATTTTTCGGGCCTTTAGACATAAGATGAATCGACCCTTAACAACCTAATCATTACTCTTCCATTCAAGAATAGGCTTATTTGGAAATGAAACTTGAGCCTATGGGTTCTATAATCAATAGATGCATATGAAGCATGCAACCAATCCATACCAAGAATATTATCAAAATTGGTCATATCAAGTTCAACAAGATCACATTGAATAACTTTATCCAAGACTGACATAGGATAATTTTTATAAACTCTATTGTCAAACACCGAATCACCAATGGGTGTATAAACCAAAAAAGGCTCTAATAAAATTTCAGCGCACTCATCAAATCTCGTAGCAAGATAAGGAGTAACAAAAGACAAGTTGTCACCCGAATCAAGCAATGTATAAAAATTAATGGTAAAGACCCATAACATACCCGTAACAACATCAGAAGTCTCATCTATATCTTGCCTAGCATGTAGGGCATAAAACCTATGTTGACGTTGAACACCACCTTGTTGAACTTGTCTGTCACGATCAAAGTCTAGGGCCTAGATGTGACATGGAAAATGAAGCTCCCGGACATACCTCACCCAAGCTTCGTAGCATTCATTAAGCATTTCATCGGTAATGACAAATAATTCAAGCCGAAATGTAAGAGGATATGGGACTAAGGGATTTAACATTCAATAAGAGTCAAATTCAACATAATATCATTTACTATATATAACAATACCTCTACATCAAAGACTTGGTGGGGGATAAGATATGTTCCTAGGTCACCCTCAAGATATAAGTCAAAAGATACCAAAGTAATTCAAGAGTCTAAACACAATGTAAGTTAGAAAGGTAGGAGTATCATTCCCGAATCATTGGAACTCAACACTAGTAGTAGCCTTCAATGATCAATATAGCCATAGGTAGGTAGTGTGGAGCGACGTTGGTTCCTACATAGTGATATCATGTAGATAAAAAAATATGTTAGTACTTTGAATGTACTAAGTATGTGAGCTTGCTATAAAATGAAGAACATTAAGACCTTTAATAAACAATACGCATAAGTGAATGCATGCATGAGAAATCATCATATGAAAACTTAAAACATTTGTTTTGTGGAAAAGTGACGTTAACCGACATTTAAGACTATGCGAGCTATTACATAGAATCCAACATAACCCTCTACGTTGGCATTGGGAGACTACTAGCCGGGTAGAACTCCGTCAACTTTAATTATTTCTTTAACTTTGACTTTAAGGGCTAATTTTGGATCCACTAGCCTAAATAGCCTACAAGGGCTCCTATGTTAGCACATAGTTTATGAAATATGAGACTTTACTTAAGGACCCCTTAGGTCGAGTCCTCATCTACATGCTACATTCGGTGCTAGTTGAATCCTATGAAATAATATTTAAATATCATAATAACATAAGGATTGTATAACTTTAGACATCAAATCATCATCAGTGGAATAGCTCATTAAAACATTTTATTTGATTTAAATATGTGAGAATTCTACTTTCACATTGAATCCTTTCTTTGGCTAAAAGCCCTTTGATCATCATTCAATCATTTCAGAAGACTTCCTTAAACATAGGCATTTGCTTCAAAAACTTTCATTTGGAGTCAAAAGCTGTCAAGTCAAACTTCATTAGAAACATAGCAAAACGAGGTGGATTCTGTTCAATTCATCTTTAAAACATGCTTTTCAAATAATCATACATAAACATTATTGAGTGAGTCAATTCAAAACATACTTCAAATAACCCATCATTCATTTTAAAGACTCATAATAGCTTGAGATAGGAAACTACTTAAAATTCAAAAATTCATGCAATTAAGTAGTAATATAACTTACTTGAACATAATATCAATAATTTGAACCATAATCTAGAAATTTAAATAGGATTGAACAAGACCCATTTGAAAATTCATAAACCCTATATACAAATTTAGAGCATTCATAGGTAGAATCAATTTCATGCAATTTGAGTCAATAACGACCATTTCAATCATGATTCATGCTAGTAAGAAGAAATTAAAAGTATCCATAAAGAATTAATACTTGAATTCAAAGGAATTAGTTGGAAAGTATTTTGGGACTCCATGGGTGAAAGAACGCATAGATGAAAAATCCACATACCTTATAGTAAAACTTGAAGAAATCTTGATTCTTCATCTTGAATAAGGAGACTTAAATCCCTTGAATTTGGGAGGATTTTTGTAGTAGATGATTTGAGAGAGAGGAGGATGATGTTTAGGGTTTTGGAGAGGTAAAAGACTAAAAATTGATCCCAAACCACATCAAACCCGTCTAGATATGATTAGGTAATTTTCCAAGATGCCCTTCATCAAAAAAATCTGAAAAAGGGGTTCAGAACACTGTTGGCGCGATAGTGGTGCACTGCTCTAGAGCTAAAACTATTGCAGCTAATTTCGGGCACCACTGGTGATACGCCGAGCCAACCCCCGAACTACTGCAGCGATAATCTCTAGTAAACCGGTCATAACTTTTTATTCCGAACATAGAATTAGGAAAACTTGGTGGAGTTAAAAAGAGGACTCAAATACCTTTAATTTTGATAGGTTATGGACACCTAATTTGTTATATTCTAGGAGATATGGTCGTCTGAAGGTTACCCTATTATAGACTTATACAAAAACTGAGCCGATAGAAATTCTATAGACTTGGTTTGGTGTTAGAGATCCCTTATGACCCTAAAACACATCTAATACACTTTAAATACTTAGGAATTGATCCTAACTTATATATACAACTAGAATTCATCTAGTTAGAGACAAAAAGAATTTCTGAAGCTATTTTCCCCTACTTTACCCTAGTATGACACATTCCAACCTTTAAACCACACAGGACCTTACAATATCTCCCCTTTGGGAACATTCGTCCTGGAATAAAAATCATTAGCATAGAAAAGGACATGGCACGAGGACTATCAACCCAACATGAACAAGATGACACTTGCAATGTATAAAACATAAGATCTTTTAACTTAGAATAACACATGACTTTGAAATTTAATTTCATGTACATGCATGCATATGAGGAATTAAGAAAACTAAAACATAGGAGTCTTAAGCATTTGAGCATGAATAATTTACTATCTTAGGCTTGAGTAGAATGAAAAAGATGAGGGTAATATTTTATCATATCCGTTTCCACTTCCAATATAGCACTTTCAACTTGTTGATTCCTCCAAAGGACTTTAACAGATGGAACTTCTTTGTTCCTCAATCTCTTAACTTGCCTGTCCAAAATTTCAATCGGGACTTTTTCATAGTTAAGTTTTCTTCAACATTCACTACTTCCAAAGTAACAATAGAACTAGCATCACCCACATATTTTCTCAACATAGACACATGGAACACCAAGTGAACCATGGCCATTTTCAATGGCAACTTCAACTCATACGCAACATTGCCAACACATCTCACAATTCTATAAGGCCATACATACCTAGGGCTCAATTTTCCTTTCTTACCAAACCGAACCAAATCCTTCATGGGTGAAACCTTCAAATACATCCAATCATCCACATTAAACTCAATATCTCTTCTTCTAGTGTCAAAATAGGACTTTTGACAACTTTGAGCCATCTTCAACCTTCTCTAATGATCTTCACCTTCTCTAAATCATCAAGAACCAAATTGGGGCCTAACAAGGTCATCTTACCTACTTCGAACTAACCAATCGTGGATCTATATTATCTCTCATACAAAGCCTCAAATAGCTCCATCTCAATACTTGAGTGGTAACTATTATTATAGGCAAACGAGGTAAGAGGTAGATGATCATACCAATTTCCTTTAAACTCCAACACACAAGACTTAACATATTCTTTAGTGTTTGAATTGTCCTTTTAGCTCGCCCACCGATTTAAGGACATAATGCGGTGCTAAAATTTACCTTAGTACCAAGTCCCTTTTAAAGTGATCTCCAAAAGTAAGAAGTGCATTGGGTAACATGATTCGAAATAATGGAAAATGGCATACCATGCAACCTTACCAATTCCTGAATATATAAATTGGAATAGACTTAGGTAATATAGGAAGTCTTAACCGGTAGGATATGAGCCGACTTAGTCATTCTATCAATAATTACCCAAATCAAATCATGAAGATTCTGGGTATGAGGCAAACCCACAACAAAATTCATATTGACATCTTCCCACTTTTAAGTAGGGATTTAATGTCTTGGGCTAGGACACCCGGCCTTTGATGTTTGGCCTTCACTTGTTGGCAATTTAGACATTCGGACACGAACCTTGCTATGTCCTTCATCATACCTCCCCACCTATAAAACTATTTTAATTCTCTGTATATTTTTGTCGAACTGGGATGAATGGAGGATGCAGAATTATGAGCCTTGATCAATATCAGACTGAGCCATCCACATACAGAACACATAATCAGCTCTGTAGTATAGCACTCTAGCTCCCCCTTGGGAAAAGACCTCTACCTTTTTTCCCTTCACTAACTTCTTTAACTTATTAAACGTTGGGTGAAGATCTTGATTTGAATTAACTCCACCACCAAAGAGGATTCGAACCCATTTTGGACAACCATACCACCATTATTAGTATCACACAACTTCACCCCTAATCTAGCCACCCCTAATCTAGCCAACCGGTGAACATCTTTCACCAACTCCCTCTTTCCTTCATCAATATGGGCATCCACACTTCTAATAGACATTCTACTAAGTACATCGGCAACCATATTGTCTTTACCCGGATGATAGTGCACCCTCATGTCATAGTCCTTGAGGAGTTCTAGCCATCTTATTTGCCTTAGATTAAGGTCCTTTTGGGTGAAAATATATTGAAGACTTTTATGATCAGTATACACATCCACGTGCACACCAAAAAGGTAATGCCACCAAATTTTCAAAGCAAAAACAACGGCAGTGTCACGATCCAAGCCTAGGGCCTAGATGTGATACGGAAAATGAGAAATACAAAAATACCTCAAACAACCCTCTTAGAATTTATTTAGCCTTTTATAGGTAATGATAAAAAAACAAGTGGAAACCACAATAGTAAATATTCAACTTACATATGTCCAACAATATCTCTAACTTTTAGGTTTAATGGGACTAAGACAAGTTCCTAGCTCACCCTCAATCATAATAGAAACAAATGTCAAAGTAAGTGTCTAAAGATCTCAACATACCATAAGAAAGAAAGATAAAAGAGTATTATTCTCGGAATATGGGAACTCACCAAAAGTAGCCTTCAACCAAAATCTCAATTAGCCACGTGGAGGAGAACAAGGAAGAGCATCGATCCCTACTTAGAAATATCATGTAAGCAAAAGAGTGTATGCATTAGTACTTTGAATGTACTAAGTATGCAGGTATGCAACATGATAAAACATTATGACATTCATAAGGTAAAATACATGAGAATGATTTCTAAATGTTGCATCTAGAATATTCTATAGGTTAGGGATACGAATTTTGAATTCCCTACTCTTGAGTCAATTTTGGTGGTGAATGAGTTCCCGAAAGTATTTCCTGATGACCTTCCAGGTAGTCCACCCGAAAAGGAAATAAACTTTAGTACTGATCTCCTTCCTAATACCCAGTCTATCTCTATCTTTCCTTATAGAATGGCTTTGGCGAGACTTAAAGAGTTGAATGATTAGTTAAAATACTTAATGGATAAGGGCTTTATTAGACTGAGTATCTCTCCATAGGGTGCTCCAACCCTCTCTATCTAAAAGAAAGATGGTTCTCTTCGTATGTGTATTGATTATCGATGGTTTAATAAGGTCACAATCAAGAATAAGTATCCCATTCTAATGATTGATAATTTTTTTGATCAAATCAAAGATGAAAGTTATTTCTCAAAGATTGATCTTTGATTGGGTTACCATCAGCTTCGAGTGAGGGAACGTGATAATCCAAAGATGACTATCAGAACTTAGTATGGTTATTTTGAATTTTTTATCATGTTTATTGGACTAACAAATGCTTTTGCAGCATTTATGGATTTGATAAATAGGGTGTTCAAATAATATTTGGATATGTTTATCATTATATTCATTTCTGATATCTTGATCTATTCTCGAAGTGAGGATGAGCATGCCGATCATTTGATGATTATTTTGCAAATTCTCAAAGGTTTTCAGTTGTTTTCTAAGTGTAGCAAATTATTTTGCAAATTCTCAAAGGTTATCAATTGTTTGCTAAGCGTAGCAAGTGTGAGTTTTAGTTGAGGTCGGTACCTCTCTTTGACCATATTATTTCTACTGATGGTATTAAACTATATCTTAAGAAGACCGAGGCGGTTAAGAATTGATCTAGACCCCTTTTTCTTCAGATATTTAGAATTTATTGGGTTTAGCCAGATATTATTAATGGTTTATGGAAAGGTTTTCCTCTAATGTTTTAGATTTTACTACGTTGAGTCAAAAAAAGGTTAAATTCCAATAGTCTTAACCATGTGAGAAGAGATTTCAAGAGTTGAAAGATCGACTCACTTCAGACCCAGTTTTGACTTTAGTGGAAGAGTCTGATGGTTTTGTTGTATATTGTGATGCCTCGAGAATTGAACTTGGTTTTTTATTCATGAAAAATGGAGAGGTAATAGCCTATGCTTCTGGACAACTTAAAAGGATCCGTTCCTCCAACCAGTTTTGGGTTTTCATATCTTCATTGAAAGAACTCCCAAACCGTAGCCGGGAGTGAGCCAGATTTCGAAATAACTGCCTTTTTTCAACGTAGGCATTTTGGTCCATACTCCTTTATGATCTCACTCAAAGTATAACCAATGGAATCATTTTGCTTTAGCCCGAGACTTCTAAACTATAGGCGTAAAGTAAGTCATGAGCCCACAATTTTGTCACAGCTTTGGAATGCCGACAACCATACAGATGAGAACTATTTGGTGAAGGAGTAATCCATCGAGATAAATGCTTGGTTAAGTATTCTATTGCTCCTAGTAAAACCGTCTTACAACATCGGTTTGCTGCAAAATATCTTTGGTTCACTTCGTCACACTCTCGATTAACAGAAGGGGGATATGGTTCAACCCCGATAGATAGACCATCCACCCAGTGCCGCTACTCATTCTGTATTTTACTTATGAGCTCATGCTAAGGGATTAGTCCAAGTTAGGTATAAAGTGATGCGTCAGTATCATGGTGCATAAAAAGAACTTTTTGACTCATGACTTAGAGTTAGCAGCTATTGTGTTTGGTTTGAAGATTTTGAGACACTATCTCTATAGTGTTCATGTTGATGTGTTTACCGACCATAAGATTTTGTAATACGTGTTCAAGAAAAAGAATTTGAACCTTCGACAAAGGAGGTGGCTTAAGTTGTTGAAGGACTATGACATTAGTAGATTGTACCATCTAGGAAAGGCAAATATGGTTGCCAATACTCTTAGTAGATTGTCCATGTATAGTTTTGCCTATATTGAGGATGAAAGAAAGAGTTAGTTCATGATGTGCATAGACTAGCTCGTTTAAGTATTCTCTTAGTTGATTCTGAAGATAGTGGTGTTATGGTTTAAAATGACTCTGAATTATCTCTTGTGTCAAATGTGAAAGCAAAGCAAGATAATGATCCTACTTTAGTTTAGTTGAAGAAAGCAATTTCTAAAAAAGCCATTGAGGCTTTCTCCCAAGGAGGAGATGGTGTGATTCATTAAAGGCTGATTATCTGTTCCCAATGTTGATAGCTTGAGGAAAATGATACTGTGTGAAACTCATAGTTCTCGATATTCTACTCACAAGAGTTTAACCAATACATATCATGATTTGAGAAAGGTGTATTGGTAGAAAAGCATGAAGAAAACTATTGTAGAATTGTGGATAAATGTTCAAATTGTTAACAAGTGAAGGTTGAGTATCAAAATTAGGAAGTTTAGCTCAAGACATTGAGATTCCTACTTGAAAGTGGGTAGACTTGAATATGAACTTTATAACAGGTTTGCCTCATACTCGTAGGCAACATGATTCAATTTGAGTTGTTGTAGACCAAATGACTAAGTTGATGCATTTTTTTATAGTTAAGACTTCTTATTCACCCAAGCATTATGCTAGACTTTACATTTGAGAGTTGGTAAAGTTGCACGGTGTTCCTTTATTTATCATTTCAGAGCAACGTACTGGATTTTCAACATAGTTTTGGAGATTTTTTAAAAAGTTCTGGTACTAGAGTTAAGCTTGGTACAACCTTTCACTCAAATACCATTGGTCAAGCTAAACAGACTATTCAAACATTAGAGGATATATTGAGGGTTTGTCTGATCCATTTCAAAGGTAATTAGGATAACCATTTTCCATTGATTGGGTTAGCTTATAATAATAGTTATCATTTGAGTATCTAAAAGGCTCCATGCAACTAGATGGTTCGAGGTTGGTAAGTTTGATTCCATAGGTCCCGAGTTATGTGCAAGACTATGAAGAAAGTTTAGCTCATTCAAGAAAGGTTGAAGACTGCCTAAACCCGAAAAATGTCCTAGTCGGATGTGAGGAAGAGAGATCTTGAGTTTGATTATGATGATTGGGTTTACTTGAAAATCTCACCAATGAAGGGTGTGATGTATTTTGGTAAGAAAAGAAATCTTATTCCCTATTATGTAGGCCCATATCTAATTTTGAGGTGGCAAGGTAGCTTAGGAGTTGGATCTCCCTTCAGAATTAGTATTGGTGCATCGGATGTTTCATGTCTCTTTGTTGAAGAAGTATATTAGTAATCCTACTTCTATTGTGTCATTAGACAGTGTTGGTATGAAAGAGAATCTATCTTATGAAGATTTTCTAGCTAGGATTAGATCATCAACTCAGAAAGTTGAAGAATAAGGAAGTTGCTTCCGTCAAAGTCCTTTGGAGGAATCAACTAATTGAGGGTGTGACATGGGAGGATGAACCTATATGATGTCTTATTGTCCTCATCTTTTTGACTTCTTTTCTTCTTGAGGTATTTAGTTTTAGTCATTCTCATGTTTGCTATGCTTGCATGTTCATGAAATCGACTTTTAAGCCATATTTTAGCTTAGGGTTGATTGTTCCTTAGTTTAAGATATGTTGGGTTGTTAGTCTTGCTTCCCTACTTTATTCATGATAGTTTGAGTCCAATTTCATGACAAATGTTCCCAAGAAAGAGATGTACTAAGAACCCAGAAGTTGGAAAATTGGAACAAAGAAAATATTGCCAAAAAATAATCTAGTATAGGTTTCCATGAGCCAACCTATGACCCATTGGAAGTCCTATGAGCCATAGGAGGGTGGTCATAGAAATCTCTAACACTTAAATAAAATTTGGAAGTTCAAGGGTTGACCTAGGAGGACCATCTAGGGACTGTAGAATGTCCTACGATCATAGAAGGGGTCCGTAGAAAGACCCTTGAGAAGATTTAAATTCCAATTGCTCAAGCTGTGGTCTACTAGTGGTCCTACGAACCGTAGGATGTTCTACGAGCCATAGGACATTGTACAAGCCATAAGATGACATATAGAGTAAGGTTTAGAGACTTGACTTTTGGGAATTTGAGAAGTTGGCAAGACAAACCCTTTTTACGACCTATAGGCTAGGGTTGTTAAAATATGGTACAATTCCAGTAGCTACTATTTTGGTACACGACTTCTACAAATGAATTCTATGACTCGTAGGACAATCTACGACCAATAGGACATGGTTGCAAGAATGATGGTGCATTTATAATAGCCTCAGTTTGTAGATATCGACTCTAGGAACGGGTTTTCCGAGTCATAGGTGGATCGACAAATCATAAGTCCCATCCCTAGTTCACCTCTGACAGTTTTAAGTGAAGGGTATTTTGGACCTTTTCTATTCTTTGAACCCTTAAACTATGTCGTTTTGGACCTATACCTAACCATATATCCATTTTTACCCTTAAATACTAACATATTATCTCTTATTCAGTCAAATTCTCAAAGTCTCTCAATCCATCTTTTCTAATTCTCTTTCAAGTTCAAGGAAGAAAAGTTAGGGTTTCAAGTTAAGTTCAAGTCTCCATTGTTAGAGCTTGCTTTTAGGGATTTGATTTTCAAGGTACGTGAGAATTAACCAATGGATTTCTTTCATCAATTGGGTCCCAATGGATTTTAATTTATCAAATTCAATTTCACCTAATTCAATTAGGATTTTATTTCAAATCTCATGGGTCCCTTTTATTCTAATTCAATTGATGTTATTCTAATTCATTATGTATGAATTTACTAA
Source organism: Solanum dulcamara (assembly GCF_947179165.1). Taxonomy (NCBI): domain Eukaryota; kingdom Viridiplantae; phylum Streptophyta; class Magnoliopsida; order Solanales; family Solanaceae; genus Solanum; species Solanum dulcamara. The sequence goes on from NC_077248.1 coordinate 34,566,129, forward strand.
GATGCACGATTTGCAATTATTTTCATATGGACTCATGCATTATGCCTATGATTTTCACCTATGAACTATGAATTATGATCATGAAATTGATGGAGGATTTATGCATATTATTGAAAATGATAAATTACGTTTCAAGGAAGTTTTTAAGTAAACGTCATTGAATTGTGAAAGGTTTTCTCAAAATATGAATGAAATCATGATTAAGATGCTTAGAAAGGTAAGAGTGTATATGAATTATGGTATGAAATCATGATTTGAAAAGAGCTACTCTGATATGATTTTATGATGAAGATTAGTGACTGGTCATTGTCTTTTCTAATGTTATGTTGATAATTAACTTTATCTATTCCATTGGTATTTGACTTAGCACCGAGAGGGCTTGAGGTGGAGACTTGGTAAGGGTGTATTGAGTAAAATCCTTTAGTCCTAAACTACGTGCCCTCATAGGTTTTCTTAAATGAGTTACCTAGTAGATCCACAAATAGCTCATGATAAAATAATACGGAGTCTACCTTGGCAACTAGCTTCTTTTTTTGGTGTAGGAGTTACATTGGATTTCATGTTATATCTTGCATGGTCTTATTATGGGTTACAGTTAATATACCATAAATTGACTAGGTTTTCTTACAAGCTTTTAATGATGTCCTTTAAGCAATGCATTGAACTTATACCATGATCTATGATTTAGTTTCAAGTTTTAAATGATTCTTGGTCATACATTTCTTGTTTACACCAATCAAGATACCATGTTTTTATGGTACGCATATTTTTTACATGCTTAGTACATGAAATGTACTAACGCATACTTTTGCCTATATTATTTCATAATATAGTTTATGACTCTCCTGCCCAATCTCTTGTCTAGCATAGGTTTCATTCAGAGTTGCTTATTTTGGTGAGTCCTCATGTTTTTAGGGTGAACCCACTATTTTATTTTTTTAATTTTAGACTTTTACACCATCATATGTTTTGGGTTAGCTAGGGCTTGTCCTACGCTCCTATCTATGTTAGTAGAAGCATTGTCGGACTAGATTAGTATGCTTATTTTCTTTTCTTATGTATTATTTTGAATTCTCTTTTATTGAGATTTGTATGTTTTGAGACTTATCTTTCACATTTATGTTTTCTCTTGAATTCATGTTATCTTGTATCATGATATGTAATCAAAGTGTCTTGGTTAGGGTCCCTCGGGATTTTAATCATCGTGTCACGTCTAGGGTCTAGCTTGGATCGTGATAATTTTCTTCTTCTTTCTTTATAGTCATAACACACTATCAACATGATTATTCTATCATTAAAGAATTGTGATATTGAAGTAAAGTACAAAAACAAAGGGTAAAGATAAAATATTTCATACTACCTCAAGTAATGTACCGAAAATGTTATAACTATAAGATTTGATCTAATTCTCTCTAACATCAAAGTGGTTATCATCTTATTTGTTGAAATAATAATTGATATCTTGTTTTAATATTAATCTACTTTTAACTCATGCAAGGAATACCTTTTTACACTAAAAACTTTTAAAAACAAAGTAAATATAGTACATGATTTCGACCCTTCTATTTTTGACTCATCTGTTTTGCCATTACAAAACTAAAAGATTTCTGATGCATGTACTAATTTAAATTCTCTTTTTATTATAAAATAATGAGACAGGTATTTTAGGTGATATTTTTGTGATTTATATTGCTACATCTGCTTACACTAATTATATTTTTGAGGTTCTAGGAAATTCTATAAATATAAGTAATATTCAATTGGCATTGTTAAAAGCTTACTTAAGAGGCTTAATGATGAGTTTCAGTCTCTTTTGATATGTTATAGTAAGACCCTGGAAGTTGGAAGAGTCAAAAAATGGAGTTTAAAGGAGGTTCCATGGAAATTGCAGGTTTTTTGGAGCCAGATAAACTTCACGGAGCCCTTCACAAGTCGTGAAAGGGACCACTGGCCGTGAAAATCCATCGTGGGACCACGACCCATGGTGGGCACCACGATCCATGGTGTCTTTCATGGCGGTCACCCCTCCAAACTCAGATAAGGGTTCCCTTACCACGATCATCACCACAACCCATGGTGAGCTTCACGGTCCGTGGTGGGCCTTCCGCGCAGAAGTTCGAACCAAGTTATGTTAGGGGTATTTCGGTCCTTTTCCTATGGTTTCCTTAATGAATGTGGATGATTTTTATGTGTTTATTCTATCTTATTTACTACCCTAAGACCTCCTAACTCTATCATTCTCACCCTAACACCCAAATTCCAAAATCTTCTCTCTAAACTTTTCTCTCAAGAGTCTTCTTTTTCCTCAAGAAATTCAAAGATAAAATCAAAGTCAAGTCTCCAAGTAAAGAGAAAATTAAGACTTCTAGGATCTAAGGTATGTGGGAATTCATCCACGGTTCTTTTCACCCATGGAATCCCAAGATTCTTCTCAAATTCTCTTATGAATTCTTCTTCTGAAAGTCCTAGTTTCATGAATTTGCATTATGTCTTCTTATGTATGACTTAACTTATTACTATTGACTAAACTATGCATAATTCACATCATATTACATTATCTCAAATTGAATTCAATGACCCATGTTATATGTCATTTCAAGTATGTTTTCAAAGAACTATGATCATGAATTTCAAGTAATTTCAATGAAAGCTTTATGAATGACTACCAAGGTTTATAAATGACTTATGAAAGATTATGAACGATGTTTCAATGATGTTTTAAGAAAAAGATTATAGTGTGAAAGGTAATCTCACACCATCATGTTAAAGAGGTGAAAGGACACTCTCACCAATTCATGGATTCTTATTAATCAACCATATTTATTTAGCTACTCTTATAATTATTTATATGATGAGGATTGAATTTTTTTGTTTTCTTTCCTAATGATGATTAATGATTATGAATTATGACTTCCGTTGGGATAAGAAATTAGCACCTAGAGGACTTTAAGGTGGGGTTCAGTCTGGTGGCCATTGTAGCTATCCAAGTGAATCCTAGTAGTAGCATTTAGTCTTTAACTATGTTGTCCACGTAGGTTTATGATGCCAATATTGCCTAGCCAGTGGATCCATATATAGCTCATGATTATGATGGTCTCATAGAGTCTACCTTGGCAAAGTAGCCTTTATCTTCTCGATGTTGTACTTACATTGGATTTCATGTTATAGCCTGCATGGTCTTATATATCGGTTCAAGGTTCTATCCCACACCAAGGTATATGAAAAAGGTATAAAGTTCTCATGATGATGTTTTGAAGCATTTACCATATGATTATGATGTTTTAAGGTTTCATTATATTACTCATGTTTCAAGATATTGGTCATGCATTTTATGTTCATATTGATTATGTCTTATATTCATTGTTCATGCATACTTCTCACATACTTAATGCATTCTATGTACTAATGCATACTTACCAACATTAATCATAATATAGGGTCGGACAATCATCGTGTACCTCTCACTCATGGCTAGAGTTGAGCTTACTTTCTTATAGTTGGTGAGTCATCTCTATTTAAGGAAAATACTTTTATCTTTTCATCTTTCTTATTACTTTATATGTTTTCATGGGTGAGCTAGAAGCTTGTCTTATGCCCCCATCTAGTTTAGTAGAGGCATGTTTGATATCATGGAGTCTATGTTGTCTTTTCATTTCGAGTTTGAGACTTGTTTCTCTTTTATTAAGACTTTTTATATTGAGACATTATTTCTATATCTATGTCTTATCTTATTGCTTTACTTACCTCATGTATGCTCATGAATGATATTCTAAGAGGCTTGGTTTGGGTCCCTGGGGATTCTAATCGTTATGGCTCACTTAAGACTTAGATTGGGTCATGACAAACCTAGTATCAGAGCATAAGGTTTAAAGTGCACTAGGAAGTCTAACATGCCGCGTTGAGTAGAGACTTGTTCATCAATGTGAAGAGTGTCATATCTATGAATAGGAGGTTATGAGTGATCTTAGGAAAAACATCACTTCTTTCATGATGTCATCATATGATAGAGATGAAACTCTAAGGACTCTTCCTCTAACTCTAGGGACGGCGAGGCGAACGTGTTACTTTCATTTTAAATAGGTTCAAGAGATGGCGAGGCGAACGTGTTAAGAGTAATCCATAAGAGGTATGTAAAGCTAACGTTTCCTTCTTTTAGTATATTTTTGGCATAAGTATGTAAATCTTATTCCTCTCTTGGCATGGTCTTTATGAAACAAATATATGAATTTTATATGATTCCAAGGAAGTTCCTATTCCTAGAGCCACTAGGATGGCCAATTTCTTGATTTCTAAAAGATATTTTATTATGCTTGGATACGAGTATATGATTCCAGAAGTTCTATTTTGATATAATCCATAGCGACTTTCAAAAGGTACTTTATATGACTTTTGTCTTGATTTTGAATGATAGCTCATTTTGATAATTCCATCCAGTCTCAAATATGATTTAAATTGCATATAGTTCTCACTACTCCACTCGTGGATGCCTCAATGCTTCTTTCACTGAGCCTAGGCCAGGTTTGTTATCGTGCGTACTTCTCTACATTGTTCGTCGTGCCCCAACGTGAGGGCGTAGGTTGTTACACCCTACACTTTTAAACTCGAAATGTCTCTTAAGTTCCTTAGACATTATCATCTGATCCGAATAAGCTATGACACTATCAAATGACTCTAAGTAAGGGAGAATGTGAATACCCCATGAGAGGGAAGGTTGGAAATAGAGTCGTGAGAATACGAAATGAGTTGGAGGCCAAGAAATGAATTATAGGACTTGATTTACCTACGTAAGCTACTAATTTAGAAGTCTTATACACGTGATTTACTTAAAGACGTACCAAGTTTACGTAGCATGGATTACATGGGTTCTTAAAGTAAGAGGAGATTACAAACCTATACAGAAGAGAGGAGGACACGTGGTAGCCTAGGAAGGCAACACATGGAAGAACCTCAAGCAAGCAGGTTACCCACCTGCTTGGGGTCAAGTAGGTGACCCACCTACTTGGGGGGTGGGCCCCACCAAGCACATGTGGAAGCCCCTCATTGGTTGCATGGTTGAGGTGGCCCAATAAGGGCTTGACACATGTCACCCTTAGGGATTAAAACATATCACTTCCTAAGGGAAAGTATATCTATTCTATTTGATGACTAAGTCATCATATTAAACATTTCCAATTAGAAAATCAGAGAAAACCAAAGAGAGAAAACATTAGAGCAAAAGGAGGCAGCCATGGTTTAAGAGAAAACTAAGGTAAGTTTCCAAGTTTCTCCCTGTAAGTTACTTACCTATGGTGTTCCTTAAACATGTGGAGGTGTACATATGTGTCTTAGGATGCCTACGGAATCATGTTTTCAGATTTACACTTGGAACAAATAAGAAAAAGTTGAAGGAAAGCTTAGAAAGCCAAAAAGAGAGGGTTACGGGTTTGGTCCATAGAAATGGTAAGGTCCAATTTCGTTTCGTGAATTAATTATTTAAGGTATAGAATAATTATGTGTTATATCAAGAAATTACAATTAGGGTCAGCGTAGAAGTGGCACAAATAGTCCGCAATTTTCAGCATATTAAGGGGGTTTTCGAAGTTAATTTTCAGCAAATTTGGGAAGCTGTTTGTTAAGGTATGGATTGGTTCTATTCTCCCACGTTTTGGTAAGGGTTTTTACATGATATTAAGTGTTACTAATGAAAAATCATGGCTTTTAGCAGCACCAAATGGAAAACAAGTAGTCTGCGCGATTTCAGCAAGTTTGAAAAGTTTCCGAGTTGTAATTTGGCAGCTTGGCCAATTTTGAGTGAGGTAAGGTTTCTCCTTTAAATTTGGACTTTATGTTGTTGTTATAGAGTGTGTTATACTCCCTATAGGTGTCTGTAAATATGTAAATTTCATAGAAACTCTTAACGTTTGAAACAAACTAAATTGGAATGGCTATAATTGAATTGTCATCGAAGTAAAGTGTAGTGTTTGTAGTGTACTGCTGCAGGTGTTTAGGGATTTGTTGCAGGGACTAAATGTGTTCTAAAAGGTGCGTGGGTTCTTTTGATTTCATCCACATGACCCCTCGTTTCATATAATTAAAGGCCTTGTGAAATAAAGACTAGAAACCTAATTTGGTATTGTAATTTTCAGCAAGTTGTTTGGAGTTTATGTTGTATATTGCTGATGTGAACTGCTTAAACATATGCGGAAGGTTGTTGTTGTTGTTTGTATGTAGGTATTAGGAGTGGAGTTGTAAATTCGAATAGGACATATTGTAGGGGAGGTGCTGCCCAATTTTCGTTGACGCCTTAACTAATTAAAAAACTAGTCGAGAAGACGAACAAGGAAATAGATTCCATGAATACTAAGGTGCAACCTAAGATACTGGAAAGTTAAGAGTGGTTGATATTCGTATTACTTTCATGTTGAATAGGTTCAAAAGACGACGAGGAGAATGGAACAAAGAGTAAACCATACGAGGTATGTGAAGCTCTCTCTTGGCATGTTTTTGACATAGGTATGTAAAGCCTATATTTTCTCTTCTTTTTGGCATGTCTTAGATGTAAGCTATGGATGATGAAAGCTTTGGGACAACTTCACTCTTAAGTTCTGAATATGAGTTCAGGACTCTGAATCACTTCTGGATGTTAAGATTTTTAAAGTAGTTAAACTCCTACTCCTCGAGTCTTCTATATAACTGTATAACGATTGATTCGACTAAGCTCTTTTTCATAAAAAGAAAAGCTCTGAGATAACTAACGCTTGGACTGCTATAAGATATTTCATACTGGTATAAGTCTAAGATTTGCAAAACTCTCTTTTACATAGTCCTTAGTGACATTTAGAGGGTATACGTCAGATACTTTCTGTCCTGATCTCCAGGGATGATTCACTTGATGACTTCATTGAGTCTCCGATAATGATTTAAACTGTATTTTATTTCTCACTACTTTACTCGTGTATACTGTAACACTTTTTTCATCGCACCCAGGCTGGGAATAGTAATCGTGCACAATTCCACTGCATTGTTCATCGTGCCCTCACTAGAGGGTTGGTTACATATGTATATATGTGATGATGTGATGATGTGTTGTAATAAGGAGGTGATGGAACTACAGATATGATTCACCGGATCCCTGATAAGGCCAGCTATATTGAAAATTTGAGCATGAATGATTTTACTTTCCCAGGTATAAGTTGCTGATTTGATAATTTACCCTCTACTTCTCTATTTTAGATATGATTCTAGTTGTGTTATGTTATGTTTTATATACTCAGTACATATGTCGTACTGACTCCCTTCTCTTAAGAGGGCTGCGTTTCATGTCCGCAAGTCCAGATACAGGTTTTGGGAGTCCGTCAACTTAGGATCCCGCTCAGCTCAGCTGGAAGAGGCTCCATTGTATCGGAACCTAGTTTTTGGCACTGGCCATTGATGTATAGTATTGTTTTGTTATTCAGGGGTAAGGCAAGGGCCCTGTCCCGCCATATATTGTCATTGATATTGTTAAAGGTCTGCAGACCTGTATATGTGGGCTGCATGTGTAAGTATTATTTAGCTGGGTCTACTTGAAATGTTGTAAAAGTTTATATGTATGACAGCCTCGTCGGCTTACGTGCCCTTTTATGATGTGATACAAATGAAAAAGGCTACTGGTTTATAAAAATATTATCACCCAATAGGGTTCTATTGCATGGTATTATGTTAATTACAGTTCGACTTGACCACAGCTGATAAACATGTATACGGGGGTTCAGATCGAACCCCAGTCACGGCCTACGGGGTTGGGTCGTGACAGAAGTATGACTGGTATATGGCATTTATGGAGTTATGATGTATCATGTACACATATGATATGATATGATATGATATGACCACCTGATATGATATAATTTGTTACGGAGATATTTTCTACTCTGGATGTATGTTGTGCTGTGGCGCTAGTGACGGGGTGGCGACCATATTTTATTCACTGAGTCCCGTAATGGGGCTGGATATGGCATATGTTTTTTTGCATGCACTACTTATGTTTATGATAAACATTATGATATTCTGGATATTTTGCTCATTTTTGCACATTCTGTTCTGGTAATAACTTTACTTATTACAGTCCGTGCTTTACATATTCGATACATTGTCCGTACTAACCCCCTTTCTTTGGGGGGCTGCATTACATGCCCACAGGTACAGATGCTCGGTTTGCTTATTTGCTCGTTTAGGACATCCACCTTATTGGTTGGTAGTGCTCCTTTGTCCGAAGCCCCATTTTGGTACTAACTTTTCTGTTGTACGTTTGTACATGTTGGTTAAGGGTATGACGGGGCATTGTCCCATCATATGACTAGACTATCGTTTTGTGGATATTTGTAGACTTGTGATGTGGGTTATGTACATATTTTTGGGGCTTGTGTTTAGAGATGGCCTTAAAAGTCTTTTTATGCTACCTTTATTTTTGTGCGCTCTCTAGCGATCTCTTTTGATTTCCTCATTTGTTTATTTTACTAACATACTTAGTCGGGCTAAGGGTGGTGCCCAAATCGGGCACCATTCACGGCCTACGAAGTTGGGTTGTGATATGCTATTTAAGGATGAATGTTCCCAAAGGGGAGATATTGTAAGACCCTAGAATTTGGATAGGTGGAAAATGAGGATCAAAGCATGAAATTTCTGGAAATCTATAATTTTTGGCACAAAGTGATGACCAGTAAAGGCTATCATGGGTTGTGGTCTGCACCACGCCTTGTGGTGATACACTATGGTAGTGTTTAAGAAGCTCAGGCCTACAGGAAGGGACAACAGACCATGGTGAGCACCACGGGCCATGATGCCCTCTTTGGTGACCCCTCCCAGGAGACCTCAGAAAATGATTCCAAGGCTAGGACCACGTCTCACCACCACAGAATTCATTCAATCGAAGAAAAGAAGGAAGCATTACGAACAGATAGCCAAAGCAGACAGGGTGAGAAGATGTGGGTCGTGTATCCCTTTACGAATCATGGTGGATTCCGTGCTGGCACTTCTGCAAACCAACCTGTAATCCCTATACCACGCCCGTGCTTCACAGACCGTGATTCCCTTCACGAACTATGAAGGTCTCCCTAGAGGAGGTCTTGAAACTCTTCTCTACAACTCTCAAGATTTCAATTCCAAGTCTAACATCACGGACACCATCACGGGCCATGATGGTCATCATGGATTGTGATGGTTCCTCCTTAGTGAGTTCCAATTCCAGTTAAATAAGGATAATCTAGTCATTTTCCTATTTTTTTCATTAATGTATATGGATGGTTTTTGGACTAGATTCATCACAACATTATCCTAAATACTCCTAAACCTATTATTTTCCATCATTAACTCCCAATAAACTTTAAGACTTCTCTCTCAAGGTTACTCTAAGAGTTCATCCTCTTCATCAAGTTTGGCTAGGGTTTCTTCAAGAATAAGTCTCCTTTTTCAATTCTAAGTTCAAATTTGATCAAAGTATGTGGGGATTGATCCATGGGTTTTAGCCATGGAGTCTCAAGGTTTTCATTCAAAATCTCTAAAATTTGAATTGGGTTTGTAACCCTAGTGTTGTGAATTGCATTGGACTGTTTTGATTATGCTTTTAATCATTATAAATGATCGTTATAAGTATGTTTCTACATAAATTGCATGATTTTAATTTGAATTACGAACTCCATGCATGAAGCTATTTTCAATGATGATATTATGAAGTATTATTTTGAAGTTCAATGATTTCAAGTATTCTCATGGTTTTTATCCAAATTAACTATGTGTATAAGTTTTACTCTAAATTCAAGTTGAATTATGATCGTGGATTATAATTATGTTCAAGCTATGAATTACATGCAAGTATGAAGAAAGGTGACTTAGGGCCCTATGTGGTGAACTAGGAACCTAATGATATGAATTATGCAAGTATGATTTGTAATGAGAAAAGGTCAATACTCACATTGCAATTATGTTATGAAATGAGTTATTCTATGAATTATGAAGTTTATGACCAATTTTATGATATGTGTGAAGTATGACTACTATGTTATATATTTTGTGGGATTTGACTTAGCACCGAGCGTACTTTAAGGTGGGGCACTACCAAAAGCCTTAGTAGCATCCTTAAGTCCCTAAAACTACATGCCACCGTAGGTTGCCTTTTTGTCTTAGCTAATGGATCCACATATAGCATATGTATATGACCCACCTAGCAGGTACAGTATACCTTGGCAAATAGATTCTCATTTCTTCCATTGTATAGGAAGACATCGGGATTCTTTGTTATAGCTCGCATGGTCTTATTGCCAGTTATAGTTCTATCCTACATATTTATATATTCTTTATAATCTTTAGTTTTTCAACCATGTTTTTCAAATGCTTTGATCATTAAGGTTTCCTCATGACTTCACTTATTCTCCCTTATCATGTACATTAATTGATCATTGCATCTTATTATTTATATTGCATGTCATGCCCTCGTACTTTGTACATTCAAACGTACTAACACATATTATTGTCTATATTATATCATAATGTAGGAATTGAGGATCACATTCCTGCACGTGGCTAGAAGAGCTTTTATCTGGCAAAGTCTTGATAAGTCTTTATCTATCAAGGTCGAATTATGAGTTCTTTTGGTAGAATCCCATAAGATGAAAAGTCAAATGAAAGGAAAATATCAAGAAAAGTTAACTGACCCCAAGTCTACGAGTTGTTTTATGACTCGTAAGGACTTTTATGGGTCGTAGAGATGAATTATGGACATGATTTTAGGGTAGAAAATTGACTAAGGCAAAAGCAGGGTTGACGAGTTACTTGACGACTCATAGGAATGAAGACGACTCATAAAAAAGAGTCGTGGTGAAACTTTAGAGACCCTTAACTTGCAGGTTTCTTAGACCTGCAAAATAAGTGGTTTTTACGACTCGTAAGAAAGACTATGATTCATAACCATGAGACATAATTAAAGATCAAAGGCCTTATTTAAGGGTTCCATCAAACCCGCAACACGAGTCGAATCGAAAACTCATAGAAATGAAAAAGAATCATAGACATGACTTGTATAGGAAGTTCAGAGACTCGATTTTTAGGTCCTTGAAGGGCCTGCAGGACGAGTCATTCCTACGACTCATCACTGGTTCTACGACTCGTAGGAGTCAATTCGTAGAGTCAAAAATTTAGATTTAATTAAGGGTAATTCCCTTTTTTCTAAGTTCGGTTCAATGAACCTAGACACTTTTATGGCCAGGTTCAAAGTCTATATATACTTAATTCTTCAAATTCTCCTCACATTCAATTCACTCTTCAAATTTCTCCTAAGTCAAGAACTCAAATTCTCTCAAAGTTCCCCTCTAAGGTTTAAGCTAGGATTTCAATTCCCATAAGGTTCTTCATCAATTTTGAGAAGATTTCACCCACGTATGTGTGGATTGATTCATGAGTCCCTTTCACTCATCATTTTAAAGGTTTACTTCAAAAATTATATGATATCTTATTACTTTTAAACTTTAATTTTGATAAATTGTGTTGGACAGCTTCAATTACATTTTTAATCATTACTAATGATCATTATAAGCATGTTTCTATATAAATTACGTGATTTCAAGTTGAATTTATGAATGCCCATGCATAAATTTATTTTCTATGATGAATCACATAAATTATGATTAGGAAATTCAATTATTTCAAAGTATTCTATGATTTTCAATCAAATTGTATATGTATTCAAGTTTCCCTCTAAATTCATGTATGAATTATGATTACAGATTGCAAGTATGATCAAATTATGATATCCATGCAAGTTATAAAGAAAGGTGACTTAGATCCCTATGTGGTGACCTAAGAATTTCATGACATGAAATATGCAAGTATGATTTGTAATGATGAAAGGCCAATTCTCATATAGCAATTATGTTATGAAATGAGCTACTGTATAAATTTCAAACCTATGAACATATCTATGATATATGTTCATTATGATTTCTATGCTATGTATGTATTCCATAGAATTTGACTTAGCACCGAGCGGACTTGAGGAGAGGGCCCTACTAAAAGTATGAATAGCAGCCTCTCATCCCTTAAACTACATCCCACCATAGGTTGCCTCCACGTCCTAGCTAGTGGATCCACATATAGCATATGTATATGACCCGTCTAGCATATGTAGATTCCCCTTTTTTTTGTTGTATTAGGAGACAACGGTATTCCATATTATAGCTCGCATGATCTTATTGTCGGTTATGATTCCTATCCCATATATGTATATGCTCATCATGTTATTTTATGGTTTTCAACTAATTTTTTATATGCTTTGATCATCATGTTGTCCTCATGACTTTACCGATCTTCTCTATTATGTATAATCTTGATCATTGCATCTTATGATTTATATTACATGTCATGCCCAGATACCTAGTACATTCAAACATATTAACGCATATTTGTTGTCTACATTGTCTCATAATATAGGGATTGAGGTTGAGGATCATTATCATACGCGTTGTTAGTGAGCATCCATTCCGGAAAACTTTTGGTGAGTCTTCATCTATCAAGGACTAGATATTGAGTTGGTTATTGCTTTCAAAAATGTTGTTATATTTAATTTGAGGGTGAGCTAGGGACATATCTTAGGCCCTGCCCATTTTTATTAGTGGAGGCAATTGTTGGACAAAATATGTAGAATCTATGTAGTCGGATTATATTTTTTTACATTCTACGTTAGACTATTTATTATGCTATGTTCCATTTTACTTTACCTTATGTATTATTTATGATATGTCAAGAGGCTTGGTTGGAGCCCTTCAGGGTTTCGATCACCGTGTTACGACTAGGCCCTAGGTCGGGTCATGAAAAACATGGTATCAAAGCATAAGATTTAAGAAGTCCTAAGGTATCCAACATGCTGCATCACGTAGAGTCTTATTCATGGATGTGAAGTGCGCCACATCTATTAATAGGAGAATATAAGACGTTTTAGGAATTATGACTTCTTTCATGATCTATGTCGCGCGATAGAGTGTGTTCTAAGATTTTCTTTCCCTAAGGTTTGTCCTTTGTGATTTTTAGAAAAAATGACTCCAAGAAGACCACCGTTGCCAAGGGGGGACATTTCTAACAAAGCCCAAGATCCTTTAGCTCCTCAAGGCAATGGCCCTTTACCTAAGAAAATGACACATGTAGACTTCCAAACTGCTTTTACCATGCTAGCCCAAGTAGTGGCCAACCAAGGGGTGGCATCTTTTCCTAATGTTCATACTACGGCCTCAATAGTGAGGAATTTTGCATGAATGAACCCCTCTAAGTTCCATGGTTTAAAAGTTAATGAGGACCCCTAAGAGTTCATTAATGAGGTTTATAAAATAGTGTGTATCATGGGAGTGACTTCGGAGGAGAAAGTGGAGTTAGCAGCCTACCAACTTAAGGGTATTTCTCAAGTTTGGTACACTCAATGAAAGTTGGAGAAGGTAGACAAAAGTCCGATTAAATGGGAAGCCTTCAAGCTTAATTTCCCTGATTGATTTTTCCCTCTTGAGCTAAGGGAAGCTAAATTATTGGATTTCATTAACCTTCAACAAGGAAACATGGGAATGAGGGACTATGCCCTCAAGTTTACTAAGCTACCCAAATATGTTCCCTCATTGGTTGCCGATCCACGTGCCCGAATAATTCAATTCATATCAGGGGTGTCCGACTTGGTTGCTAAGAAATATCATACTGCTATGCTTGTTAAAGCGATGGACATATCTCGGCTCATGACTTTTGTCGAAGAAATTGAAGGAGAAAAGCTCAAGGAGATAAGAATGAGGGATTCTAAAAGGGCCCGGTATGAAGGTAGGTTCTCCAATGCTAGGACCAGTGGTAGGGGTAGTGGTTGGTTTCAATAAAACCAAGGTTCGGGGAAGAGGTTTGCTAAATATAGGGTGCAATACCTTAAAGTTCAACGAGAAAAAGGTGTGAATGCTAGTAGCCCTTCTTTTCCTAAGTGTGCAAAGTTTGGAAAGAATCATGGAGGGAAATGCTTGATGGGAATGAGTGTTTGTTATGGATATGGAAAGATGGATGGGCCACAAGTAATCTGAGTTCCCTCATATTGCCAACAAAGGTGGGAGTCCAAGTACAATAATGACCCAAGCTCAACCTAAGGGTGGCCAACAAAACAACTGATTTTATGCTCTTTATGCTAGGCAAGATGTGGATGAGACTCCCAATGTGGTCACGGGTATGTTACGGGTCTTTAACCTTGATTTTTATACATTGCTTGATCCGGGTGCCAACTTATCTTTTGTTACTCTTTACCTTGCTATGAGATTTGATGTGTTCCCCGAAGTGTTATTAGAACCTTTTTGGGGTTTATACTCTCATTGGTGATTCGATATTAGCTAAGAGAGTTTATAGAAATTATCCCATTTCAATCTTGCACAAAGTTATTCCATGTGATCTTGTTGAACTAGACATGACAGATTTTGACATTATTCTTGGTATGGATTGGTTACATGCCGCTTATGCATCTATTGATTATAAAACCTGTAGGGTCAAGTTTCAATTTCCTAATGAGCCTACTCTTACCCATAGGGTCAAGTTTCAATTTCCTAATGAGCCTACTCTTGAATGAAAAGGTAATGATTCGGTGTTTAAGGTTGATTCATCTCATGTCTTACCCAGAAAATGATTTCCAAAGGGTGCATTTATCATATTGTGCTAGTTAGGGATGTTGATTCTAAAACTCCTAGCCTTAAGTTGGTTCCTATAGTTAATTAGTTTTCCGATGTGTTTCCCGATGATTTGCCCAATATTCTTCTTCAAAGAGAAATTGAGTTTGGCATATATCTCCTTCTCGATACTCAACCTATTTCTATTCCTCCTTACCGTATAGCTCTGACGGAACTCAAGAAGTTGAAAGAACAATTGAAGAATTTATTGGATAAGGGCTTTATAAGGCCAAGTATATCACCATGGGGTGCTCCCGTGTTGTTTGTTAGGAAGAAGTACGGGTCACTCCGAATGTGTATAGATTACCGGTAATTGAATAAGGTCACCATAACGAACAAGTATCCAATTCAAAGGATAGATGATTTGTTTGACTAATTACAAGGGGCAAGTTACTTCTCAAAGATTGATCTCTATTTCGGTTATCATCAACTAAGGGTAAGGGAGTGTAATATTCCCAAGATGGCATTTCGAACAAGGTATGATCATTTTGAATTTATAGTTATGTCATTTAGGTTGACTAATGCTCCCGCTATTTTCATGAATTTGATGAATTGTATTTTTCAAGCCATATTTGGACATGTTTGTGGTAGTGTTTATTGAGGACATTTTGATTTACTCTCGAAATGAGGAGGATCATATGGGTTAGTTGAGAATTGTGTTGCAAACATTGTGGGATAAGCAACTATTTGCCAAATTTTGTAAGTGTGAATTTTGGCTAAGGAAAGTTGCATTTCTTGGCCATATGGTATTCGGTGATAGGATTAAGGTTGATCCAAAGAAAATAGAGGCCGTAAAGAATTGGCCTAAACCATTATCTCGTTCAGACATTAAAAGTTTTTTGGGCTTAGCTAGATATTATAGGAGGTTTGTTAAAGGGTTTTCATCTATTGTTTCACTTTTGACTAAGTTAACTCAAAAGAAAGTGAAATTTCATTGGTCGGAAGAATGTGAGAAGAGTTTCCAAATATTGAAGGATCATCTTACGTTGGCTCCTATTTTGACATTGCCTGAAGGTTTGGATGAGTTTGTTATTTATTGTGATGCCTCACATGTTGTTTTGGACATATGATGTAACATTGTAAGGTTATAACTTATATTTCTAGGCAACTTAAGGTGCATGAAAGATACTACTCAACCCATAATATTGAACTTGCGATGGTTGTGTTTGCTATAAAAATTTGGCGTCATTATCTTTATGGGGTGAACAAAGATGTGTTTACCAACCACAAAAGCTTGCAATATGTGTATAGCCAAAGGGACTTGAACCTTAGTCAAAGGAGATGGCTTGAACTCTTAAGGGATTATGACATGAGTGTGTTGTACCATCCGGGTAAGGCAAATATTATAGCCGATGCTCTTAGTCGGTTGTCCATGGATAGTGTTGCTTATGTTGAGGAAGGTAAGAGGGAGTTGGTTAAAGATGTTCATAGATTGGCACGTTTAGGAGTTCTTTTAATTGACTCCAATGATGGAGGTTTTCTTGGACATAATGACTTAAAATAATCTCTTGTGGCAGATGTTAAGGGAAAACAAGACCATGATCCGATTTTGGTTGAATTGAAGAAGTCAGTTGCCGAAAAACCATTTAGACTTTCTCCCAAGGGGGAGATGGAGCACTACGTTACCAAGTTCGTTTGTGTGTGCCTAATGTAGATGAACTAAGGGAATTGATATTGAGTGTGGCCCATAATTCTTGATATTCAACAAATGCGAGATCCACCAAGATGTATCGCGAATTAAAGGAAGTGTATTGGTGGAATGGCATGAAGAAGGACATAGCAGATTTTATGGATAAGTGTCCTAATTGTCAACCAAGTTAAAGTTGAGCATCAAAAATTGAGAGGTTTAGTTCAAGATATTGAAATTCTTACTTGGAAGTGGGAAGATGTGAATATGGACTTTGTGATGGGTTTGCCCCGTACGAGAAGGCAATATGATTCTATTTGGGTCGTTGTCGAACGAATAACTAAATTGACATATTTTCTATGGGTTAAGACTCCCTATGGTGCCGAAGACTATACTAAGTTATATATTCATGAACTTGTGTAACTTCATGGTGTTCTTTTATCAATTATATTGGATAGAGGCACTCAATTCACTTCACATTTTTGGAAGTCATTTCAAAAGGGTCTTGGTACAAAAGTTAAGCTAAGTACCGCTTTTCATCCTCAAACCGACGCACAATCTGAAAGAACAATCCAAACTTTGGAAGATATATCAAGGGAATGTGTGATTGATTTGAAAGAAAGTTGGGATGAGCATTTGTGTAAGACTCTGGAAACTTGGAAAGTCCTAAACCAAGGATCAAATGAGAAAATCTCAGAAAGTTGTAGAAATCGACTCTAGGGGTTGACCACAGAAGCCATCATAGGACTGGTGAGAACCACGGACTATGGTGAGCAACCGTGGTAGAGATTCAGAGGCTCAAACTACAGGGGACAAACCACGATGGAGCACCAGGGACGTGGTGAGCACTACGGGTGGTGAAGCCATCTATGGTAAGCCCTCCCCAAGATCCTCAAGAATTTTCCCAAAGTGGGGTCCACGGGCCATGATGAGTTTCATGGACCGTCAAGGTGCCCGTGAAGAAACTTCAAAGACTACCCTACAAGTCCTTTTTCCAAATCTTTCTAAGTCCCATACCACGGGACCCTACCACGGACTATGGTGAGTTCCCATGTTTCAAGAATGACACTTCTATCCTATCTAGCTTATGTTATGTTTAGACATTTAAATTAAGTTTAGTATTTTTGACTTAATCTTGAGGGTGAGCTAGGGACATGTCTTAGCCCCCGCCAAATCTTAATATAGAACATATTGTTGGACATAGTAAAGGATGTTATATTTGACTCTTATTAATGTGAAGCCCCTTAGTCCCGCTATCCCTAATGTTTCCGCTTGATTTATTTATCATTACCAATGAACTTCTTAATAAATGCTAAGAGACTTGGATGAGGTACCTTTGGGTGTCTCATTCGTCGTGTCACGTCTAGGCCCTAGGCATGGGTCATGACAATTTGTCATTGATTGAGTTTGCCTACAATAATAGTTACTACTCTAGCATCCAAATGGCTCCTTTTGAAGCCTTGTATAGGAGAAGGTGTATATCCCCAGTGGGATGGTTTAAAGTGGGTGAGATGACATTGATTGGTGCCGATTTGGTAGTTGATGCAATGGAGAAAGTATGGCTTATAAGAGAAAGATTAAAGACGTCTCAAAGTCGTCAAAAGTCCTATTCGGACATTAGAAAAAGAGAGAGCTTGAATTTGATGTGGACGATTTGGTGTATTTGAAGGTTTCACCTATGAAAGAGGTAATGCATTTTGGTAAGAAGGGAAAATTGAATCCTAGATATATAGGACCATACAGAATATTGAAGCGTGTTGGTAAATAGGCATACGAGTTAGACTTGTCATTTGAGTTAGCTATGGTTCACCCGGTATTTCATGTGTCAATGTTGAGGAAATTTGTGGGTGATCCAAACTCTATTGTGTCATTGAAAACTATGAACATTGAAGAGAATTTGACTTATGAGGGGTTACGGTTGAAATCTTAGACAGGCAAGTGAAAAGATTAAGAAATAAAGATGTTTCATCCGTCAAAGTGTTATGGAGAAATCAACAAGTAGAGAATGTTGCATGGAAAGCGGAAGAGGGTATGATAAAGCGTTATCCATATCTCTTTCCTTCCACTCAAGCCTAAGGTAATAAGTTATTCATGACCCAATTGATTAAACTCCTACATTTTCAGTTCCATATTTCATTCATATGCATGAATGTTTATGAAAGTTGATTTTCAAAGTCATGTTTTATATTAAGTTTGAAGTTTTCATGTTCTATGCGTTTTAATTCATATTTATGTTCATGTTGGGTTGATAGTCCATTTTCATGTCTTTTCTTATGCTAGTTAATCTTATTTGAGGATGAATATTCCCAATGGGGAGATATTGTAAGACCCCATAAGACAAAAAGTCAAACAAAAGAAAAATCTCAAGAAAAATTGACTGACCCCAAGTCTACGAGTTGGTGTACGACTCATAGGGACTTTTACTGGTTGTAGAGACGAATCGTGGTCATGAGTTCAGGATAGAAAATTGACCAAGGCAAAAGCAGGATTGACGAGTCACTTGACGACTCGTAGGAATGAAGACGACTCATAAAAATGAGTCGTGGTAAAACTTTAGAGACCTTCAACTTGTAGGTTTCTCAAACCTGCAAGACGAGTGGGTTTTGCGACTCATATGGAATACTATGAGTCATAACCGCAAGTCATAATTAAAGATCAGAAGCCCTTATTTCAGGACTCTATCAGACCTGCATGACGAGTCCAATCGATGACTCATAGAAATGAAAATGAGTCGTAGACACGACTTATATAGGAAGTTCAGAGACTCAATTTTCAAGTCTTTGCAGTGCCTGCAGGATGAGTCGTTCCTACAACTCAGCACTGCTTCTACGACTCGTAGAAGTTAATTCATAGGGTCAAAAATCTAGATTTAATGAGGGGTAAGTTTGCCTTTTCCTAAGTTCGGTTCAATGAACCTAGACACTTTTAGGGCCAAGGTCAAGTCTATATATGCCTAATTCTTCATATTCCCCTCACATTCAATTCACTCTTCAAATTTCTCCAATGGCAAGAACTCAAATTCTCTTAAGGTACCCCTCCAAGTTTTAAGTTAGGGTTTTAATTCCACTAAGGTTCTTCATCTTTTGAGAAGATTTCATCAATGTATGTGTGTATTGATTCATAAGTCCCTTCCACTCATGAAGTCCAGGGTTTATTTCAAAAATCTCATTATATCTCATTACTTTTAAACTTTAATTTTGATGAATTGTGTTGGGCTACTTCAATTACGTTTTTAATCATTACTAATGATCATATAAGTATGTTTCTACCTAAATTACGTGATTTCAAGTTGAATTATGAATGCTCATGCATAAAGCTATTTTCTATTATGAATTACATGCATTATGATTGGGAAGTTCAATGATTTCAAAGTATTAGTGGAGGCAATTGTTGGACAAAATATGTAGAATCGATGTAGTCGAATTATATTCTTTTACGTTCTACATTAGAATATTTCTTATGTTATATTCCACTTTACGTTACCTTATGTATGCTTTATGATATGTTAAGAGGCTTAGTTGGATCTCTTCGGGGTTTTGATCATCATGTTACGAATAGTCCCTAGGTCGGGTCATAACAGTTTTCTTTCAAAGACTAGTTATGTTTCATTTGAGGGTGAGCTAGGGGCATGTCTTAGTCCCCACCCTTTTTATGTAGTAGAGGAAATTTTTGGACCTATATTATGGAGTCTATGTAATCGAGTTTACATTTCTTCTATGATCATGTTTTAGACTTCCTATGTTATTTCACACTTACTTTACCTTATGTATGCTTATGATATGTCAAGAGGCTTGGTTGGAGCCCTTTTGGAGTTTCAATAGACGTGTTACGATGAGGTCCTAGGTCGGGTCATGAAAATAATGCATTAGGATGGATTCTCCATAGTAGATTGGGATATATGTTAGTTTGTATAACATAAGGGAGAGATAATAAACAACCAAGAGTTGGAAATGCTCCTATTGAATATTCCTGAAGGACAGAGTCTATAGCATGCATGAAGCATGATAGACCTATCATTTTTAAATAAAATAATCCTTGAAAAAAGGGGAGGGGCAAATGATTAAAATGATCATAATGAGGAGGTAATGTTCTCTTGAATAGCCACGACATAACACTTCATGAAACCTCATGAGAGGGAAAGGTACCTGAAAATAATGAAGTGATGAGATCTCAATAAGTTATGTCACATTATGAACCCATATAAAATGATATATCGTCGACGATATTTTTGATACAAGATAGCACAATATTGTAAAAGATTATAAAGATATGAATTCTATGGTCTATTAAAGCATAATGACGTAAAGATATTTATCTAATGGAATAATGCATCTTGGTAAGCATAAAGCTTCTAGACACTAGAAGATGACATACATTTAATATTGTTGTCACTTGACGAAATTGATATGAAAATTCCTAAAGGATTCAAATTTTAAAGCATATACAAGTTTTTGAAAAGTTTGTTATAATCTCATATAAATTAAATCAAGCAAGAATCTTTCATATTGTTATGCAAATTGATGATTGGAATTGAAATCTTGAAGAGTTTTCAAAAGACAATAAACTATTTGCTTAAGGAAGTTGAAGTGAGGAACTTGCATAATTCTTTGATGTCGAAGGGATGAGTCATAAAAGGAGATAGAACGAAGCACATCTTGCCCAAACTTTTTTACACACTTGAGCTCCCAAGAATAGTGATATCAACGTGCAACAAATTTATTCAAGTAATAAATGGTTGATTTATTCACCATGTCTCTACCAACTATAACTTTCGAATGCGAAGATTCAAGTTTTTAGATTGATGTTCTCATTACGGAGAGTTATACGCGATGTATT
The DNA here is from genome assembly GCF_947179165.1 of Solanum dulcamara. NCBI lineage: Eukaryota > Viridiplantae > Streptophyta > Magnoliopsida > Solanales > Solanaceae > Solanum > Solanum dulcamara. The sequence goes on from NC_077248.1 coordinate 34,587,273, forward strand.
CTTTTTTTCTCACAAGATTTTGTCCCATTGAATTTTTCTTGTATGATTTTTAATGAGGCATCAAAAATGCATATTATTAGATATGTGTACTCTTTTCCTTCACTAGAATATTTTTCACTGGATTTTATCTATTAAAAGAGAGACACATAATCTATCAAATAGACATTCAAGGGGGAGTGTTATAAACATATTCATATTATAGTAAATGTCTATTATGTAGATTCATTTGGAAGTACATGCTATTATAAATCTATAAATACATAGAATTTTACAAAGATTCAATGATCCAATAAATCAATAATCATAATTATTAGCTATTCTTTAATAACACATGGAGCAAATAATCTCTTCACATTGAAGCATGAGTCATTATTTTTTTTTGTAAATTTTAAAATTATATTTTTCGTACAAAATATAAAGTTATGGGTTAAGTTCTAATTTTTTTTAAAATGAAATCACAAATTTGAAGCTAAAATCCTACTTTTAGGAGATTTGAAATTTGAAATCGTGATTTAAAATCATAATTTGAAATTGAAATTTAATAAACATGTTTTAGTGTTGATTCCAAATAATTTTTTAAAATTTAAACCCCATATCACATGAAGATAATGCCAAATCAATTTGTTGGTATAGTGGATTATGAAAATTAGATGATTATAAAGAATTAATTATATGGATAATTATTGTTATACCTCTCAAAAAAAAATTATTTACCATTGGATATTCCATTACTTTTATACCCATTGTTTTTAACTATCTGGCATATTTGATATCATGAGAGTATATAATATACTATGATGATATCAAACAATTTCGCTGAATCACTGTCTCTTCCTTCTTGATACCATCAGAGTATATTATACTTTGATGGTATCAAAGAAACTACTTGATAAGTTGCTTGATACTATCAGAATATAATATACACTGATAATATCAAAGAGGAACAAGGGAAGGGGCACTGACGTAAATTACTATGAGAGTATATATAAACTCTGATGGTATCAAAAAGAAAGAGACAGTTCTTCAACAAAGTATCAAGAAAAAATGATTGATTATACTCTGATGGTATCAAAGAGGAACAGTGATACTAACGTCAGCATAATATCATGCGCGAAATTTAAAAAGAGAAAGTGGGGTAAAATGATAAATAGTTTGAACCATGAATTTATTAAGACTAAATAATTTGAGGTGGATCCAATTTTGATAAATAATTCACAATTGATCTATTTTGTGTAATTTTTACTTAATTATACGTACGAATTAAAAGAAAAAGCGTATATGACAAGTAGTGTGTTTCCAGTGGATGTAATATTACATCACAGCAATAAAGAATAAATAAATATAAAAGATAGAAGACAGAGTCAAAATTTGGGAAAAGCCATACCCCAAACCCAAAGGAATCGAAGACCTTGTTCCTCAACACAACCTCCATAAAAACTCTTATATATACATATATTACTTGTCTGTTTAATCAAACAGAAAAGTCAACTGGTAAGCATACCCATAGTAATCCTCATATCGTTGGACACTTGGTAATATCGTAAGTCGATGCTTCTTAAAGTACACATTTATTTTTTTTGATGAATTTATTGTTTGATGATGATCAAGATTCTCTGTTTGATGCAAGCAGGTTGTCAATTTAAGAATTTAGGATTATCTAAAATTGATGTTAATTACTAGAGGAGATACTTACTTTTTATGGATAACTTATGCTGCTTCAGTTCTGCCAATTCTCAGGTCTATCTCTTCTCTTCTCCTATTCACTTTTCAATGATCCTATTGTTTTTCTTGATTGACTTTTTCATGTGGATTGATTGTTTTTTCTTTGAGGAATAACAAGATTTATCCTAGAGATTGCACCCAAGGGGTGCTTCTAGTGATCAATTAAGTGTGTTGAACATCATGAGCCGAGACTAAAACACTAGTTCATTTTCCCCTATTTATTCTAACCTTGTTGGAAAGAGTTATGTGATACTTGTGTTGGTGGGATGTGGCAGGTAATCTCTTGGAATTAGTTAAGGTGCATGCAAACTGGTACGGACACCAACGTTATCAAAAATAAGAAAAAACAAGATTTATCTAGGATTATATTCGTTTTTACCTTAGGATGGGGGACAGTAGAAATGATGATTATCTAATGCAATCAATAATTTTGACGCGGCGAAAGCCACTGCTTTCCTTTGGTTTCTATTGTCTTGGATGATCTCCTTCTATATGCTGTTGCTATTATGGGTTGCTTTGTTGTAATGATTACGGAGCCCGATATTTATAGGATGGAGTAATTTGGTTTAAGGCTGTTCTCCTTCAAATTGTTTTCTACCTTTAGATGTTTGCTATTAGGATCAAGCAGATGTTGCTTCGTCCAACTTTGACATATACTTCATTTAAACCTTTGAACCTTAAGCATGTGGTTTTTCCTTCTTCATGGCCTCCTAACGTAACCTCTAAAATTTCTAGCTTTAACCGTGGTTGGCTCCTGCTTGCATAGATATTTTGTTAACAACACTCACTCCATGAAATTGTTGGTCAGTATATATTAGATCTACAATAGATCCCTGACATTTCTCGTGAAGATAGAGTGGCATCCTGGTCACTGTTTCTAAATTTATAGGACACAATCCGTCTTTTTGAGGTAAATTATATGATTTTAGTATGGTTTAAATTTTCTAATAAACAGCTTGTAAAATAACCATTATTATAATTAAAGTTAATATTGTAGTGTTTAGTCTACATAAGTTATCAAATATTGAGTAAATTGAAATTAGTTTCAAAATGATAATCATAGAAAATGTCAAGAGGGAGGATATCATTTTTATTCAAGATTGTTATGTTTATTACCCTTTTCATCCCCTCCCTTGCAGGGATACTGCTGATGTTTCATACGTAGTGTATCTTATATTAGATTCTGTTGGTTCTTTCTTGGAATTTGAATGCACAGTTTTTAGTATTGCTGACTTGATATCAATAGGAGTTCTGTTTTTCTAAAAAAAATTATCTTTTTGTTATTTTGGTCTCAGTTCTTGGTTTCTGGCACTGACCACTTTGTATAGATATATGTTACCCTCAGTTGAAGTTTCTTTTATCCATTAGCTTGCAGGAGGACGGTCATCATGTGGCAAAGGAAGAAGCCATCAAGGGCCTGCCAAGTATGGGTTCACCCTGGTGAAGGGGAAAGCAAATCATCCAATGGAGGATTATCACGTTGCTAAATTCATGCAGTTGCGCAAAGGGGAACTAGGACTTTTTGCTATTTATGATGGGCATTCAGGAGATAATGTGGCTTCCTATTTACAGAAGCATTTGTTCTCCAATATATTAAAGGAGGTGATTTGTGGATTCGGAGAGCTTTCTCAGCACATTTAACTGCTTATGACAGATTCTTGGGTTTTTGTGTTTCTTCTATCGAGCCTTTATTTGATGGCAGAAAATATTTACCCGGTCTCCATTTTATTGAATCATATCTTTGGGCAAGATTGTCATGCTCCTCCACCCTCCTCTTTGTAACCTGGCATATGTTGGTTTGGTCATGCAATGCTACTGGTGCTTTAGCTGAGCATTAGGTTAGACTTGTCATTGGTGTTTCGTTGGTCTTTAAAAAAGAGAAGCTCATATACTTTTTAGATATCTACAGACTGTGATAGTAGAGATGTTGATTGAATCAGCTTTAAGGGTATAATGCCCAATAACCAAGTTCAACTAATGCCCATAGCAAGCTTCTGATCTTTTGAAAAAAAAAAGGGCAGCCCGGTGCACTAAAGCTCCCGCTATGCGCGGGGTCCGGGGAAGGGCCTGACCACAAGGGTCTATTGTACGCAGCCTTGCCTTGCATTTCTGCCAGAGGCTGTTTCCAAGGCTTGAACCCGTGACCTCCTGGTCACATGGCAGCAAAAACCTAATCTTTTGAAAGGAAATAACAATTGTCTTGGAGTGCCAAAACCTAATGCACATACATTTACCATTCTTGGGAAGTCCATTTAATATCAAATGCATGATGTACCTAATCTTGGACAATTTTATTTCATTTTCATCTGCATGTGGTTTTTTTTGGATGAGGGTGGTGTTGCTTTTAGTTACTCTTATCATATAGATTTGGATTTTCCAGGAGGATTTTTGGACCGACCCTCATAGATCATTCTTACAAGCTTATGAGAGAACAGATCAGGCTATTCTCTCACATAATCCTGATCTAGGACAAGGAGGGTCGACTGCGGTGACTGCAATACTTATAAATGGGCGAAAGCTATGGATAGCAAATGTTGGAGATTCCAGGGCAGTGCTTTCAAGGAGGGGGCAGGCGATGCAAATGAGTGTTGATCATGAACCACACACCGAACGGGTAATCATTGAGAACAAAGGTGGCTTTGTCACAAAAATGCCAGGTGCTTATCTACATGCAATGGCTTATTACTATTATTATTAATGTAGTAGTTCTGTTATTAGTTTCTCCTTTGTTTAGTTCATCTTGTAACCAAATTGAGAACGGAAGACATCAACAATTGCGAGTTAGTTACTTAAATGGTTATCCAAGACACTTTCGAATTCCTCCAACTTAACCGACCTTCATAGAAATTCATTTCATCCAGAAAATCAACTTCCGGTGCCGGAAAGATGATGTAAATCTTCCTTTGTTTCGTTTTTTTTTTGGTAAATAAGGAATTTTTTGACCAAGTGAGAATTGTAAGCCCAAAAACAATAATAAAATGAGGCAACTGGACATTGCCCCAGTCCCTCAGCACTCTCCTTTCTTCTATTCTACTGACCAAGTATTCGCCAGGATAGTAATTCAGTACATGTAGGAATCTAGCTAGCTTAGGCTTCATATTTTCTCTAAAATAGACATCTTCAATTACTAGTTTTACAATGGTAGCCGTTGTACGCCTCTTCCCTTTGAAGATGATTTGATTCCTTTCTAACCACATATGGTAAATGCATCCAGCCAACATCATACGATAGATGATAGAGCTTGGTGTATTAGTCTGTTTAAGCTTCTCCATCCAATTGCATTCTCCAGTCCAGTCCCAGCACGGTCTATCTATGTATTGCCATTTCAACAGTTGACTCTACACTTCTGCTGCAATGGGACTTTGAAAGAATAGATGTTATGAGAGTTTCAGCACTCCCTTTACACAACGGGCACAAAGGTTCCACATCAATCCCCCAATTGATCAACCTGCCCTTGGTGTAGAGCTTCTCATTAGCCACTAAGTATGTTATGAATGCCCATTTTGGAGGTGCAGGATTGCTACAAATAAGCCTTCTCCAGATAACTCTCGGTAGTGCTCCCATGAGTTTCAAATACATGTTCCGTATAGAGAAATCTCTTACCTCCATTTCTTCTTGGGTATTTAGTGCAGCTTTGGTCATATAGGAGGCCGCTTTAAAGATCTTCATAATTACCTACTGTATTACACACAAGACCTCCCTTTATGTAGTACTGGTGAACGCATCGGACCCACAACTTATCCTCCTTATTACTCAAATTCCACAACGGCTTACCCAAAGAGCTTTGTTCTACAAGCCTACGTTCAACAGATTAAGTCCTCCAGCACTCATAGGTAAGCTAATTCTTTCCCACGCTATGAGGGCCTTCTTGGATAGTTCCACGCTTCCAGTCCACAAAAAGGTTCTACAAATCCTCACTATTTGCTCCACAACTTTCTTTGGCAGCATGAAAATCTGGGACCAATAGGTTTGTATTGATACTAGCACACTCTTTAATAACTGCAACCTGCCGGTATATGAGAATAACTAGTTGTCCATGAAGTTTCCCTGCCTTGCATTTTTTCTAATAGTGGCTGGCATTGAACAATCGACAACCTTTTGGTACTTAGAGGCACCCCTAAGTACCTAAACGGCAACACACCTTTCTCCATCCCAAATAGATTTAATATCTCATTCTGCACTTCTATTTTTACTCCTCCAAAGTAGATAGATGATTTTTGTAGGTTAGCAAGCCCGAAGCACACGAAAACTTCTGGAACAGGGAAAACATTCTTCTTACTGAATGCACATCTCCTTTACTAAACAATAAGAGGTCATCAGCGAATCCAAGTTGGAGTAGCTGGAAGTGTCCACATCTGGGATGGTACTTGAATTGCTTATCTTGTTCTTCCTTTGTTTCTTAAATAAACTGTGTGCCAAGTCAATAATATTTACTTGATAAGTATTTTATTTCACCAAATAATATTGCTTATTTTCCATAATTTGGATGACCATTTAAATTATAAATATAATAATTTCTTTAAGTACTACGTTTTGTTCATTCCATCATTTTCTCATCTGTCATCATATTCCCTTCTTCAATTATTAGTAACAACGTAAAAGGCACTATTTGATTGTCTGTTGGTAAGTTACCCGTTATTAGGTATATTATATGTTTTAATTCTAATAGATCCTGTGAGATCTAGTTTAACTTCTCTCACCTGACTATATGATGTGATGATTTGCTCCACATCTCTGGGGGCAGGGGACAAAGAGTCTAATACATCTTTATTGTTGTATTTACTTGGTGTAATTGTATCTTATGGAAAAGAAAAGGGTTTAACTTTGTAGAACTTGTAAAGATTTTTAGTTGGGGTTATGCTTTAGTCATTTACTTTTTTGGTCCTATAATTTTTAGGAGTCCTTTAGCTGCCAGAGATTTATATGTAAGTAGAAAATGTAGAGAACTTTTAGTACTTGTTTTGTATAATGTTGGTCTGAGATGAGTTTAAATAAAGCAACATGACCAATGAGGATTCATATAACCTACTCGAAATTTTTCTTGTAATTAGAGCTTTTTCTGATCCCAATTGTGGACAAGCTGTTTTTGTGATAAACTAATTAAAAAATTGTTCATCATGGACAAAAAGAATCCATAAATAAGTCGTACACCAAAAAGTAAAAAGCTTTACAAAGAGATGTGGTTTCCTAGGAACAACACCCAATCTTCTATACATATAGGAACCTCATGAGTGCACCAAAAACAATACAGGATAAGAGGACATGCCTTTTAATTGTGTAGTCCTTCTCTACCCCATCAAAAGCTCTCCTATTTCTCTCTTTCCATATGGTCGACATAAGTTCCAGCGGAGCAACATCCTGTGTCGTGCATCTTCTCTTTCTTCTTCTGTAGATCCAACTAAACATTGTTTCTTTTACAGTGTTTGACATCACAACGAAGTCCAAACCATCTCATAATTTCCCCCACATGCCAGATGCTCTCTCACAGTGTAAACATGAAAAATCAACTGACATATGTAATCTTCCTCTTCCTCAAGTTCTCACTCATCAAGATCACCCCGCTCGCAGCTAGCCAAGAGAAAAGGCACACCTCTTTGGTGCCCTAGGGATAAACATTTCTATTTGAAATGCTAGGATCTATGTGTTTTTACCATCTGTTTGATCAACATTGTGATTAATTTTGGGCTTAACAAATTTGGATTTTTGTTTATAACAAGCTTGGTTGACTTACAACTGATACTACGGTTACGAGCCCATTAATGAAATCCCTAGTTAGGTCAAGTTATCGCGTTGGAAGGACTCCACTTGCAGTGTCTAGAAGCAGTAGGAAGTAGTAGTATTGGGGAATTTGGAACAATGTTCTGTTGAATATTGATGTGATTGTTTGATGAGTTTAACCAGGATAAAATGAATTTTATGCATCGAATCCTCACGAGTACATGTTTTCATTTCATTTTTAATTTAGTAAGAGTTGACAGCCTTAGTAAAAACATGCTGTGAATATGTGCTAGTTCATGATATTTTTATTAACCTCTGAGTTAATAATTATACACACACTCTTTAGATATTTGTTGATTGGTGGTCCGGCAGTTTATATATAAGGTGTCTGTGTTAGATCTGTTGTTGGCTATTTGTACCTCACCATGGAACCAACCTTCATTTATCTCGGCAAAAATTTAAATTTGTTGGGGAAAAAGTTATATAGAACAATCTTTTTCCATGCAAGAATTTGAGGGTCTTCTTGCAAATTTTACTTCCAGAAACAGCGAACTAGTTTTATTCCAAGTAAACCTATTCTTATTTAGATTTAGAATTTACACTGCTGTCCTCAGGGTGCCAGACTATGCATATGTGATCTAGACGTGGAGTGTCTTGTAATATTACTATATTTGGAGTTTGTTTATACATGCCTATTAAAATGCATATTATCTCAGGAGATGTTGCTAGAGTGAATGGTCAATTGGCTGTATCTCGCGCTTTTGGAGACAAGAACCTGAAATCACACCTGCGCTCTGATCCTGATGTAAGAACCATTGATGTTGATGGAGATACAGATCTTCTCATCCTTGCAAGTGATGGCCTATGGAAGGTGCCCTTTGCTCCAACATTCAGTTGGTGCCTTTCCCTTATTGTACAGTGCTCACTTGCTCTTTTCTTTCTTTAATTGATAATTGGTGATTCTTCAGGTAATGTCTAATCAAGAGGCAGTTGACATCGCGAAGAAGGTTAAGGACCCACAGAAGGCATCCAAGCAATTAGCCATCGAAGCATTAACCAGAGAAAGTAAAGATGATATCTCATGCATCGTTGTCCGATTTAAGGGGTAAGTCGATGATGACAAATGTGCAGAAGTTAAAACTCTATAGTTAATAGAGGGTATTTGTAAGAATGAGATGCAACTCCTAGATTCATAGAAGCTTGAAATCTCAAGAATCCAGCATATGTATTTATACATGTACCATCCCTCACCCCTTGTTTGTAATTTTCAAGTTGTTCATTCGGCTTGTGTAGTAATTATCTGTTGATTTTTTCCTACTTAGTACATTAGATTCCTGAGGATTGAACTTTGTGTAATTTGCATAAAGACTTGCTTTTGTAAGCAAAACGTTTCTTGGTGTAATCATGAAAATGGTCGAGGCAAACCTTTACTTTATATGTATGTTATATATGCTGATGACTCTTGCTTACAGAAGATATAACAATTTATCTTAAAGAGTTTCAAACAAAAGCGCATACACATCATTTTTGTGGTAAAAAAAGAAGTGTATTTGCAGAAAACCTATCAAATACTGAATATTTTCCGGTACCACTGAGTGGATACAAATGCTTCAATGTTCAATGTTAGCACATATTACTTTTGTTTTTCTTTTACATATTTATTTACTATATATAAGAGGCTACAACCTACAAGAAAACAACTCTTGGACGATATGTGTGCTTGCAGCCAAGGGTGCTTTTTATGGGGCTCACTTTGAAAAGTTTAGTGCTCCCTCCGTTTTTATATCTTTGAAAACTATATTAAATGTTTTATAAATTACAATAATTAACAATTATAGGCACACAACTCTTAAACGCACATTATATATTTTAAAATTACATTAACATTATTATAAGTTACAATAATTAACAATTTAAAATATTATATTATATATTTGAAAATTAAACATATATTATTTGAAACATGAGAGTAGCATATATTATTTGAAAATAACGTAAAAAAATATATAAATCACAATAAATTACCAAATTAAAATATATTTAATAAAATGTATAAAAAATTTAATCAACTTTTCAAATTTCATTTATGTTATATAAATTCGGACAGAAAAAGAAACATATATTCAACTGGTACTGACACAGATTCCTATCTAGTCTATAAAATAAGTATGAGTTTGATTTCAATTTTTTTTGGTTCCCTTTCTTTCTCCTTATGTAATAGGGGGAAAAATGAAAAAGGAGACGGAAGCAACAAGAATGGACATACAATTTCTTGGGCGGTAAGATGAGGTGCTAGAAATCATTTTAGGGGCTTTAGCTTTAGTTTTTTTTTTTTTGGTATTTTACTTAAATTTCATAGTGAAAAAGTTCAATTATAATTTTTTTTGACTTTTTTGGTAATTACCCGAATTCCTTTTTTTTTTTCAGATTTCTGATACATACGAATGACGCTGATACATCGCGATGTATCAACATCATTCTTATGTATCAGAAGACGGATTTTTGAAATTTTTACAAATGGTAGGGAATAATTGAAAATATAGGAATATAAGTTGTGTAATTTGATAATTTTTCTATTTTTTCTCTTAAATAATGGTAATTTGTTTTTATTTATAAAGTTGTTTAGTTCGAAAAGGGTACCTGGTCAACTATTTATCCCTTGTTTGGTTATAAAAGTTGGGATAATTTATTCTAAGATTAATAATCAATATTGGAATAAGTTATCCTTATTGTCTTTGGATGGAATAATAATCATGTGATAATTTATTCCGGAACTAAATAGTTAAAATGACGAAATACATCTTAAAAATTCTTTTTATATATCACTTTTCACACATTTGTACACTTATGCGGGGTATTTTTTTTTTTGATAAATAAACAACTTATTCTAGAAATTATGCAATCCATATAATTTTTAGTACAACAAAACTAAGCATTTACTAAAAAATAATATCAAGATAAATTCACATCATAATTAATCTAACATAACTAATTCATGCATAACTAATCACAAATAACCTGTTTTTCAAACCAACAATCAAACGACCCTAACAGTATTATTTGATAATTCAAAGTTATTTCATCAATTAGACAAATAATTTGCAATCTAGGTATACTTATACGATTTTAAAATTATTTTATCGAAAATCATCTTCCACTGGTGCCATTTTATTTTAGGCTTCTTAAATAACTGTATTGGCAACGAAAAGAGTTTCAACAAATATGATCGTATGTATATGTAATATATCGATATTATATAAATAGTTAATTAATTCCCTAAATGATCATTCATGTCTTGGAAATTATCTTTAAATATCACTTTTGTTTCATTTATGACACAAATATCACTATTTTCCTCGAAAAATACTTTACACTTCAAAGTCTCATTCTCTCCTAGTTGGCATGCTATATCACTAAGCTTTTTTTTTTAATAAAAAACTTATTTAGCTTATTAAACTCATTTAACTAGAATTATAGTCTTATTTTTTAAAAAAAATACATTAATTTATTAAGAAGAAATTTCTATGCTTAAGAATTTTTTACCATACTTAAACTTTATAATTTTTTTCTACTATGAAGAATAGCTTTTTAACACTTATTATAATGCCATCAATTTTGAATATTTGTGGACACACACACACACATATATATATATATATATATATATATATATATATATATATATATATATTGACGTTCAAACTGAACATGTAATATCCCAAAAATTTCTAGTTCAGATCAATCCAGAAAGATTTTAGAAAAAATTTCAATTTTCACCAGATAAATTTTTATGGACACCATCAACGATACGAAGAAGGAACCACGAGCTATAGATGTGTCCCTTAGACAAAAATTCAGAAATCAGAAAAAGTTGAGTTAGTATTTTCGAGGGGGTTTATAGGTCGTACAAAGTTTGACGAGTCGTAGACCTTGCCGTAGATCGATGTTTAGAAAGTGGAATTCTGACTTGAACATGACAAATGAGGTTACGGATCGTGAAACTATTTACAAGACGTAGAATGGTCTGTAGATTGAAGTCTTGAAACTTCAAAAATTCAAAGAAATTTCTAACTTTTACAGATGGTCAGTACGAATTGTAGAACATTTCACGGATATTAGACTCGTCCATATAATGAAATCTCAGACACTTACACTCCTCTGACCTTTACGGAAACTTGTAGGGGTTGTATAAGTTCTTATAGACCGTAGAAGATTCCGTAGAGTAAACTTCAGAAAGTCAAGAAATTTGCCTCTGATTTCTACGGACTCTTTCACGGTCCATAAATGGTTGTACGGTTCGTATAAGACGCATGTAGAACCTATCCGACAGAATTTATCAGGTATTTTTTTAGTCTTTTTCCATTCTTTTAATCTCTATACTATGTCATTTTGGGTTGTTTTAAATGAGATTTAGGGATTTCTATTAGCCTAACCTCTCATTCTCTCATCTCCCACCCCCAAAATAGATTTCTTCTCTCTCAAGTTTCCTCCCAAGGCAAGAACTAGGCTCAAATCTTCAATCTTCCATTGGAGGAATTGATCCAAGCTTTCTACTCCAGGTATGTGGGAACTTCACCAATGTGTATCTCTTCACCTATTGAGTCCCAAAGAAGTTCTAATTTCTTCATGCTATGAGTTCTTAATTCTAGGGTTCCATGATTTCTTATGGATTGTTATTGAATTTTGATTTCTTCTCCATGTTTGATCTGATTATTCATGAATTAATTTTAATTCAATAATTTTGATGGTATTTTCATGAACCCATGATATGCAAGTATTTTCAAGATCAAAATTATGTTATTTTCACATGCTGGCTTTATGAACTCAAATTTTCTTGAATTAAGGATGCTTTCATATAAAATATCAATTAGTTTATATGATTATCACGATTTAGATGCTTTCAGATAAAATGTCTCTCAAATTATGTTATATTATCATGATTTTGAAGGAGCTACTCTTATAATTATTAATTTTTTCATCAATGAGTTAGTATTATCAGATTCTTACTATTTTCCATGATTATGCATATTTTCCATTGGGAGTTTACTTAGCACCAAACAGACTTAGGAATTAAGGCTCACCCGTTAGTAGAGGAATGAGACCTATAGTACCAATCCCTTTGTCCCGGAACTATATGCCACCATAGGTTTGTCTAAGATAGACATTAGCCAGTGAATCCACCTTAACTCAGATATCATGGTCCTTACCTTGGCAAGTAAGGGCACTCTCTTTTCGTTGTGGGAGTAGTACACTGAACTCCATATTGTATCTCACATGTTTTTGTCGGTTAACAATTTCTCCCACATCTGATATGGTTTTCAAATATTGCTTGACCTTGTACTATGTTTTCAGAGCAGATCATTATCTTTCATGTTATGTTTACTTGGTCATTGTATTAGCATGTTTTACATATTTCTCATGTTCATATATTATATTTATGTATGTTCTCCATACTTAGTACATTCCAAGTACTGATCGCATACTTTTTTGCCTATATTATTTCATAATATAGGACCTGACGCTCCATCTCATGCCTAAAAAAATCCAGTCTACTCAATGCTTAAGTTGGTGAGTCCTCATGATCCTAGGATGAATCTGTCTTTTGATTTTCTATATTATCTTTTAGTTTCAAATTTTAGAGTTAGCTAGGGACATGTTCTAGCAACTCACCTATGCAGTAGGGGCTTTCAGACAATCATTTTAGATTTCCACTTATGTCTTGTATCAGAATCTCTATTTTGCTGTACTAGCCCATTTCAGAATTATTCCCCTTTTTAGTTATGTCTTATGTTATTTTATGAATCTTAGTGTTATGCCATTCCATGAGGTTAGCTTGGGGGCACTTGTATCTCTAAGCATTGTTTCTTGACTAGGGGGTAGTCTCGATTCATGACAAATTTGGTATCATAGCATTAGGTTCAAGTGTCTTAGGGTGTTTGAAAGCTGCATTAAGTAGAGTCTTATTCATGGGTGTGAAGCACACCATATTTATGTATGAGAGACTACGAGATATTTAAGAAATACTTCACTTTTTTATACTCTTAGTCATGCAATAGAGTTTGACTCTATAAAGTTTCCTTCTAACTCATGCTATAAACATTTACAAAATCATGCCTCCAAGAAGAGTTCCCTTGAGAAGGCAGCAGAATGTAGAACAAGAAGCACCTCAGGCTCCAGTTGATACTTTGGCCAAACAAGTCACTCATGCCGAGTTTGGGACTGCTTTTCAAGTGTTAGCCCAATCCATGACTACTTAGGCCAACTGTGAGGTTGTAGCTCCCGTGAATCCAAATGTGGGTATGACAGCAACTAGAGTCCGGGACTTCACTTGGATGAACCCTCCACAATTCCATGGTTCTAAGGTGGATGAGGATCCACGAAAGTTTATTGAGGGTATTCAAAAGATTATTGAGATCACAGTTTTCACTTTGGTTGAGAGTGCATACTCTACTACCTATCAATTAAAAGGGGTTGCTCAGATTTGGTTCAAGCAATGAAAGGAGGAACAGGCTATTGATGTGGGTCTATTGGATTGAGAAAAGTTCAAAAGAGATTTTCTAGATCAATTCTTCCCTCTCAAGATGAGAGAGGCAAAGGTGCAAGAGTTCAATAACTTGAGGCAAAAAGAGTGTGAAAGACTATGCTTTGAAATTCACTCAGCTCTCTAAGTATGCTCCGGCCATGGTGGCCGATTCTAGGGCCCGTATGAGCAAGTTCATTTCTGGTGTCTCAAAATTAGTTGTGAAGGAATGTAGAACTGCCATGTTGATCAAATAGATGGATATTTCTAGGTTGATAATTCATGCTTAACAAATTGAGAAAGAGAAGCTTAAGGAGGGTGCTAGGGAGACTAGGAGGGATCAGACCGATAGTGGTCACTATTCTCAATAAATATCAGTTGGTGGTGGTCATTCTTAATTTCCCTAGAGGTATTCACGCCCGAATCTATCTTGGAATAGTGCTTTAGTGCCTAAGTATAACAAGGATAGGGTGCCAAACCTTAAGCCATAGGGTAATGCTTCTAGTGGACGTTCCTTCCCCGCTTGTCAGAAGTGTAGGAAGAGCCATGCGGGAGAATGTTCAGCCAGTACTGATGGATGTTTTTGATGTGGTATAGACTGAGGGATTTATATTCATTTTATAGCAAGGGTAAAGGTGTTCTCCAATAAGCTCAGCCTAACACTTCATCAGGTCATCCGACATAGCAAGGTACTTCACCTTGCTCTAGTGTCGGACAACGTCAAAACATGTTCTATGTTATTCAGACTCGATAGGATTAGAAGGATTCCCCTGATGTGGTTATTGGTATGCAATGAGTATTCCATCTTGATATTTATGCATTGTTAGATCCAGGAGAAAATTGGTGTGTCTCCAAAATACGATATTTACGATGCCTAAAATATAGTTATTGTAAGTTCTCAAGCGCGTTTTGTTAGTTTGATATGCGTTTTTGCTTAGTTTTAGGGAAATTGAAGTGTGCTTGAGTTGAGGATCTTTGGATGCGTTTATGTGGAAATTTGACTTAGTTTGGACCAAGGAGGAATGATAATGTTGAGATGAGAGCACAATAATAGCAAAATACTCAAGAAGTGTGAAATTAACTTGATCTTGGTGAGGTTTTGTGACAACTTGCAAGGAAAAATCAAAGATCAAGTGCTTGGAGGTGAAATTAGCATGTTTTGTACCAAGTATGCCCAATACGAGACCCTTCATGGTCTGTGGTGCACACAACTTCCCATGAAGAAGGGTCTTCCATCCATGAAGAAGGCTCTTGGGAAAGCTGCCAAGAATTTAGCTAAGTCTCACACCATGGAGCAATACCACGAGCCGTGGTGCTCATCACTGGCCTTTATGGGTGCCTGGTGGGGTGGCCTGCTACAAGATACTAAAGAAGGGACCAAAGAGCACCACCATGAGCTGCGGTCCGCACCAGTGGTCGTGTCCCATCCGGTGAATCCGAAGCCCAAAAAATTTGGTTTTAGTACTTTATTTAGGACTAGTTTTAAACTTCTATAAATACCCACCTTTGTTATATTTTTAGGGTACACTTTAACTATGTATTTCCTACTATTTGAAGGCTAAAATACATGGCTTAAACTATATTTTAGAGCTTTGATTGCTCGATCAATAGCTGCTGGACAGTAGCGTCAGAATGAACGACAACTTGTGTTCCTTGGCTAGTTTGGAATATTTGAATCAAGTTTTGATTGCTTGTTTACATTATTTGGTCCTTGTGTTGATTTTCTACATCTTTGTAAGTATTGTTTCATGAGTTATACATGACTTCTTGTTTCTTTACTTATGATTATGCATAGCTAATCCCACAACAAGGGTTGTGGGAACCATGATGACATAACTATATAGGCAAACGTATGATTGATATTCATGATTTGTTTTTTCATGTATTGTGATTTATTCATTAAAAATTCTTTCTTAGTGAGAACATGCATTAAAAACTTTTTTGTATTCATTGCTTGCCAGGTAGGGAGGTAGTGATTAGGAAAAGAATATCACAATAAAAATTCAGAGAGTCTGGCTTTGAAAGAAGAGATAAACTTCGTTTAAGTTACTTGAGACCAGGAAGAGATCGTTCTCTGAGATCTTGGGTGAGGGTTAGTAAAGCATACATTTTGAGACTGGAAGGATATAAATGAGATACATCTAAGAAGGACCGACAGGTGAATTAGATATTACCTAACTCGCTAGATTTTACATCAATACATTAAATTGATATCATGAATACGAGTAGTATATTAGGTTAAAATTCATGGGGATCATAAACCTAGTCTAGTCTTCATATTATTTACAACCTTAATCTTGTTTACTTGTCTTTACGTTGTCGTTGGTTCTTAAATCAAAACTAAAACCCCACTTTTATTTTATGCATCTTTATTTTTGGGAAATAACTATTACAATTGACTAGTGATCACTAATAGATTTGCTTCAACCTATTCCTAATAGGATCGACCCCGACTCTTAGTTATGTAAAATATACTGCTAATGATCGTCTATATTTATTTTGAGAGGTATAATTGAGCATTATCAAAATGGCACCATTGCCAGAGAATACGGCTTTGAAATAGTCTATTAGTTGTTAGTACAGTTTGTAGTTCTATTTCTTAATTTTAATTTTGGTTTCTTATTTTTGTTTTTGAAGGTAACAAATAGTCCATGACAAACACTCACAGTATGGGTGAACCAATTCTTCCCTATGATCCTGAACTGCAAAAGTTCATTCGAAAGATGAATGTGAAAGAGCATGAGGCACAAAGGCTGAGAGAGCTTGCTAAGAATCAAGTCAGGGATGATGATCATAATAGGGATGAACTCAATGAAGAATTGAGGGACAGAGATCAGAGGCCAACGAACGTTTCCCTAGTGGATGATGATGCTGATATAGATGGCACAGGAGCTACCGGAGCTATAGTCCTCCCACTACTGCCTCATGGAATTAATTTCACAATCACTACCACCATGCTACAGATATTGAACCTAAAAGGACTATTTAATTAGGAAGTAAGTGATGATGCCAAGCAACACTTGATAAAATTTATCGCCACCTGCAAGTCATTTTAGATTCTTGAGGTTAGCCAATCAGGTGTGCATATGCATTTATTTACATTGTCTCTATCTGGGGCAAAAATGAAGTGGGACAATGAGCTTGCATATGATTCTATCATCACTTGGAGAGAGTTGTGGGAAACCATTTTGGAAAGGTTTTTCCCACCATCTAGATTATGTATCAATACATTAAATTGATATCATCAATATGAGTTGTCTATTAAGTTAAAAGTCATGACAATCATAACCCTAGTCTAGTCTTCATATTATTTACAACCTTAATCTTTTTTACTTGTCATTACATTGTCATTTGTTCTTCAATCAAAGCCCAAGCCCCTACTTTTACTTTATGCATCTTTATTTTTGGGAAATCTCTACTACAACTAACTTGTGATCGCTAATAGATTTGCTTCAACCTATTTCCTGTGGGATTGACCCCGACTCTTAGTTGGGTAAAATATACTGCTAACGATCGTCTATATTTCTTTTAAGATGTATAATTGAGTGTTATCAAAATGGTGCCATTACCGGGGAATATGACTTTGAAATAGTCTATTAGTTGCTATTTCAATTTGTAGTTCTATTTCCTAATTTTACTTTTGGTTTCTTATTTTTTCTTTTGAAGAGAACAAATAGTCCATGCCAAACACTCTCAATACAGGTTAACCACTCCTTTTCTACAATCCTGAACTGCGAAAGTCCATTCGAAAGATGAATACGCAAGAGCGTCACATGCAAAGGCTAAGAGATCTTGTTGAGAATCAAGTCAGGGATGATGCTGACAACAGGTATGAACTCAATGGAGCATAGAGGGGATACGATCAGAGGTCGATGAAATTCTCCCTAGTGGATGATGATGCTGATATAGATGGTGTAGGAGCTACTAGAGCTATATTCCTCCCACTATTACCTCAAGGCATTAAGTTCATAATCACTAGCACCATGCTGCAGATGTTGAACCCTAAAGTACTATTTAGTAAGGCCATAAGTGATGATGCCAAGAAACACTTGATGAACTTTATCACCACCAAGTCTTTTTAGATTCCTAAGTTTAGCCAATCAGCTATGCGACTACATTTATTTCCATTGTCTTTGTCTGGGGTGACAATGAAGTGATTGAATAAGCTTCCACATGATTCTATCACCACTTAGAGCTAGCTGTGGGAAGAATTTATGGAAAGGTTTTTCCCACTATCTAAAAAGATGCAAATCAAGGATGAGATTATGTCTCACAAGTAGTTACCTACCAAATCAGTGCACGAGACTTGGGTGAGATTTAGAAAAAAGATAAAGAAGTGTCCATGTAACAACTTGACTGATGAGCACTTGAAGGAGTTACTTTATAGGTCTTGTAACTTTGTGACCAAACCAGCGGTAGACGCTAGTTGTGGAGGTTCATTTATGGTCAAGATATTCTAGGAAGCCAAAACTATCTTGATCAGCTTGTGAAGAACAACCGGGCCTAGTATACTAGAGATTCAGACTCTACAGGTTTCATCTTTGAGATGTCAGTAGAGTAGAGGCGAAAAGAAGAAGAGTGTGACCAAGACACGGTTCACATGTGAACTCAGCTAGATTTGTTGACCAAGCTTTTGTTAGATGGATGTCTGGAAAAAGTGAAAGTTGTTGGTACTGCAGGTCTCTATGAAGATCTACCTAGTAATAAAGAAGAAAACCACATAAATATCCAGAGGGGTTTGCATACTTACAACTCTGGAAATTAAGGTCAGAGCTATCAAAGGGATGGATACTTTGATAGGGATGAACACCGCGATCAAGGTAATTGGTACAACAAGGATCAATACAAAAAATGACCAGAGTGGTCTTTATGTGCATCCTATAAATAGAAATAGAGGTGGAGCTAGAGCGAGCAACTTAAGAATGGAAGAGATAATGAACAAAGTGTTGCAGAAAACTAAATCTATAGAAGCTGATGTCAAAGAGCTAAAGGATGACATGTCCAAAATGACCTAAGTTGTAGAGCCACACTCAACCTCTATCAAGTAATTGGAGCAGCAGATGGGGCAATTGTCAGCCATGGTAAATCAAAGGAAGAATGGTGCAATGCCTAGTGACACTGTCCAAAATCCAAAAATAAAGAAATAGTGCAGTTTGAGGATGTCGTGCCATGACACTAAATTAGGCGCTTTATGGGAGGCAACCTATGTAGATACTTGATGAAGTCAAAATAGTCAGATAACCTACTACTGATGCGTACGGCATCACAGGTATGATCACTTCCCTTATTTTTAATATTGGAGTTTTTGAGTGCATTGGGGACAATACACAAATTTTAGTGGGGAGTAAGGCATCCTAAAACCCTTTGGAGTCCATGTTTCTTTTCTCTGAAGGTGTATTATCTAGTAGAACTAGCATGTTTAGGTTGTTTGTGTGAATACTAGTGTCTATAGAAGTTTGTAGTAGCCCGTGAAAGTGAAAAAAAGGCCCCTATTAAAAAATAATTCTAAATAATTGTGATTGTATCTCAAATCTGATAACTGATTTTCTAGGATCTTTGTTGCATTATACATAGTAATTTGTTGGTCAAATATTGGTTATTACTGTGTTAATTAGTACTAAATAGCATAAGAATAGTACCATATGTGTGTGAGCTAATTTTTTGTTGTTTGATTGATGTATTTGTAAGCTAGTACTTTCTTGGTTATTCTCACTAAAATAATTAGATAGCTGGATTAGGACTAGATCATAGGCCTTTGTTGATATGAGCCACTTACCCTAAATTTAACTAGTCAAATAAAATTGTACCCTTTAAACCAAAATTTTGAGCTTTAATAGACCTTTTCTTTGATTATACGCAATTCACCTTTCCTTTATGTCTGTGAATCCTGATTTGGCCCTGGTCTCTTCAAGGACAATGTGTACCTCAACTTAGGCTAAAGGCCTAAGTTGTTATCCTAAGTTGAGGGTGGCTACTATAAGGAGAATCGGTTTGTGAACCTTTATCTTGTCCCTGGTCCCTCCTAGGAGATTATGTACTTCAGCTTAGGCCAAAAACCTAAGTTGAGGGTGGCTACTATAAGGAAAAGCAGAAAAGTTAGGGTATGAAAAGAATGATGGGATGAGAATAAAAGAAAATCATGGGTTGTGGCCATATGTGAAAAAACAAAATAAGTGCAAAAATAAGTTATAAAGAAATAATAAGATTGAACAAAAGAGGAAACCACTCTCCGGAAGAAAGAATAAGAAAATAAGAGAACAACATGTTTGGTAGGCCAAAAACTAGTAGATAAGCCAAAGTAGTGTTAGGAGGGGAAAAGTAGTCACTTTTATCCTAAATTTATCCTACCTAAATTTGAGCCTACGTTACAAGCCTAAAAGTTCTATTGTGATCCTAAAAAGGTTATTCAAGAGTTGAAGTATTGAAAATAAGGGCAAGTCTATGGTCTTTACTTTTGCATTGTTTGAACTTTTTTTGAGAGTGCGAGTAGTTTTGTTCCAATCTTTGTTTATCCTTTATACACTGTGTGAGAGACTTCTTTTTGGTGAGGGCACTGTGATTGTGTTGTTTGGTTGCTATATTGACTAGGATATGACTGTTTACATTGATTTGGTTAGATATGAATGATATGATGCTATGAAGTAATCCTTGTGAGTTGGTTAAAGCATGAATGCATTGCATAAGTGAAGTTGGGCATGAGGTTTAGGCTGTAGGGATGCTATATATATCTATGAGTTGCTTTGTCACGACTCAATCCCATAGGCCGCGACTGGGGTCCAACCTGGACCCCCCTATGCGTATCTATCAGCTACACCTAAGTTGAACCGTGTGTGATGTGACACTATACCCAAAAGCCTCAATAGTTGACAACTTTTTCATGTACAGGTAGCCTCTTTCATTCGCATCATATCATGAAAGGGCACGTAAGCCGAATAGGATACCATAACATAAAAATATTTACAACCTGCCATATAGGCACAGTCGAGACAAACTTATAAACAACCCATATATACATATGTCTACAGACCACTATGAATAGTAACAACAACATATGGCAGGACAGGGCCCCCGCCATACCCCTGGATAATTAAATACATACATATTACATGACTAGTATCAAAAGTTATACTCTGGAACAGTGGAGCGCTCCCAATATCGCTGAGTGGAAACCCTAGGCTGGTGGATCTCCAAACTAAACATCTATACCTGCGAGCATAACGCAGCCCCCCAAAGAACGAGGGGTTAGCACGATATATGTACTGAGTATATAAAGCATAACAATACATAACTGAGCTGACAATTGAAGTAGGGATGCAGGAAACAAATATAGCAGTTAACGAATTTCTCTACCTGCATCTTTTGACATGAGGGCATGTATACCTTCCTTACATACCATACTTGGCCCGCTTTGGGACTGGTGCTACAAGTGTGTCACTATATTTCCACATGCATGCCTACAAACTGTATCTGACCCGTCAGTGAGGGACTCAATGAAGATGTCATTTCATCATTTATCATGCCCGACCCTTCATAGGATGCGGTGAATGATCATTGCATCATATATCATGCCCGACCCTTCATGGGATGCCGTGAATAATCATTTCATCATATATCATGCCCGGCCCTTCATGGGATGCGGTGAATTTATCATGCCCAGCCCTTCATGGGACACGGTGAATTTATCATGCCTGGACCTTTATGGGATACGGTGAATTTATCATGCCCGGCCCTTCATAGGACGCGGTAAATTTATCTTGCCCGCCCTTCATGGGACGTGGTAAATTTATCATGCCCGACCCTTCATGGGATGCGGTGAATTTATCATGCTCGGCCCTTCATGGGACGTGGTGAATTTATCATGCCCAGCCCTTCATGGGACGCGATAAATTTATCATGCCCGACCCTTCATGGGATGCGGTGAGTTTATCCTACCCGGCCCTTCATGGGATGCGGTGAGTGACGTATTAACAGCCTGCATGAGTAAAGTAATGAGAAACTATATGTAACGAGTTTATCCTCTGAGATTCGATATAACAATCATCATGGATTATCATTTGAGGATCAAAACTATCATCGTCTCACGTATCCTCTAACTTCCATTAGGTACCACATCGACGGAGTCTCAAGAGTCCTAGGATTTTATTAAGGTAATACCAAACGGCTTATGCAATCAGAGATGCTTGTTATAATAGAGTTCTTAGGCATGGGAGCTCATACATTCAATTAGTATTCATCATATAGGGACTCGAGGGTAGCAGTTCAACTACTTCAAGATTTTCGATATTAAGAAATGAATAGGAGTTATAGTTCATGCTTCCCATGCATCCGATTACTATTCCTATATAGAAGGCTTGAGGGTGATAGCTCAGCTACCTTAAGAGCCTTAGTATTTAGAAGTGAACACGAGTCAATAGGCTCTACAATATATTACCTTTTATCCTATAGAAGCCTTAAAAAGGCAATAGCTCAACTATTACAGGAGTTCTACCATTACGAAGTGGATAAGAATTATGGACTATACTCGGAGCTTTACGAATGGAACTATCCCCAAGTTCCATATACAAACCATTTATAACTTATATATAAGACATGCCAAAATAAATAAGAATAGCTTTACCTACTTATGCCAAAAACATGCCGAGAGAAGGAATAAGCTTTACATACTTATTCCAAAAATATGCCAAAAGAAAGCTTCACATACCTGTTATGGGTTAGTCTTTGTCCCGGTTGCCTTGTCGTCCTGTGAACCTAGGTAACATGAAATCAATACGAACATCAACCTCTTTAGACCTTTCAGCTTCTTACATTACTTATGAGTATTCATAAACCCCATTCCCTCGCTCGCCTTCTCGACTAGTTCCTTAACTAGTTAAGGCGTTAACGAGAATCGGACAACACTTCCCCTATAATGTGCCCTATACGAATTCCCAATTACATACCTAATTACTACAGACAACCAAAAACAACAACCTGCAGCTCATATACAAGTAAAACATGGCAACATTACATAATATAAACTCCACCCGACTTGCTGAAAATTGTAATACCAAAATAGGGTTTCTAGTCTTTGTTTCACAAAACCTTTAATTATACGAAATGAGGGGTCGTATGGATGAAACCATATGAACCCAAACCCCTTTTAAAATACATTTAGACCCTTCAACAAATCAGCAAACACCTGCAGCATCACCCCACACTCACAACACCCCATTTCAACTATAATTTAACTACGACGACTTCACTTTCGATTGTTTCTATTGTCGAGCATTTACACGACCTTTTTTATAATTCAAACAGTATACAAGGTATATAATACCCCAAATAACAACCCCATAAAGTACAAATTTAAAGGAGAAGTCTTACCTTATCCGAAATTAGCCAAAACTCGCCAAAACTTGCCTCGGAACTTCTCTCGTAGCGCTGAAACTGTGTGAACTGTTTGCTGTCCATTTGGTTCTACTTCAAACCCTAAATTCACATTATTAACACCCTAATAACATGTCCAAAACCTTGACAAAACGTGGGAGAATAGAATCAAGCCATAGCTTATCATATGGCTTCCCAAACTTGCTGAAAATTAACTTCGGAACCTCCTTGACGCGGCTGAAATGTTGTGGCTGGTTGTTACTCGTTTTTGCTGCCCCAAATAGGTAAGTTACGTTATTAACCACCTCCTATTGATAGAAGAATACCTTATCTAATTAATTTATGGAGAGAAATCGGGACTTACCTATTTTTTTCCTCCAAGCCGTCACATTTTTCTCTCTTATTCTAGGGTTTGCTATTCTTTTTGTTTGCTGAAGTTTAAGTGCAGGAACTGAAATTAAGACATGATATACATGTATATATGTGGTCCTAGGAGGTGACACGTGTCATCCCCATAGGGTGACATGTGTCCAACCCCTATTGGGCCACGGATCCATGCCTTACCCCTAGGCTGCCATATGTCCTTGTAGGCCCCACCTCCAAGTAGGTGGGTAACCTGCTTGCTTGAGGTGCTGCCATGTGTCGCTCCTCCATTGGCTGCCATGTGTCGTCTTTTCCCCATCCTCGTGGGTTCGTAATCTCATCTTATTTTAAGAGCCTCTGTAATCCATGCTACATAAGCTTGGTATGTCCTCAAGTAGCTCAAGTATGTAAGACTTCTAAGTTAGTAGCTTACGTAGGTAAATCGAGTCCTACGACTCATTACTTGGCCTCCAATTCCTTCTGGATTCTTATGATTCTATTTCCAACCTTCTCTACTATAGGGTATCACATTCTCCTTTCCTTGGAGTCGTTTGATAGTGTTGTAGCTTATCCGGCTCACATGATGACTTCTAAGAACCTTAATAGCCTTTCCAGAACTTAGGAAGCTTACGAAGCGTTCTGAGGTTCCAAAGTATGGGGTGTAACATGCTTGTATTTACGTGTGGTTTGGTTTTATGGTGTGTTATTCCTTGACGATAAGCAACAATTCTAAGTTGAGGGTGTTGATGTGGTACCAAAAGACGAAATTTACGATGCCTAAAATATAGAGTTATTCTAAGTTCTCAAGCACATTTTGTTAGTTTGATATGCACTTTTGTATAGTTTTTAGGAAATTGAAGTGTGCCTAAGTTGAGGATGTTTGGATTGGTTTATGTGGAAATTTGACATAGTTTGGACTAAGGTAGAATGATGGTGTTGAGAAGAGAGCACAAGGAAAGAAAAATACTCAAGAAGTGTGAAATTAACTTGATCTTGGTGAGGTTTTGCGACAACTTGCAAGGAAAAATCAAAGATCGAGCTTTGTCGTGCCTTGAAGGACATTGCACTGGATTCTTAGAGGTCGAATCAGCATGCTTTGGACCAAGTGTGCACATCATGAGACCCTTCATATTCCATGGGTCACACTAATACCCATGAAGAAGGGTCCTCCATCCGTGAAGAAGGCTCCTTGGAAAGCTGCCAAGAATTTTGCTAAGGCTCACACCAAAGAGCACCTCCACGAGCCATGGTGCTCACCACTGGCTGTGGTGGGGTGGACTGCCACAAAATTCTAAGGAAGGGACCAT
The DNA here is from genome assembly GCF_947179165.1 of Solanum dulcamara. Lineage (NCBI taxonomy): Eukaryota > Viridiplantae > Streptophyta > Magnoliopsida > Solanales > Solanaceae > Solanum > Solanum dulcamara. Next base: position 34,612,269 of record NC_077248.1, read on the forward strand.
GAATAACCACCACGAGCCGTGGTTCTCACCACTAGCCATGGTGGGAGCTCATCCAGTGAATTCGAAGCCCAGCAGATTTGGTTTTCCTACTTCATTTTGGACTAGTTTTAGACTTCTATAAATACCTACCTTTATTATATTTTTAGGGTACACTTTTCCTACTTCTTTCCTATTGTTTGAAGGGTAAAATACATGACTTAAACTATACTTTAGAGCTTTGATTCCTTGATCAAAAGCTTCTGGATAGTAGAATTAGAACGCATGACAACTTGTGTTCCTTGGCTAGTTTGGAAGATTTGAATCAAGTTTTGATTGTTGTTGACATTGTTTGGTCCTTGTTTTGATTTTCTACATATTTGTAAGTATTTTTTCATGAGTTATACATGACTTCTTATTGATTTAGTTATGATTATGTATAGCTAATCCCACAACTAGGGTTGTGGGAACCATGAAGACATAACTAGATAGGCAAACGTAGGATTGACATTCATGATTTGTTTTTGCATGTATTGTGGTTTATTCTTTAAAAAGTCTTTCTTAGTGAGTGCATGTATTGAGAACTTTCCCGTATTTATTACTGACCCAGGAGGGAGGTAGTAATTAGGAAAAGAATATCATAACAGAAATTCAGAGAGTCTAGCTTTGGAAGAAGAGATAAACTTCATCTAAGTTACTGAGAACAGGAGGAGATCATTCTCTGGAATCTAGGGCAAGGGTTAGTAAAGCACATATTTTGATACTAGGAGGAGATGAATGAGATATGTCTAAGAAGGACCAGGAGGTAAATTAGATTTTACCTAACTCACTAGATTTTACATCAATACATTATGTCGATATCATGAATATGAGTTATCTATTAGGTTAAAAGTCTTGGGGATCATAACCCTAGTCTAGTCTTCATATTGTTTACAACCTTAATCATGTTTACTTGTCGTTATCAATACCAAAACCCCATTTTTACTTTATGCATCTTTATTTTATGGAAATAGCTACTACAACTGACTAGTGATCACTAATAGATTTGCTTCAATCTATTCCCTATTGTATTGATCCTGACTCTTAGTTAGATAAAATATACTGCTAATGATCGTCTATATTTCTTTCATGAGGTATAATTGAGCCTTATTACAAATCTTTCCTTCTTAACTCCTTATGTTGTTCTCAATTTCGATGTTAGTCCCAAAATTTTGTTAGAACCCTTTCCATTCTCTACTCCGGTTGGTGACTCAATTTTAGCTAAATGGGTATACAGAACTTGTTAAATTTTAATTTTTGAGAAAGTCACCTCATTTGATCTAGTAGAGCTAGACATGATTGATTTAGACGTCATTCTTGGTATAGATTGGCTTCATGCTTGTTATGCTTATATTAATTATAGAACCAGAGTCATCAAATTCCAATTTCTTAATAAGCTAATCATTGAATTGAAGGGTAGTACTTTAGTGCCTATAGGTTGGTTTGTTTCTGATCTTAAGGCTAAAAGATGATTTCCAAAGGTTGCATCTATCATCTAGTCCAAGTTAAGGATTCCAATTCTGAAACTCTAACTCTTCAGTCCATTCTAGTTGTTAATGAATATACAGAAGTGTTCTTGAGGATCTTCCTAGAGTCCCTCCAAAAATGGAAATTAACTTTGGCATAGACCTTCTTCCAAATAACCAGCCTATCTTCATCCCTCCTTATAGAATGGCTCCAATTGAATTTAAGGAGTTGAAAAATAGTTGAAAGGATATTCTAGATAATTGTTTCATCTGGCCCAGCTTTTCTCCATGGGGTGCTCCAGTTCTCTTCATACATAAGAAAGATGGTTCACTTAGAATATGCATTGATTACCATTAGTTGAGCAAGGTTAAAGTCAAAAATAAGTATCACATCTCGAGGATTGATGACTTATTCAATCAGCTTTAGGGTGCCAATGTCTTCTGAAAGATAGATCTCAGATCAGTTATCACTAGCTTAGAGTTAGAGAACATGACATTTTGAAGACAACCATCAGGACTCGGTATGGTCACTACAAATTTATGGTTATATCTTTTGGAATAACAAATGCTCCTTCAACTTTTATGGATTTGATGAATAGGGTGTTCAAAAAGTATTTGGATATATTTATTATTGTCTTGATAGATGACATTTTGATTTATCTCAAAGTAAGGTTGAGCATGCAGGTTATTTGAGGATTGTCTTAAAGATTTTAGAGGACCATCAATTGTTTACTAAGTTTAGCAAGTAAGAATTTTGGTTGAGGTCAGTAACATTCCTTTGCCATATTATGTTAGGAGAGGGAATATAGGTTGGTCCTCAAAAGATTGAAGCATTTAAGAATTGCCCCACACCTCTTTCTGCCTCAGATATAAGAAGTTTCTTAGGTTTAGCCAGTTACTACAAATAATTTGTGGAATGATTTTCTTCTATTTGTTCTCCACTGTCTAGATTGACTCATAATAAAGTTAAGTTTTAGTGATTTGAAGCTTGTGAGAAGAGTTTTCAAGAATTGAAGACTCAACTAACAAATTCTCCAGTTTTGACTCTACCCGAATGTTTAGATGGTTTTGTGGTGTACTGGGATGCCTCCAGAATTGGTCTTAGTTGTGTTGTTGCAACATATCAAGGTCATAAACTAATTTTCTAGGTAACTTATGGCTCATGAGAAGAATTACAAGACTCGTGATCTTGAGTTGGCATCAGTAGTATCTGCCTTGAAGATTTGAAGGCATTATCTATGTGGTATTCATATGAATATGTTCACCGATCATAAGATTCATTAGTATATGTTCAATCCAAAGGAATTAAATCTTCACCAAAGGAGATGTCTTGAGCTATTGAAACATTATGACATGAGTGTTTTATACCATCTGGGTAAAGCCAATATAGTGGGAGATTCTCTTAGTTGGTTGTCCATGAAATAGTGTTGTAACACATTGAGGGTGAAAAGAAGGAGTTGGTCGAGATGTTCATAGGCTTGCTCGTTTGGGAGTTCATTTAGTGGATTCAGAATATGGTGGAATTATTATCCAAAATGGATCAAAAATGTCTCTTTTGATTGATGTTAAGGCAAAGTAGAATGATGATCCAAACTTGGTTGAATTGAATAAATCGGTTCTTGAAAAAGGAATTAAGGATTTCTCCTAAGGGGGAGATAGTGTACTTTTTTATTGGGATCAATTTTGTGCTGCAGACGTTGATGGGTTAAGGAAATATATATTATAAAAAGCTTACGTTTCTTGATAATCTATTCACCCAAGAGCCACTAAGATGTACCATAATTTGTGGGAAGTCTATTGGTGGAATGACATGAAAAGGGATATTGTGAAATTTATGGCTAAGTGTCCAAATTTCCAATAAGTTAAGGCTAAGCATCACAAACCAGATGGTTTGACTCAAGATATTGGTATTCCTACTTGGAAGCGGAAATATTTGAATATGGACTCCATCACAGGTTTGCCTCACATGTGTCGACACTACAACTCTATTTGGGTGGTTGCACATCGAATGACTAAGGTAGCATATTTCTTCCCAGTTAAGACTTCCTATTTATTAGAGGATTATGCTAGACTTTACATTTAGGAGATGGTTAGATTGCATGGAGTTCCATTGTCCATTATCTTAGATATGGGTAGTCAGCTTACCTCTCAGTTTTGGAGATTGTTTTAGAAAGATCTTGGTAATCAAGTTAAGCTCAGTACAACTTTTCATCCACAGACTGATGGCCTGGACAAATGGAAAATTCAGACTTTGAAGGATATGTTAAAAGCTTGCATGAATGACTTTAAAGTAAATTGGGTTTAATTGAGTTTTCTTATAATAACAATTACCACTCTAGTATTCAGATGGCTCTATTTGAGGTGCTATATGGTAGGAGGTGTAGGTCTCCTATAGGGTGGTCTGAGGTTGGTGAAGGAGATTTGATAGGGCCCAAGTCAGTTTATGAGGCTATGGAAAAAGTTTGACTTATTAGATAAAGGCTGAAGACTGCCCAGAGTAGGCAGAAATCCTATGTCGATGTGAGAAGAAGAGAATTTGAATTCGAAGTTTATGATTTGGTCTATTTGTAAATCTCACCTATGAAGGTTGTGATGAGGATTGGTAAGAAAGGGAAGCTCAGTCCTAGATATATTATCCCTTATAAGATTTTGAGGGGCGAGGTGGCCTATGAGTAGGATTTTCCCTCAGAATTAGAAATAGTGCACCCAAAATTTCATGTGTCCTTGTTGAAGAAGTGCATTGGTGATCCAACTTTAGTTGTTCCTTTAGAGAGTGTTGGTGTGAAGGAAAATATCGCTTATGAAGAGGTCCCATTGTAGATTCTAGACCCTCAGGTTCGTCAGTGTAACACCCCAAAATATTACAACTCAGATCTATCTAGAAAAGCTCCCCCAAGAGATTTTAGCTTTTGTTGAAGCCTGACTTTCACGGATGCCCTCTACAGATGGTAGAAAGTTCCACGGGCCGTAGATGATCATGGAGTTAGACTTTAGAAGCCTTTCCTAGGGGATGAGATCTACAGACCACAGAAGGTTCCTTAGACCCCAACCACATAAGACCCTCTCTATGCATCTCCACGAATAGTCATACTTTACGAGCACTTGTATGGGTCGTAGACTCAAAACCCCATAGGCCCCCAATACTCCTCCACGAGCAGCTTGTGCGACCCGTAGAAGGGACCCTGGACCCAATACCTATAATTTCTAGTAGCTCTAGTAACAGGACCCAACTCCTACGGTCTGTATAATGACCCCTGGACAGTCTAGCCAGTTTTAAGGAGGGGTAATTTTTTCTTTTCCTACTCTTCAAGTTAAAACCTTGATATTTTGGGACTAAATTATGTCCCTTATGAGTAACCTATGATACTTTTCCCTCATTAACACTTCAAAGATTTAGAGCAAGGTTTAAAGAGGAGAAAAAGCTAGAGTTCAAGCGTATCCATTGAATTCTTCAAGTTTCGTCATGAACGTTGTTCTTCCAGGTATGTAAGGCTAATTATAGCATTGGAGTGAGTTCATTCCCTTTCCTTACATCGTAATTCAGTTAGTATGAGTTTAAGCTTAAGTTTTAATCTTATTGTATTGAGTTTTCAAATGAGTTACGATTACTTTCATTGAGTTCTATGTACATTTATTGAGATTGTTATTATTCTTATAATTTGAATTTTAGAATTTATTGATCATGCTTACATTCATATGAACCCTAGTTGAGTATTTATATTGCTTCTTACTCTGTATTATTTTGAGTTGAAGAATGATGTATTTCCATGTCTTGATTAAAAGAAGAGTCTTGAGGGGACGTGAGTGTCCCAAAATGCATAAATTACTTAAATTTATGAATCTTTACATTATTGATTTTATGCATGATTTTACCAAGTCTAAATGAGTTATACTATTAATAATAAAAATATATTTTTGAGATAGAGTTTGAGGGGACACGAGTAGTCCCAAAATGAATATTGATTTTTAAAAAAAAGCATAAAGAGTTGAGAAGAGATTGAGCTAATTAAAGTAAAGACCAATGAGACTAAATGAGATACATTTTGAGTATCTTACTCATCCTATTATATGAGCATTATTGCATGATATTTGAGAGTACTATCGAGTACCGATTTGGATAAGAATTTAGATAGCTCAAACCCCAGAAACTACATAGCCAGCGTAGGATAGGATCATACCACTGGTTCGGGTGACTCCTCACTTCAGCCCCTGATACAGACTTTTATATGGATCTATGAGTTGAGCTTGTGTCTCTTATTCTGGCAAGGTAATGGAAGGCTCTAGCAATGTGAGCAATACATTGTATCATTCAAGACTTATAGTGATGGTTGTCGGTTAGAGAAACTCCATAATAAGAGAAAATACTATATTATTTTGAGTTACATCTTATTATCTTATTTTATTGTAAAGTTATGAAGTTTTCGTTATGCTTACATGCTTTACTTTTAGTCAAATATTTTCAATATTCATTTCTGCTTAGTATTTAGTGAGTATGTTTCCCTTCAACAATTTTACATATCGTACATTCCATATACTGATGTCTTTCGATGCTGCATCATTTTGTGATGCATATACAGGTGTTAGAGCTCCTCAACAGGTGCATTGTTGAAGATCATATCATCAAGATTTTGGTGAGACCTCCTTACTTTCAGAGGAACTCTTTTAGTTTATTCGTTCAGTATTATTAGTTCTTTTGAGGTATTCGTGGGCCTGTCCCTGTATCTATTTACAATTTTAGAGGCTTCATAGACAGAGTAGAGAGTTGAGTTAGTATTTTTTAGATATTACGTTTTAAATATTCTTTTCACTTATACTCAGAGCATTTCAGATATTTTTATGATATTTCTATAAGTATTTAAAATGCTCACTACTTTAATCTTTATTTATCAAGTTAAGTCTTCCACTTCGTAGTTAGCTAGGCCATGGGTTTTCTTGGGGACTAGAAATAGTTTCTAAGTGCTGGCCATAGTCTGGGTGTAGGCTCGAGGTGTGACAAACTTAGTATC